>NC_060139.1:357958923-358279285 GCF_021461385.2 Schistocerca piceifrons
TTTTTCGATTGCCCCCTCTATGGCCCTGATTCAGCGAAGATCCGGAATGCACACGTGATTACTGAAAGATAGTGCACCTAGTGTAACAATATTTTTATTGTCCGCGGAAACTAAATTATTTAGGGTTACTTAGGTTAGGTTTTAGTTACTAGTCATAATCAGATATTTTACAATCTGAAGTGTATCCACGAACACGGAAGTCTGAGAGCGTCTGGCATTAAATTACTAGAATGATCGATGATGACTATAAGACGCAAAGGATTTCTGCGACCAACTCTCACTTATACATTGCGTATCACTGTCAGTAGTTGAGGACTGACTTTGATTATGTCGATAAATTTAAGGATGTTACCGTTAACCCCCTGCTTATTCTTGGAAGGTGTCCACTAAGTGGGTACATGTCCCCATGATGTAAAGACGTTCAAAACAATGACGCGGGGTATCCTTCGGAGTGGAAAATATCACAGAGGTCGGTACTTCATACGGATTTTTACGCTTTTATTAATATCCCTTCTTAATAACTTTAAAGTTAAAAAGCAAAACTTAATTACTCCTCGATCAACGACAAAAAATGACTGGAAAGCTGATGACCGAACCCAAATTACAGTTTGTAGCAGGTACGTGGCGCTGGAGTTCTAACGGGTAGAGGCTACACTCCATCCTAGAGACTCCGGGTTCGATTCCAAGCCGCCGCCCCCCCCCCCCGCCCCCCCTCCTCTTAGTGCTGCGACGAATACGAACACTGCACTCTACTTGCAGTCAAACCGATAGTCCGCTCACATGTTTGCGCCATAGACTCTACTTTTTTATAGTAGATACTGTGCACAATCTGTAACGAAAACAAGTAAGGATACAATGACAAGAAGGAACGAAAATTAAAGCATGAGAAAAATTAGTCAAAAGTGGAGTATTGTGAGTAATACTCACATGCATCTGTCAACAGAGGTATGGACGCCATAGCAGTAATAGAGGAGGAAACTTCGAGATGAAGAGTGCCACAAACAGCAGCAGAAATCAAGAAGCCTTCCCAGTATCTTATCGCGACAGTTAAAATTTACTAAAAAACATTGTGTCAGGCTGATCCCTTTTAGAAAACACTAACGCACGTGGAAAAATTGAAGACTAGAGTTTGAAGTCCCGTAGACAATATGGCCATCAGTGATGAATACAAGCTCGTGAAGGGCGGAAAATACGGAAATAAATTGGATGTGACCTTTTCAAACCAACGATCTGGCATTAGCCTTACACGATTTGGAGAAACCACGGAGAAACTACGGAAGACCTAAATGACGTGATGTGGATCTGAACCACCGCCATTATAAACGCGGGTCTAGCGCAATGACGACTATGCCACATCGCTCTGTTGTCAGGTGGGATCGGAGTCAGTAAAAAAAAGTGCAGTCTTCAGTACGACTCCGCTTGTTGAAGCTATCGGGTCACTGATAAACAGACTCCAGACTGTCGCTTATTTAAAAAAAGGTGCTTACGTCACAATGCAAAAAATTTGCAAGTTGGGTTTTCCAGGAAAGAGGTGTGCGGTAAAGAACTTATTTTGAAGCGTTAAGTGTTAATTAAGTGTAAAAGCTGACAGAACTACCTTTGTGTCACGCCTGCTAAACACCTATGTGAAACAAGACCCTATACATTTCGAACAGTATGCTAATTACTGGACATAGGTTTGGCGTCAGTCAGTCGAAGAGCAACGCTGGCCATCACGTGCGACACGGTCACGTTTTCTTGTCTGGAGTATTTGCCGGGAAAAAAGAGAAGCACCACCACTTACGTATTATTCTGAGAAGCGAACTGCAGCCTACAATGCAGTATGAGGGGCAGTCCGTGGGACATATGATCAGCATCTCGCGAACCCCCCTCCCCCCTTATTCCGTTATTGCCAGTGAATGAATCCTGATGATGCCGCTGCTCCTTTATCGACAGCAGCTCCTCATCTGACCTCATGAGACTGAGTGAACCCCCGTTCCAGGCCTCCTACCTCATAAAAGTCCTATGTGAGAATTAACAAATCACTAAACAGCTTTGAAGGTAACGTGAAAATCTCTCATTGTTTTCTTAGCCATATCTAGTGAAGAAGTGTAACCGTTACCTTAATCTCATCTATTGGCCTACAAAATAGGCAGCTTCATCGCGCACGTGACTTTAAGAAAGAAACGGATGTTAAGTTTGCGTTCTGAAACGGATGCACGGAGATGCTGAAACTTTGTGCCGGAAAATAGCCTTCTCCTCACTGTAAACGCAAAGGAAGCCGCATAGCTCAACGGACAGATTACCATGTCTTTCACGAATTGGATTCAGATCAGTTACAGCCTAATCACAAATCAATGTGTGGTTGCGAATTACTGACACAATGGTGCAATCAACGGGCGTCAAAATATATCATTTTTCCTGAAAGACAGTGGGGATCTGATGCATATTCCTGCTAGAAGTCCTGATATGTGTAGCCGTTCTGAGATTCCACGTCTGTTTCGAATGATTTATTAGCAGCGTACAGCATATTCAAATTTTTCTATCCACCCAAGTACTCCTGCTTTACAAGGAAATGTGCTGTTGTGAAAGAAAGTACTGCGGATCTATACGGTCTTCAATGGCAAACTAATCTGTAACACAAATCGCTCACATTCATTCTTCACCTTTGCAATATATGATTGGTACCGTTTAAGAACATAGTGCGACAGGCACAAACCCTCACGACTCAGCTCACTTGCTTAACATCTTCAAATGCAATGTAGTTTGCGGCAGACGAAAATGCACTAATTTTATCTGCAGCTACCTCGACTTTCCAGCTTTTTTTTTTTATCTTCCGATCAGGCTTCTTCCACAATTATGTGACGATTTGAAACGCAGGTCTCGCGGAACACGATCGACACAAATGACGTTTTCTACCATCATTGGATTGGATGTGGTCGTCACAGCTCCCGACGAATCGACAGTAGTTTCCCCTCCGTGAACAGGTAATGAAGTACTTGGCGTATCATAGATAGATGTGTTGGAAGTCCTTGATATCTCGAGCTGCAGCGATTACTCTTGGTACTTGTGACATAAGTGTCACATATCGCTTTGCGATTTTGTTTCATCTCTGTCACGATAAGGGATAATTAATTGTGTAACCCTGGTACATCTTGCTAAGAGTGAAAAGCACTTGATTTCCCGCCAGAAGGGAATGGGTCTAGAGGGCTCAGCCATCCCGTAGGATCGGCAGGAGGCTTTTAAAGTGTCTCAAAAGCAGGGAACGTTCGCATTCAGGCTGGGAGCCAATTTTTGCGGAAACGATCTTGTTTTCTGAAAAGCTTATGTGGACAGTTCCTGGCACTAAATCGCTTGCCGTAGGCATGATGCCGCTGGTTGCCACGGCTTTTCCTGGGGGTTCTCGAGTGTGAAATTTGCCTTTCTGTGCACACATCAAAGAGGAGCTGCCTACTGGCGCTTCTCTGGTGTGAGAAAGTTCGTTGCTTCCCTCCAAAATTACGTACTGTCCAACACAAAGTAACGCCCCTGCCACCAGACGCTGTGTAGACGGTGCTGACCAATGAAGAAAGATTGTTCCTAACTCGTACCAACCTCATGAAGCGTAATGATGCTTTGTGTAAGGTTTGAGTGGAAAGATTCTGTTGCTTTCCTCTATTTCTACGTAGAAAAAAGAAAGTATTCCTCAGACTGGCATCAACAGTCAATCTCCCATCCAAGTGGAGTTTGGGAATTGTGAGGAGTTCAGGATTTGCTTCCACCCTCTCATATGATGCTGACTGGCGACGTCTCGTTCTAGTTGAATGTAAGCTTCATTCAGGCAGTAACGCAATCCATCTTCTGAGCAGCTCACATTTAACTCACTCCGCCTTTTCATTCAGTTATATGTATTAAGTATTCATCTCATTTATTTTGCTTTCGCGAACTGCCCAGATGTGGAAATCTTGGCATTTTTGCTTCCTGCTTCAGTCTTTCAATTAAATGCAAGTCCCGCAGAGTTTAGAATCATTTTAATTTAGATTGCAGAACACTGCAGTGTAGTATTCACTGTCAATTCATCATTTCACTAGATTAAAGAAAAAAGTTCTGTAATCTCCATCTGACTTACATTTTAATATCCCTAATATCCAACAATTTCACTATGTTTAGGCGACCCTTAAATAATAAATACACTGATGGAAAAAGATCGGAATACAAAAAGGTATTGGTACGGATGTTTCTACATCTGAAAAATGATATCTACTCAAATTTCGCCCAAGTATGTTATTGTTGTGGTCTTCAGTCCTAAGACTGGTTTGATGCAGCTCTGCATGCTACTCTGTCCTGTGCAAGCTTCTTCATTTCCCAGTACTTACTCCAACCTACATCCTTCTGAATCTGCTTAGTGTATTCATTTCTTGGTCTCCTTCTACGATTTTTACCCTCCAATACTAAATTGGTGATCCCTTTATGCCTCAGAATATGTCCTACCAACTGATCCCTTCTTCTTGTCAAGTTATGCCACAGCTTCTCTTCTCCCCAATTCTATTCAATACCTCCTCATTAGTTATGTGATCTACCCATCTAATCTTCAGCATTCTTCTGTAGCACCACATTTCGGAAGCTTCTATTCTCTTAGTGTCCAAACTATTTATCGTCCACATTTCGCTTCCATATATGGCTACACTCCATACAAATACTTTCAGAAAAGACTTCCTGACACTTAAATCTATACTCGATGCTAGCAAATTTCTCTTCTTCAGAAACGCTTTCCTTGCCATTGCCAGTCTACATTTTATATCCTCTCTACTTCGACTATCATCAGTTATTTTGCTCCCCAAATAGCAAAACTCCTTTACTACTTTAAGTGTCTCATTTCCTAATCTAATTCCCTCAGCATCACCTGACTTCATTCGACTACATTCCATTATCCTCGTTTTGCTTTTGTTGATATTTATCTTATATCCTCCTTTCAAGACACTGTCCATTCCGTTCAACTGCTCTTCAAAGTCCTTTGCTGTCTCTGACAGAATTACAATGTCATCGGCGAACCTCAAACTTTTTATTTCTTCTCCATGGATTTTAATACCTACTCCGAATTTTTCTTTTGTTTCCTTTACTGCTTGCTCAATATACAGACTGTATAACATCGGGGAGAGGCTACAACCCTGTCTCACTCCCTTCCCAGCAGCTGCTTCCGTTTCATGCTCCTAGACTCTTATAACTGCCATCTGGTTTCTGTACAAATTGTAAATAGCCTTTCGCTCCCTGCATTTTACCCCTGCCACCTTTAGAATTTGAAAGAGAATATTCCAGTCAACATTGTCAAAAGCTTTCTCTAAGTCTACAAATGCTAGAAACATAGGTTTGCCTTTCGCCCCAGTCGCGTAAGAGTGGTGCTATTAGCACCACTGTGAGGATGCAACTGTTTTGCTTTAAATACCCGCTGTAACGGTCGTGAGCGTTAGTTACCTTTGAGAGTGGGCTTGGTGAGTTGATGCTAGTCAAGAATAAGGCGCTAAAGACGCCATTATCAACACCTCATTGAGTTTGAACGAAGTCTTGTTGTGAGGCTAAGAGAAGCTGGATGTTCTTCTGCGATACTGCACAAAGACTTGGCACGAATTTAGCCACTGTAAGTGATTGCTGGCAGCGGTGGTCGCAGGAATGTGTGGTCACAAGGCACTACCGACGTGTTCCGCGTATGGCTCTGGCGCAACGTACTGCATCTGCAGCAGAGATTTGAGCAGCACTTGGCACCACAGTGATACAACGAACTGTTACAAATGGGTTACTTAAAGGACAGCTCCGAGCCAGACGCCCTGTAGCCTGCATTAAAGTGATCCCAACCAACTGCCATCAGCGACTTCAGTGGTCTCAAGCGAGACGGCATTGGAGAGCAAGTTGAAGCTCTATTGTTTTTTTCTGATGAAAGATGGTTCTACATCGGTGCCAGTGATGGCAGTGTGTTGGTTAGGAGGAGACCAGTTGATGGCCTGCAACCAACCAGGACCTCCGCCTGGAGCGAAGGTCTAGAATGCGATTTCATATGACAGCAGGAGCACTCTCGTGATTGTCTCATGCACCCTGACGGCAGATTTTGTACGTAAATGTGGTGATTTGACATGTGCTGCCGTTCATGAAAAGCATTCCAGGGGGTGTTTTTAACAGGATAGTGCTTGCCCACATACGGCTGTTGTAACCCAGCTTGCTCTACAGAGTGTCGACATATTACCTTGACCTGCTCAGTCACCGGATCTGTCTCCAACCGAGCGCATATGCGACATCATCGCACGACAGCTCTAGCGTCATCCAAAATCATTATTAAGCGTCCCTGTCTTGACCGACTAAGAGCAACGGGCGTGGAACTCCACCCGCAAACTAACAATTTTTGGCTTCATAGTGACGAGTTTCCGTTTAAGAGATGTAGAGGTGATAACGAGTGTCAGAGGCTCACAGGTTTTACAGTAGCAGTTCGTGCACAAGCTACTCAGCATTGCCCACCGGGCTAGCCGCGCGGTCTAACGCGCTGCTTCACGAGCAGCAAGGCGTACCGGTCCGCAGCACGAATCCTCCCGGCTGATTAGTGTCGAGGTTCGGTGTGCCGGCCAGCCTGTGGATGGTTTTTAAGGCGGTTTTCCATCTGCCTCGGCGAATGCGGGCTGGTTCCCCTTATTCCGCTTCAGTTGCACTATGTCGGCGATTGCTGCGCTAACACTTAACGTGTACACCATCATTACTCAACCACGCAAACATTTTGTGTTACACTCGTCTGGTATGAGACGTTCTCGGGAGGGGGGAGATCAACTGGGGGCCGAACCGCACAATAATCCTGGGTTCGGTGTAGGGTGGCGGTGGGGTGGGTGGACTGCTGTGGCCTGTTGTGGGGTTGGGAACCACTGAGGGCTATGGCGGGACGAGGCCTCTCCGTCGTTTCTAGGTCCCCGGTTTAACACACAATGCACACACACACACACACACACACACACACACACACACACACACACACAATACTGAGCCTTATTTCGACCACTTACAGGATGTATCATTATTCGTGTTAACAGTTTCATACGACGCATGTAGGAATATTTTACAAACTTCCAATTTAATTTCTGCAGCCACTAAATCAGTTAACTATACACCCATATAGGCCTACGTCTCCTTTACAAGGTGAAGCATGCAGTTTTCAAACTACTGACCGTTTTGAGAATGTTAAACAAGTATAAACAAGCAAAAGTTGTTAGTACATTTGTTTGCACGATGGGCAGTTGTGTATCTCAAGGGGAACAAAACACCCGCCCATAAGCGCGCGCGCCCGCACACACACACACACACACACACACACACACACACAGACACACACACACACACACACACACACACACACACACACACACAAAGAGAGAGAGAGAGAGAGATGAGCTAAGACATTAAGCCCATTGATTTCCTAAGGTATGTGGTACCAGGTGTCTGCACAATCCCAAATTTTCCTTTGCTTTTTCTTTTAATGCCTTCTATGAAAATATTAATAAATACTATACATTCAGCATTATTTCGTCTTATTTGTAGTGTAAGTAACATATAAATTGAAAATAAAAAATGTTTATGCAAAGGGACTCGATCCTACGACCCTCGGTTTACCATCCCGTACTCGTTTCAGTGCGCCAGCCGCTGCCTGGAATGCACGCTAACATAAATAACGTCTCACCGGACCCACGCTAAATGTTTGCCTACGTGGAGCTTCCACTTCTTTCAGTTTCATTTCTGGCCGATTCCGGTGTATACCAGAAGTCTGAACGAAATCGGTGATGACGAGTAGGTGGGGTCCTCTTTCCAGTCAATCGCGTCACCAGAAACAAGGACAATTGAGAACAACGATTTATGTAGTAGAATGTACCCAAACATTCTCTCTCATCGTTTCATTATGTACTTTATTCAAAATTTTTTTCACAGTGACTCGTTGTGGGACGGCTCCATTCCTTACTCTATCAGTTTTCTGATCTATAACAGTTTCCTGTAACAACACAGCTTAAAGGACTCTAATAGTTCCATTTCTTTCCCCCTCATAGCCCATGTTTCTCATTCGTACAGAGCTGTCCAACAAACATGGCTTTTTATGACTTTTTCCGGTCCCTGTGGTAATATTTTTGGGTATTAGCATCTGTTTCTTTCTCTAGAATGTCCTTCCACTTACGCAATCCTAGATACTATGTGTTTCTGGTATCTTCCTTCTTTATAGATAGCAAAAATTTTCCACCTCCTCGGGAGTCTCATGTTCAAGCTTAACAACTAGTCATCCATTTAGTCCACCTGTTGCGCGCCTTTGTTCTCGTGTGTTCGACAGCTATCAAGTTAGCTCTCGATCCGTTCCATTACGCACCCGATCCAAGTTCTGTTTGCTTTCAGCGATTACTGCTATGTTGCCAGCGAAACATAAAATGCTGATTTTCTGTCCACGATAACCTCTACTACATCAAGATTGTCCTTTACTTCCCACCGTGCCTCTTCAACGCACAAAGCAAATTTCAGTGGCGATAATGCCCTGGCTTGTCCTTAATTAAATACCGAATCTCCGTTGAACGTCTTGTGGTGAGAGGCAGGTTGGGTCACACAGTGTGAGGTGGTCACCAAGTACAGCACCCACTTGGTGCTATTCCAGAAGCGTAAGCTATGCCCCTGTACCGGATCTGTAACATTAATCTGAAAAACATTGTATTGCGAAGATACAGTCACTGTATAAACACACTGTCACCATCAATGACGTTCCATACCTCGACGGGCTAAAAAAATGACGATATATTTGTTTCCATGCGCGAGAACCACGAATTGTGCGAACATAAGGGTTGTGATTACGTGACAAGTGAAAGTTTGAATAGGTCCTGAAGGACAGTATCGAAGGTTATTGCTTTGCAAACGAATAGTTTCCCATGTTGTTCTGTTTCCGTTTGTCAGCAGGTATACCGTATTTTTGTTGACTTCTCACAGTTCAGGCTGGAAGCACGTCTGACACCAAGTGACTTATCTGTAAAAAGGTTTGTGCCGCACAATAGCTCCCACCAGTATTGATGTATGACAAACACTAGCTACTTTACACATTGTACTGAAACAACACGTACTATTGACATTTCTGAAAACTTGAACAACACGAATACGATTTATAAGCAACATCTGTGACAGTATTTGTTCCTGCCTGAAGAACCAACCATCTTTTTACTTCAGGATTTTTTAAATACCCGCAAAAATGGCACTCGAACGAATTAATGGGCATAGTTAACCCGAGACATAGCTAAACATGCACAAATATGGAGGATGATTTGTAGTGAGACACTCAAATGCATCCATATTTGAAGATAACCGGGACACTTAACTGAATTTAATCATCAGATTTTTAAAAAAAATAATTATTAACTAAAGCATTCAAAAACTTTAGTACTGATTTTCTAGGTGTTTCAGGAACGAGGGAGACGAAAATTAGATAAATTCGCAAGATGTGGAAGTATTTTTGTTTTGCTGTGAAATATCTTATCTTCAAATTAGTTTGAGCAGCTAATCAGAGAACGGACTTGTGAAAATAAATACTTTATCTCCTGACCACCAATACCCTCAAACTTTCCAACTCAGCGTGGAACACGTAATCAGTGATCGTAAAGACGTTACAGCATCACTGAATGCGGTTGCAAGCAGGAATACAAAGAAAAGTAGGGAGATGTTTCTGTTTAAAAGCCTAAAACAGGTTTCAGATTATCAGAGTGGGCAACATGAAAATCTCATCTCCAGCACTGACAATGCTGAGCGTCATGAACAAAGCTCAAGAGCACTTTACAATTCGCCTTGGGGAGGTATGCGCCCTGCAACTTAGTGAGGGATGGGAAAGACCCGCCGTTGTTCCACAGCTGTGTTAGAAAGCTGTTACGACAGAAAAGAGTTTCATTGCAAATTTAAATGTAGCCAAAGCCTAAAAGACAAACAAAAACTGAACGAAGTCAACATTAGCGTAACGAGAGCGATAACGGAAGCACATTCCAATTACGCAGTGGTTTCTTCCAGGTATTATGGTTTGAAGCCCTTTCTTTTCACCTACGTCCTCATGATTAACCGTGATAAATCGGTGTACAAACTGACCGCTTGATTCACGCCTATAGGCGGGGCAGAGTACGATGCTTCCAAGCCTACAAGGAAGGGAACCTGTTTGTTTAGGTTACGCTTGTTAGAGGAACTGGTGGAAGTCAGGTGGAGTGTGAAAAACTCCATCACCTACAGTATTGCACGCTCATTGTGTACATTGCTGTGGCTGGAAGAAGGCCATTTCCTACGTTGGCTAAGAGCCAGATGCCTCCGTTATGTATCCGACATCGCTCGTCGTTGCGACTGCAGTCTCAAAACAGCGGATATCATTAATATGGAGTACACTGTATCGCGTGCTGCGTTGCCTCAGTTCAACACCACGTTAGCTATGTCCACTTTTAGGCCCAGAAGACTGAATGCTGTATCATCATCTGCAGGAAGCCGCACGGGGTATTAGTACTGTATGAGCATCCGGATTCACACGGCTCTCCTGGCCGTTTCTACAGGCTTTTAGATCCAAGTCCACTATTTCTCTTTCAAAGGACTCTTCAACTGTCCTCACGAGGCTAATAGCACCCTGTTACAGCCCTCATCACAAAGAAAATTTTTTGACAGTCTAGAGAATCGACACTGGTCCGCCACGTACAGTAAGACAGGCTGGCCGTCCAGACAGGAAACAGTAATGTTGTTTATTGGAAATAACCACACAGATGAAGTCACGGATTCAACCGTCACTGTTCAACTCAGTTTTGTACATGCCGATTCCAACAAGCATAAGCTACCACTCTGCATGATTGCACCAATACTTGCACCAATACTATAAGAGTGGCAGACATAGAGCTAAAGAATAAAGCTGTCCTCAACACGAAGGTTAATTTGAATACTAACAACGCATTGTTCTACTGGAGGGTTTCTTTCTTTGTCTTCCACAGACTTGGTCAGTCGGTTATAGGAGGGCATTCAGTTCCAGATGAAATCGAAATCACGATACAACATGGTATTTGTGATAAACACAAGATAGTGCCCAAAGGTGAAAATAGCAACAAATTACAGGGTATATCCCTCAGCCCTACCGAGCGAGGTAACGCAGTGGTTAGCACACTGGACTCGCATTCGGGAGTATCACGGTTCAAACCTGCGTCCGACCATACCGACTTATGTTTTTCGTGATTTCCCTAAATCGCTTAGGCAAATGCCGAGAGAGTTCTTTCGAAAGGGCATGGCCGATTTCCTTCTCTCTATCAATTCCTAATCCGAGCTTGTGCTCCGACTCTAATGACGTCGTTTTCTACGGGACGTTACTAATCTCGTCCTCCTCTTCTATCCCTCAGCCCACTAGGAAAGGAAGGCAGCACATTCGGAATTGTTGCACGTGGTGACTAGTTCAGCAGAATAAACCGGAATACCATGCAATATTTTTTGTACTTTGCAGGCAGTGAAAACGGATCTAAAATTGGCAAAGATTTCTAAGAAGTTTGCTCCTTCATTTGAAACAGTTGAGAAATGGGCTGCTGAATTAAAATATCACTGCACGTCCCTTGAAGATGGTCCACAAAGTGCACAGTATGGTATTGGATGATAGGTGAATAAGGGTCCATAAACCAGCAGACGCTCTAGGCAAATCGGATGGGAGACATAATTAGCATTGAGAAACTTTGTGTAATACGTGTGCCGCGTATATTGAACGCTGAGCAAATGTAAATGGGCATAGTATTTTATAAGCAATGTTTGGGGCCGTTTAAAATGAACGCAATTGATTTTTGTGTGCTGATTTGTTACAGTAGATGAGACGTGGGACAAGCAACGCTTGCCAAAATACGGTGCATTAAATTTACCCAACAGGATTTCGCGATATAGAGTCGCCTTGCTTCCAGAGACTCCAGCTGCGTTACACTTTCCTACGCGCTGTGCCTACCTGACACGACTCTGGCAGCTCAAAAACCGATACATTCGATTTCTGCTGTAATGCCTGCCTGATAAGGACTCCTAACGTAGTAGCAATGCTCTACAACTGTCCACACTTGCGTCTTGTAAGCGAATTCCTTTATAGACGGACTCTTATTTCACACTGCCCTAAATAAACGCTGTGATGTGCCCCATACGTCTACCACTAATATCGCAATAGTATAGTATCTGGTTCTTTCTCCTTTTTGTGGGCACTATTTCACATGGAAAAATGGTTCAAATGGCTCTGAGCACTATGGGACTCAACTTCTGAGGTCATCAGTCCTCTAGAACTTAGAACTACTTAAACCTAACTAACCTAAGGACATCACACACATCCATGCCCGAGGCAGGATTCGAACCTGCGACCGTAGCGGTCCCGCGGTTCCAGACTATAGCGCCTAGAACCGCACGGCCATTTTCACATTGACCATTACACCAAGAGGAAATTTCGTAGAAGTGTTTCCCCTTTTGTTTACGATCGTACAACGGCAAACCATGCTTCAGGAGCGAACAGTCCTATAATGCCGTGACATAGTATGATAAATCTTTTACGTATAATGAGAACATTCTCTGGTCCTATTAAACTTGCGTGGGTCACACTCGACGCTACTCTGGTCTCTGTTGAATATTCGCTTTGTACTGTTCTGTTAATCCAAAATTCGTTGAGTTGTCCCATATCTGTGAGGATGCTTTCTATGATTGTGTCTTCGTTATCAGTCGACTATGCACTGCAATCTGAACACCTTTCGGAAATCATTGAAGATAGAATTCATCTTCTCACCTGCAGTGACGCTAATATGCATCATGGCACTCAATGCGGCAGTCCTAGTGTCAGGAAACTGACGATTATTGACACTGCCACTACTATACAGGATACAACTAAATTCCCTTTACAGACTTTGAGGACAAGTTCCTTGCATTTGCAAGGTAGCAACCTACGAGGTGTGACAATGAAATAATGAGACTAATTTTCTTTGCAAGATGTGGCAGCCCTACAGGCTTGCATAGGTACAATATCTTTGACCTTGGTCTATAAGCTGCTTCTAGTCCAAGCGGTACATCTATGCAACTGTTCAGTCGTGAGTTGAACTGTAATAAGTTAACACGTGTTTGTGTCTCTCGCCAAGGAAATGGAACTGCATAATATTGCGCAACGGTATGCCATTTCTTTTTGCGTTAAATTGGGTGAAAAAGCGACGACAACGTACAGTAGGCTTCAGAAGGTTTTTGGAGAGGAGGTTATGTCAAGAGCTCAAATTTTTCGTTGGCATAAAATGTTTAGTGAAGGCAGAACGAATGTTGAAGACGAAGACCGCAGTGGACGACCATCAACCTCACGGACGGATGTCAACTTGGCCAGGGTGCGTGAACTCGTACATACTGATCGAAGATTATCCGTGAAAGTAATTGCAGGAGAACTGAACATCAATCGAGAAACGGTTCGTCTAATAATAACTGAAGATCTTGGTATGAGAAAGATTTGTGCAAAAATGGTCCACAAAAATCTCACACCACAATAGCGACAAACACGGAAAAATGTGGCAGCCGATCAGTTAGAGCAAACGGAAATCAATCCAGAATTGTTGAGCTGTGTTATCACTGGTGATGAAAGTTGGTTTTTTCGGTACGTTCCAGAGACAAAACGCCAAAGTTCGCCATGGTGCTCAAAGGGATCACCCAGACCAAATAAAGCTCACATGTCAAAGTCAAAAGTGAAATGCATGTTTGTGTGCTCATTTGATTCCAAGGGAGTTGTTCATTAAAACAGTTAACCATTATTACTACAAAGAAATTTCAGAAAGACTTCGTATAAGAGTTCTTCGTGTTCGTGCCAACATTGCTGATAACTGGTTTCTGCATCACGATAATGCACCATCCCATACTGCTCCGTCAGTACAGCAATTTTTAACCTCAAAACAAATTTCAGTACTACCACAGCCACCTTATTCACCAGATATCGCTCCGTGCGACTTTTTACTATTTCCAAGAGTCAAAACGGCGGTCAAGGGACACCATTTTCAAACATCCCAAGATGTCCAAAGTGCTGTGACGAGGGTCTTGGAGGATATTACAGAATATGAGGTCCAGAAATGTTACCATCAATGGCAGAAGCGCTGGAAAAAGTGTGTTCAATCAGAAGGGAACTACTTTGAAGGAGACAACACTAAACTTGACTAAAGCGGTAAGCTACATTTTTTTCACATCATCTCATTACTTTTTTGTCGCACCTCGTATATGGGCAACGCCCATATCAATCACCACTGTGCATTTTTGAATAATTAATTAGGGCAGTAATGACAAGTAGCAGCATGAAATTTGCGGTTCATCGCGCTATGCTAGTACAGATTGGTAAGGGACGGGCGATGAGAATGTACTGCATTTTGTTAAGTGCAAATAATTTTTTCGAACAGAGTTTTGTGCGGGATTGTACTCAGGGAGCCGGTGGCGTGAAGCCAGCAGCGCGTTGCCTCGAAGGTCGAATTTTACAACCGGTAGCATCCCAGGAAGTGTCCCGCCATGCCGGTCTCCAGCGGCAGGGCTTTGATGCAGCCCTAAAGGCAGGTAGCATTTCCGGCAGAACACTGCAAGGCAAGCAGAATGTCTCCCCAAAGTGAATAACGCAGGGAGACGTTGATTCCCGTTCGGCTGTGTCGCAAAAGCATCGCGGGCGACATTGCCACCAAGGAATGTACCTCCGCGAATCCCCCACTCCATATTTTTTGAGCGTGGGACAGAGGAGCGGAACGTGTCCGTTTAGACGCTGTCGCCAAGAAAGCGTCTGGAAAGTTTTTCGGAAGGCTCCCAAAGCCGACCGGGATTGGCCAGATCGACGTAAGCAGTGTTTCCCACTCACTCACAGTCGAGCGGGAGTAGCGATCATTGATGAAAAACTTGTTAAAATGTTGCGATTGGACAACCACACCAGCAGAGCAGCACGCCGCACTAGATTTTGGTAGAAATGAGACACTCGCAGTTCAGTGCCCGTCCGATAAGAACGCAGTAGTCTGAACCGCGCGATACGGAGTAATTGCGGAATAGCCGTGTGCCTTATCCGGAACTTCGCGGAGTTGTGTCGTATACTGGCGCCGCTGTAGTTGCAGCGTCATCACAAAAAAATGACTCTATGCAGTATGGGACTTAACATCTGAGGTCGTCAGTCCCTTAGATTGAAAACTACTTAAACCTAACTAACCTAAGGACATCACACACACCCATGCCCGAGGCAGGATTCGAACCTGCGACCGTAGCAGCAGCGCGGTCTCAAACTGAAGCGCCTAGAACCGCTCGGCCACAACGGCCTGCTAGCGTCATCACACCTGATCGGCCTAACATCACGACGAGGACCCGGCTGGGGACCCTGTCGTGGAGCAGAAGAGCAGAATGGGTAACATATGCAGCTCCGGCCGTAGCACGATCAGCCTTACAGCTCATAGAAGTTATGGTGGCCACTGGCCGCCCATTGAGTATCGCACCACAATCTAGCATTATTTCGGTGGTTAGATACTGATGGAAAGATCTTGGCCTAGAATCTTGTGCTCTCATTCAGTTAAGGGGAAGTGCCAATCCGCATTGCTATGTTTTAAAGTTATAGATTAGCGTTATACTCCTTCCTCTTTATTAAGACATTAATCTGTCTACACTTCGCCGGCCGGAGTGGCCGAGTGATTCTAGGCGCTACAGTCTGGAACTGCGCGACCACTACGGTCGCAGGTTCGAATCCTGCCTCGGGCATGGATGTGTGTGATGTCCTTAGGTTAGTTAGGTTTAAGTAGTTCTAAGTTCTAGGGGACTGGTGACCTCAGAAGTTAAGTCCCATAGTGCTCAGAGGCATTTTTTTGTCTACACTTCATCAATTCAATTTGTTAGTATACGTAACTGTCAAATGGAATAAATCTGATTATCTTTCCCGATATTTCAGACTACACATATATCGCCACATCAACCCTTTCCTAAAACCAAGGTCCGCAGCTCGTGGTCGTGCGGTAGCGTTCTCGCTTCCCACACCCGGGTTCCCGGGTTCGATTCCCGGCGGGGTCATGGATTTTCTCTGCCTCGTGATGACTGGGTGTTGTGTGCTGTCCATAGGTTAGTTAGGTTTAAGTAGTTCTAAGTTCTAGGGGACTGATGACCATAGATGTTAAAGCCCATAGTGCTCAGAGCCATTTGAACCATCTAAACCCAAGTCACAAATTTTGGGGGGTCAACTTGATGTTAATAGTTCACTTGCATAACCACTTTCTATGGGGCAAGCGACCTCACCCAATCAGATTCTTTAACAGAGGCCAGAATTGCATAGTCATTAAGCGCATAAGCATAGCATTGGGAGAATTTATAACAGAATTCTGAGTTCAGCAAACAGTTCATTGGCATATCGCCTCACGGTAGCAAAGGAAACTCAGATGTCGCTTCCCGCACTAAAACAGTTAGGTCTAGTAAGCATGGGCTCTAAAATGAATACCTTAAGTGCTATCAGTGCTTGTCCATCATCCATACTGTGAAACACGTCTCTTCTACAGAACGAGTGCTCATATCTCTTGAGATAGGCATTTTAGAGCCCATGTTTACTGGACTTTTTTTTCTTGTTTTTGTCCATACTACCTCCTTCCGAAAAATGGAAAACAAAGAGCTTGCAGCAGAAGAGATACGTTTCGCAGTATCGAAAATGGTGGTTTAAAGCTCTTAAAGTGTGCATTTTAGAGCTCAACGTCTGTAAAAGGAATTCAGTTATACACTGTATATCACGCAGTGTGCAACGCACATGAATGGAAGCTATTGCAGATACCAGTAATCCGACATGCGCGAGAAATGCAGTACCGGGAACAAACCTCATATCCTTCCACTGTCGGAAACATCAGAAGTGCTTCGACATCAAATCAATTAATCTGTTCACTGTCATATTCCAGTGTGCTAGGGATCTACCATAACAGTTCAAAACGAAAAATTAAAATTGTGTCCTTGTGGAGTTTATGAATTTGTAACTGAGGTGAGGAACATGGTGTCAGTGTAACACGTTTATCATTGTACTTTTATGTTAGGATACACCAGTTAATAGCAACAAAATGCATACTTTCGTACTTTATTTTAATGTTGGATGTGTGTTGTAAATATTTGTATTAGAATTTGTTATATATATATACAGGGTGTTTCAGAAATGACTGGTATATTTGAAACGGCAATAAAAACTAAACGAGCAGCGATAGAAATACACCGTTTGTTGCAATATGCTTGGGACAACAGTACATTTTCAGGCGGACAAACTTTCGAAATTACAGTAGTTACAATTTTCAACAACAGATGGCGCTGCAAGTGATGTGAAAGATATAGGAGACAACGCAGTCTGTGGGTGCGCCATTGTGTACGTCGTCTTTCTGCTGTAAGCGTGTGCTGTTCACAACGTGCAAGTGTGCTGTGGACAACATGGTTTATTCCTTAGAACAGAGGATTTTTCTGGTGTTGGAATTCCACCGCCTAGAACACAGTGTTGTTGCAACAAGACGAAGTTTTCAACGGAGGTTTAATGTAACCAAAGGACCGAAAAGCGATACAATAAAGGATCTGTTTGAAAAATTTCAACGGACTGGGAACGTGACGGATGAACGTGCTGGAAAGGTAGGGCGACCGCGTACGGCAACCACAGAGGGAAACGCGCAGCTAGTGCAGCAGGTGATCCAACAGCGGCCTCGGGTTTCCGTTCGCCGTGTTGCAGCTGCGGTCCAAATGACGCCAACGTCCACGTATCGTCTCATGCGCCAGAGTTTACACCTCTATCCATACAAAATTCAAACGCTGCAACCCCTCAGCGCCGCTACCATTGCTGCACGAGAGACATTCGCTAACGATATAGTGCACAGGATTGATGACGGCGATATGCATGTGGGCAGCATTTGGTTTACTGACGAAGCTTATTTTTACCTGGACGGCTTCGTCAATAAACAGAACTGGCGCATATGGGGAACCGAAAAGCCCCATGTTGCAGTCCCATCGTCCCTGCATCCTCAAAAAGTACTGGTCTGGGCCGCCATTTCTTCCAAAGGAATCATTGGCCCATTTTTCAGATCCGAAACGATTACTGCATCACGCTATCTGGACATTCTTCGTGAATTTGTGGCGGTACAAACTGCCTTAGACGACACTGCGAACACCTCGTGGTTTATGCAAGATGGTGCCCGGCCACATCGCACGGCCGACGTCTTTACTTTCCTGAATGAATATTTCGATGATCGTGTGATTGCTTTGGGCTATCCGAAACATACAGGAGGCGGCGTGGATTGGCCTCCCTATTCGCCAGACATGAACCCCTGTGACTTCTTTCTGTGGGGACACTTGAAAGACCAGGTGTACCGCCAGAATCCAGAAACAATTGAACAGCTGAAGCAGTACATCTCATCTGCATGTGAAGCCATTCCGCCAGACACGTTGTCAAAGGTTTCGGGTAATTTCATTCAGAGACTACGCCATATTATTGCTACGCATGGTGGATAGGTGGAAAATATCGTACTATAGAGTTTCCCAGACCGCAGCGCCCTCTGTTGTTGACAATTGTAACTACTGTAATTTCGAAAGTTTGTCTGCCTGAAAATGTACTGTTGTCCCAAGCATATTGCAACAAACGGTGTATTTCTATCGCTGCTCGTTTAGTTTTTATTACCGTTTCAAATATACCGGTCATTTTTGAAACACCATATATATATATATATATATATATATATATATATATATATATATATATATTAGTGTTTTGCCCTTAAACAGCGCAGTTGGACTAAATTACATGGGCAGTTCCTTTTGCTGCCTTCCTTGCTGCCCAACCTTCCCTCATTCGCTCACTGTGTTTCCGTTTCCAGTCATCTGTCCATGCTTCTTGTCGGCTTTGTATATTCGGCTTCATCTTGATTGCCTTTTTGGTTGCCCATATTTCTTTCATCTTCCTGCTGTGATCTTGCTTGCGTTCTTCGGTCCACTTTACGCCTGTTCGTTTGTCAGAGTGTATCTCATGTAGTTTGCTTTTCTTAATGGTGTTTCTGAATTTTATTCTGTCGTTTATTGTGTCTGCTGTTGTGTTGAGTTGGTTCAGGTCGTTTTTTACCTCTGCCTTCCATTTGTTGTTTCTAGTGGTTACCCAGTCAAAGATCTGTTTGGTCAGTCTGTGTGATGGCATTCTGTATAGGTCTCCATAGAATTGTAGTCTGCGTTTTCTAATCTTTTCTGTGATTGTCTCTGTATGTTTGTATAGTTCCTCTGTAGGTTTCTTGATCCATATTCCATTGTTGTTGGTTGCGCCAAATATTTTCCTAAGTATTTTCCGTTCTACTTTTTCTAGTTGTCTGATACGTGTATGCACTAGGATTAGGAGAGAGAGAGAGAGAGAGAGAGAGAGAGAGAGAGAGAGAGAGAGAGAGAGAGAGAGAGAGAGTGAGAGAGAGAGAGAGAGAGATCTGACACCTCGACAACAGTAAACTTCATTTAATTTGCCTGTCTTGCTTAGTCATTCCTATCATTCATCTCTACAAATCTCGCTGAGCAACCCTCAATTTTCGCCCTAATTCAAAACTGCCCGAGGCAGGATTCGAACCTCTGACCGCAGCAGCAGCAGCAGCAGCGCGGTTCCGGGCTGAAGCACCTAGAACCGCTCGGCCGGCACATGTTAACATTTTTGTAGGTTACAGGCATACGTACAGCTGGTTACGAAGGTGCGTATTCACTGCACCTGTTGGTACTCCGGTTGTTATGTGTTTATTTATCGATTGTCATTCTTATCTTGAAGATCAAGTTGTTAACAAGTGCTTCAGTTTACGTAATTCAATTTTTCAACTGTGATTACGACTGTTGGCCTACCCGTGGTCTAAGGGCCAGCCGACACGGTAGCTCAGCGTGTTCGGTCAGAGGGTAATGTGCCCTCTGTAATAAAAAAAACTGAGTTAACAGATCAACAACGAACTTAAATGGATGTCTTACAACGTCCGCCCCGAGCAGATTAAACGAATTAAAGCGAACAAAATGAAAATTAAAAAAAAAAAATAAATAAATAAAATAAAAAAAAGGGGTAGCGTCTTTGATTCATAATCACCTCTTCGATTCCGGGTTCGATCCCAACCACTGCCTAAATTTTGATAAATAATCTGCATTGGCGGCCGAAGACCTCCGGCATAAGAAGTCAGCCTCATTCTGCCAACGGCCTTGTCAAAAAGGGCGTAGGAGCGGATAGAGGTTCAGGGCACTCTCTTGTCCTAGGGGTGGGAAATTGCCCCTAAAGGCGGAAGAATCAGCAATGATCAACGACATGAGGATGCAGAAGGCAATGGAAACCACTGCATTAAAGACACGTAACGTGTATCCACAGGACATGTGGCCTGTAATTGAAGAAGTGTCATGATGATCTCTCCATTGGCAAAAGATTCCGGAATAGTCCCCCATTCGGATCTCCGGGAGGGGACTGCCAAGGTGGAAGTTACCGTGAGAAAGATTGAATAATCTACGAAAGGATAACGTTCTACGAGTCGGGGCGTGGAATGTCAGAAGCTTGAACGTGGTAGGGAAACTGGAAAATCTGAAAAGGGAAATGCAAAGGCTCAATCTAGATATAGTAGGGGTCAGTGAAGTGGAAGGAAGGCAAGGATTTCTGGTCAGATGAGTATCGGGTAATATCAACAGCAGCAGAAAATGGTATAACAGGTGTAGGATTCGTTATGAATAGGAAGGTAGGGCAGAGGGTGTGTTACTGTGAACAGTTCAGTGATCGGGTTGTTCTAATCAGAATCGATAGCAGACCAACACCGACAACGATAGTTCAGGTATACATGCCGACGTCGCAAGCTGAAGATGAACAGATAGAGAAAGTGTATGAGGATATTGAAAGGGTAATGCAGTATGTAAATGGGGACGAAAATCTAATAGTCATGGGCGACTGGAATTCAGTTGTAGAGGAAGGAGTAGAAGAAGAGGTTACAGGAGAATATGGGCCTGGGACAAGGAATGAAAGAGGAGAAAGACTAATTGAGTTCTGTAACAAGTTTCAGCTAGTAATAGCGAATACCCTGTTCAAGAATCACAAGATGAGGAGGTATACTTGGAAAAGGCCGGGAGATACGGGAAGATTTCAATTACATCATGGTCAGACAGAGATTCTGAAATCAGATACTGGATTGTAAGGCGTACCCAGGAGCAGATATAGACACAGATCACAATATAGTAGTGATGAAGAGTAGGCTGAAGTTCAAGACATTAGTCAGGAAGAATCAATACGCAAAGAAGTGGGATACGGAAGTACTATGGAATGACGAGATACGTTTGAAGTTCTCTAACGCTGTAGATACAGCAATAAGGAATAGCGCAGTAGGCAGTACAGTTGAAGAGGAATGGACATCTCTAAAAAGGGCCATCACAGAAGTTGGGAAGGAAAACATAGGCACAAAGAAGGTAGCTGCGAAGAAATCATGGGTAACAGAAAAAATACTTCAGTTGATTGATGAAAGGAGGAAGTACAAACATGTTCCGGGAAAATCAGGAATACAGAAATACAAGTCGCTGAGGAATGAAATAAATAGGAAGTGCAGGGAAGCTAAGACGAAATGGCTGCAGGAAAAATGTGAAGACATCGAAAAAGATATGATTGTCGGAAGGACAGACTCAGCATACAGGAAAGTCAAAACAACCTTTGGTGACATTAAAAGCAACGGTGGTAACATTAAGAGTGCAACGGGAATTCCATTGTTAAATGCAGAGGAGAGAGCAGATAGGTGGAAAGAATACATTGAAAGCCTCTATGAGGGTGAAGATTTGTCTGATGTGATAGAAGAAGAAACAGGAGTCGATTTAGAAGAGATAGGGGATCCAGTATTAGAATCGGAATTTAAAAGAGCTTTGGAGGACTTACGATCAAATAAGGCAGAAGGGATAGATAACATTCCATCAGAATTTCTAAAATCATTGGGGGAAGTGGCAACAAAACGACTATTCACGTTAGTGTGTAGAATATATGAGTCTGGCGATATACCATCTGACTTTCGGAAAAGCATCATCCACACAATTCCGAAGACGGCAAGAGCTGACAAGTGCGAGAATTATCGCACAATCAGCTTAACAGCTCATGCATCGAAGCTGCTTACAAGAATAATATACAGAAGAATGGAAAAGAAAATTGAGAATGCGCTAGGTGACGATCAGTTTGGCTTTAGGAAAAGTAAAGGGACGAGAGAGGCAATTCTGACGTTACGGCTAATAATGGAAGCAAGGCTAAAGAAAAATCAAGACACTTTCATAGGATTTGTCGACCTGGAAAAAGCGTTCGACAATATAAAATGGTGCAAGCTGTTCGAGATTCTGAAAAAAGTAGGGGTAAGCTATAGGGAGAGTCGGGTCATATACAATATGTACAACAATCAAGAGGGAACAATAAGAGTGGACGATCAAGAACGAAGTGCTCGTATTAAGAAGGGTGTAAGACAAGGCTGTAGCCTTTCGCCCCTACTCTTCAATCTGTACATCGAGGAAGCAATGATGGAAATAAAAGAAAGGTTCAGGAGTGGAATTAAAATACAAGGTGAAAAGATATCAATGATACGATTCGCTGATGACGTTGCTATCCTGAGTGAAAGTGAAGAAGAATTAAATGATCTGCTGAACGGAATGAACAGTCTAATGAGTACACAGTATGGTTTGAGAGTAAATCGGAGAAAGACGAAGGTAATGAGAAGTAGTAGAAATGAGAACAGCGAGAAACTTAACATCAGAATTGATGGTCACGAAGTCAATGAAGTTAAGGAATTCTGCTACCTAGGCAGTAAAATAACCAATGACGGACGGAGCAAGGAGGACATCAAAAGCAGACTCGCTATGACAAAAAAAGCATTTCTGGCCAAGAGAAGTCTACTAATATCAATACCGGCCTTAATTTGAGGAAGAAATTTCTGAGGATGTACGTCTGGAGTACAGCATTGTATGGTAGTGAAACATGGACTGTGGGAAAACCGGAACAGAAGAGAATCGAAGCATTTGAGATGTGGTGCTATAGACGAATGTTGAAAATTAGGTGGACTGATAAGGTAAGGAATGAGGAGGTTCTACGCAGAATCGGAGAGGAAAGGAATATGTGGAAAACACTGATAAGGAGAAGGGACAGGATGATAGGACATCTGCCAAGACATGAGGGAATGAGTTCCATGGTACTAGAGGGAGCTGTAGAGGGCAAAAACTGTAGAGGAAGACAGAGATTGGAATACGTCAAGCAAATAATTGAGGACGTAGGTTGCAAGTGCTACTCTGAGATGAAGAGGTTAGCACAGGAAAGGAATTCGTGGCGGGCCGCATCAAACCAGTCAGGAGACTGATGACCAAAAAAAAAAGAGTTCGCCTATTCTACTGCACCCTTTAAACATGCCGCACGAATTTACAATTGCCGATATTGTATTTTTGTAGGGGTTTCATAACGGAATCGCTGCTGCTACTTATACAGAGCACGATAGGTGATTTACTAAGCAAAGAGTATCAGATCACCGGTGTTTATTCGTGTTTTCACGAAGCGTGAGAGTGGTGCAGTTCCCAGCAGTCATATCTTATCGGAACGTGCAAACGAACGAAGTGTGGATGAAGTACGAAAGCATTATGAAGTTGGTAGATACTGGCGGCCAGGCAGATGCCGCGTTCCTTGGCTTCCGTTACAATTCCGCACTGCCGCCTCATGAACAAAATTACGAGACTGCGGAATATCAGAGCAACTGTATGATTGGACCAAGAATTTCTAGCAAACAGAACATAGCAGAGGTAAAAGTAACTTCGGACGTACCCCACGACACTAAGAAATTGTTGCAAAATGCAGGAAGACCTGCAGAGATCGACGCCTGGTACAGGGAGTGGCAATTGATCCTCAACATCAAATATAATGTATTGTGTGTACAGAGACAAAAATACCATTATTGTACGCTTATAAAATTACGAAACAATTACTGGAATCAGTTACTTCCATAAAATACCTAGGACAATGCGTAAGGAGCTATTTCAAATGGAAAGGCAGATGCTAGACTGATTCACTGGGTGAATTCACAGGAAACGTAGCTTACAAAACCCTCGTTCGTCCAATACTTCTATATTACTCGCCAGTATGGGATTCGTACCTGTGGGGATTGGTAGAGATAACAGAGATACAAAGAAAAGCTGCGCGTTTCTGTACAGGTTCGTTTAGGCAAGCATGAAAACGTCACGGAGGTCTACCAACTCTTGCGGCAGACCCTGTAAGTTAGTAGTTCTGCATCACGGTATGGTCTATTCTTAGAGTTAAAGAGCGTACGTTCCTAGAAGAATCAACAAATACATTGCTTGCTTCTATGTATATCTCCGGAAAGATCGTGAAAGTAAAATTACATAGATACGAGCTCACACGGAGGCCTACCGGCACACTTTTTTTTTTTTTTGCGAACCATTAGCGATTGGAATTGGAAAGGATGAAAGTCACTTGCGGAGTATATATGTAAATGTAAGTATATATTTAAATGTAAATCGTAGAGCTTAGTCCTTCAACAAACACACACAGAATTTCTACACGTATCGGCATATCACATACACGAATAATGGTAGGAGATTACGCAGACAAGACCCATATGCTTATAATTTACAGCGGATTCAACATATCCAAGATGATAATGAAATTAGACGATTGGAATTTTGTCACTTGCTAACCGCCGAGTAATCCTGACAAGACTGTTTAGTGCTGAAGATGCTTTCATTCGTGTCGGTTTCAGTAACACCAGTAACTCACGTCGGTAATCCGTCGAAAACCTACATGTCCTTGTGGAGACACATTTTCGAGAACCCTGCTCTTTAAATGTGTGATGTGTTATGAATGACACACAATCAGTTGATTGGGACTGTCGCGTTACCGCACGAGCCAGTTTTCTATACTTTCTTGGAAACGAACTTCTAGCGTTATTTGAAGAGATTCCTCCGGCTAAATTGATGGAAAAGTTCTTGCAGCTATACGGGGCCCTGCACATTCTAAGCGCCAGGAGACATTCATCTAAACCTAACGTTCCCCAGAGATGAATCGGCAGAAATGATCATACTTCTTTGCCACCAAGGTTCACGCAACTGGCCTGTCGGATTACGGGGCGGCCCCGTTAAAATGCAATGTGATTCAGCAGAGGAAGTCAGAGTCCTCTGTCCAACTTAAATCCAAAACAAATACATTTCTAACAACACTTAACATACAAACACTTTTGCAACCAAGTAAACTTCATAAACTGGGAGATACATTAAAAGAACAGAAGTTTCAAATTCATGGCACTTCAAGAAAAACGAATGACGGATAATAACACCATGGATTTCGGCAATTATCGTCTTTTTAAAAGTAAAACTGATAAAAAAATACTTAATAATACACCACTTCTGGGAGTTGCTTTTGCAGTCTCCAAAAATATTTTAAATTTAATAAAAGAGGTAAAGCACATTAATAATAGGTAACGAAAATTCTTAAATGCGCAAATAAAGCATACACTTTAATTGATGCTCATATGACAGTCAAGGAGGATACCCGTAAAAAACCTGAAGTTAATGAAGCTTGGGAAACGTTAGAAATCATCATCTCCAAAATTCCCTCAAACCGTGTTAAAATTTTAAAGTGTGTTTTTAATTCTGAATTAGGCAAAGAGTAAAACTATAAGAAAACGGTGGGTGAATTTCCTGCGCATAAATGGACAAAAAAAGTGGCGAAAGACTTGTTAAAACGTGCAGAAATTTAAACCTTAAAATTCAGGTCAATACATTTTAAAAGAACCCTTCTAAACAAAAAAAATTGACAGGTACCCAATACATTTATGTGGGAATTTCAAATCGATCGTGCAGCAATTTCATACCTTATCTATAAAGAAATTTTAAATGTCCACGTTCGGAAAGGGGTTATATTGATTCTGACCATTATTTAACGCGAATAAAAGCAAAACTTCAACTCCTTAAAACAAAAAATGTTATCCCAAAATTTGACACTGCTAAAATAATCCTAACTCTAACAAGCGAACTAGACAAAAAACAATCCAACAATTGGCAAAATCTAAAAAAAAAAGTTCATCAAACAGGACAAAATTTAATTCCACTTCGAAAGAAAGTACCGAGAAATCTCTCTTCTCCCGGACACATACAAAATTATCTCGCAATGTTTACTTGATCGAGCCGAGGAACTGTTAGAAGCTAAAATTGGTGAAACGCGGATGGTGAAGCAGCAGTTAAGTCTAGACATGAGGCATTCAAAAATTGAAATAGTAGCAAAACTGAAAAAACGTACAATAAGAAAAGAAACATGTAAATTAATCCGACAGACTAAAAGCAACTACGAAAATGCCCAACTTTTAGAATTCGAAAAAGACTTCCAAAAAAACAATACAAGAAACTTTTATAAAACAATCAAAACAAAACTAACCGGTTTCCAACCTCAAAATCTTTGCTTAAAAATGAAAATGGCAGTTTGGCTCTTAATAACCAGGAAAATTGTAAAGTACTTGCTAGTTATTTTGAGAAACTATTGAACAGTCCAGAACCAGCGAATAAATCCCAACCACAGCAAACTAATAACACCAACCATAACTCTAAAAAACCTGACGAAATCGAAGTAATTAAGCAAATTAAGAGACTGCAAAGCAATAAAGCATCCGGAGAAGACGATATAATTGCAGAACTACTAAAATCAGCTGGTGATAACACTATAAAAGAGATTACTCAACTGATAGGACATATCTGGCAAACTGAGAAAGTACCCGAGGACTGGAAAACTGCCCTAAAGAGACGTCATTCTGGAAGGACGATACAAATTTGGACGCGAAGGAAGGCCAACCATCAAAAGCGACATTGATAGATTGTACTTCGCGTGGTCCCATTGGGCCCATACGTGAATAATAATACACTACTTCCCATTAAAATTGCTACACCACGAAGATGACGTATTACAGACGCGAAATTTAAGCGACAGGAAGAAGATGCTGTGATGTGCAAATGATTAGCTTTTCAGAGCATTCATACAAGGTTGGCGCCGAACCTGGGTGCACGAATGGCAAAACGTCAGTTTTTCAGATGAATCAAGGTTCTGTTTACAGCATCATGATGGTCGCATGCGTGTTTGGCGACATCGCGATGAACGCACATTGGAAGAGTGTATTCGTCATCGCCTTATTGGCGTATCACCGCGGGTCATGGTATGGGGTGCCATTGGTTACACGTCTCGGTCACCTCTTGTTCGCATTGACGGCACTTTGAACAGTGGACGTTACATTTCAGATGTGTTACGACCCGTGGCTCTACCCTTCATTCGACGCCTGCGAAACCCCACATTTCAGCAGGATAATGCACGACCGCATATTGCAGGTCCTGTACGGGCCTTTCTGGATACAGAAAATGTTCGACTGCTGCCCTGGCCAGCACATTCTCCAGATCTCTCACCGATTGAAAACGTTTGGTCAATGGTGGCCGAGCAACTGGCTCGTCACAATACGCCAGTCACTACTCTTGATGTACTGTGGTATCGTGTTGAAGCTGCATGGGCAGCTGTACCTGTACACGCCATCCAAGCTCTGTTTGACTCAATGCCCAGGCGTATCAAGGCCGTTATTACGGCCAGAGGTGGTTGTTATGGGTACTGATTTCTCAGGATCTATGCACCCAAATTGCTTGAAAATGTAATAACATGTCAGTTGTAGTATAATATATTTGTCCAATGAATACCCGTTTATCATCTGCATTTCTTCTTGGTGTAGCAATTTCAATGGCCAGTAGTGTAATAATAACAATGGTCTTTAAAAAAATATTTTCGAGACCGAAACACAGTGAACCCGCTCTGTAACCACCTTTCAGAAAACTTTATTTGATGCCTCTCCGGGTAATTACCCCAAGGTCGGGAACCACTGCTGTAAGCGAATAGAAATCGCTGCGAAATATCGACGGCCGTCGAAGTTGTAGCTGGTCCTTGTGGCCGGGGCTAGGGATGGGGCAGCGAACTGCGCAGTGCCAAGAGGCGAACTCAGCATTCCGCTGCCGCAGAAACGGGGTGTCCGCGGAATGCGCCAGGTGTGCAGATTGAGGAGCGGACCGGTCGGGCGTCGCGGGCCCGCGGCGGTGTTTAACAACAAGGCCGGCCTTGGCTGGCGCCGCCAAGGTCGCACGGAGGACAGCCTGGGTCACACACCGCCC
Organism: Schistocerca piceifrons; assembly: GCF_021461385.2. Lineage (NCBI taxonomy): Eukaryota > Metazoa > Arthropoda > Insecta > Orthoptera > Acrididae > Schistocerca > Schistocerca piceifrons. The sequence goes on from NC_060139.1 coordinate 357,987,058, forward strand.
CCTGCCGCGGTTACGTAAAGCGCGCGCGCCGCGCAGGTCCGGGGGCTGCAGTTCCACCGCAGGGCATCACCACTGCTCACAAGGGGAAGGCCTCAGAGACGGCCAACCGATTCGGCTCAGATTTTGTAGGTCGCTTGTGTACAACCTAAAACGAAGGAATCTAAGATATTTTGGGTCAACACCCCCACGTTTTTGAGAAAATCACCCCTAAAGGTTATGACGAGCGATCGACTCAAAGTTGGCGGGATCGATAGATAATTGTAAATAGAGCATTTTTCATCACCAGGTATGGGGTCCGAAAACGCATACTTTTCCAGAAATCGAGGTAAGAAACTTTTACAACTGCCGCGTCTGTACCCACATGGTTAACGCCTGTCGCCGGCAGCGCCGCTAGCGCAACGGCCAAGGTAACTGGCTGGGAATCGGAAAACCCGGGTTCCAATCTCAAAGAAACCTAGCGGATGTTATTCTTCTCGTTTGATTTTTCCATATCTCTATTGATAGGGATAGGAGGGTTAACAATGTAAGCAAATCAATAAGGCATGATAATAATAAGGTAGGCAAACTAATTTCCCAAACGCCGTGAGTTAGTAAAGTATTAAACGTTTAAGGCTTGTCACGAGGGATCACAGATAGCCAACCGTGCGACGCTTGTTTACAGCGGGGCACGGGATAGAATGCACGCGGGGAGAGTTATGTTGTCCCGGTTGCCTCTTCGTCATTATCACAGGGAAGGAACAGTATAGCTGTCGAAAGATTGCATTCATTAGTTGCTCTTGGTGCCGTGAGTATATTTGTTTAGAATGTTTATATGACAAGTACCATCCATCTAGTTGTTCGAAGAAAAGTGAGGACACGTAACAGTGACTGGAAGAGCCATTGTAAAGTGACCTGTAGTAACATTTTAGTTGTTTACTATCCCAAGAGGTTTGAAAAATTTATTTGCCTACCTTATTATCATTCCTTGTTGATTTACTTACCTTATTAACCCTCCTATCCCTATCAATTGAGATATGGAAAAATACAAACCAAAAGAATAACATCCACTACGTTTCTTCGAGATTCACAGCCAGTTACCTTGGTCATTGCGCTATCGGTGCTGTCGGCGAAAAGCGTTGACCATGTGGGTACAGACGCGGCAGTTGTAAAAGTTTCTTACCTCGATTTCTGGAAAAGTATGCGTTTTCGGACCCCATACCTGGTGATGAAAAATGCTCTATTTACAATTATCTATCGATCCCGCCAACTTTGAGTCGATCGCTCGTCATAACTTTTAGGGGTGATTTTCTAAAAAACGAGGGGGTGTGGACCCAAAATATCTTAGATTCCTTCGTTTTAGGTTGTACTCAAGCGACCTACCAAATCTGAGCCGAATCGGTTGGCCGTGTCTGAGGCCTTCCCCTTGTCAGACAGCGTTTCACCTGACGTGGACGCCCGGAGAATTTTTGCAGATGGTTTCTTATTTAGATCGTTAGTCTTCTGACTCGTTTCTGCGGTCCGGCACGAGTTCCTCTCTTGGCCCAATCACTTCATTTGTAGTAGCGCTTACTCACTGTCTTCAGTTTAAGACCTCGACTGTAAATACTGGTAAGGGACAGTCGACGAGGAACAGAGTTATTGCATGTAAACATGGTTTGTGATGTGCGTTATTCTTTTGGCTGATCGTTACACTGTAAAGCGAGAAATGACAGCTCTAATTTCAGATTCTGGCTAATGGCATCTTTGCTAGGCTGTGTGCATGTAAACAGTGGTAAGTGGCAAAAACATGGCTGCCAGTAGTTGGGATGCGATAGAAGCTCGCGCTAGAAAAATGCTTTTCTGGGATAATTTGTAAGGATATTACGATGACGTGGGTAACTACTACTCTGATTAAGTTCATGTATCTGTTCCTGAGCTCAAAAGTACATCAAAATTTGTTGCTAATCGGGTAAATGAGAATATTTATTTAAGCAAGAAACAATATTAGGTCGTGTCCCTTAAGCCGAAATTCGTTCCTCCTTGACTTTTAATTTTAGGTTTAGGTTATCAGCCTGGATGCTAGCAAGCAAATGTTATTATTTACCCGAAATTAAGTGACAGTGGGATGATAGATATTTTAAAGGCCATCCGTAACAATGTTTACGTTCTGTGGTAAGGTATTTACTAAAATTAATTTTATATTATGCTCACGCAAATTAATTTTTAAGCTTTTTCTACGTTATTACTGAAAAAATTGTTCATGCAAATCTTATAACCAGAAACGGAATCAATTCGAATCTTTGAAATATTTGAGAGAGATCGCTTTGTTCTCGCTAACCGGCTGAAAGCAAGGAGAAACTACGGCCGTAATTTTTCCCGAGGGCATGCAGCTTTACTGTATGGTTAAATGATGATGGCGTCCTCTTGGGTAAAATATTCCGGAATGGAAATAGTCTCCCGTTCAGGTCTCCAGAAGGGGACTACTCAGGAGGACGTCGTTATCAGGAGAAACAAAACTGGCGTTCTACAGGTCGGAGCGTGGAATGTCAGATCCCTTAATCGGGCAGGTAGGTTAGAAAATTTAGAAAGGGAAATGATTAGGTTACTGTTAGATATAGTGGGAATTAGTGAAGTTCGGTGGCAAGAGGAACAAGACTTGTGGTCATGTGAAGCAGGGTTATAAATACAAAATCAAATAGGGGTAATGCAGGAGTAGGTTTAATAATGAATAAAAAAATAGGAGAGCGGGTAAACTACTACGAACAGCATAGTGAACGCATTATTATAGCCAAGATAGACATGAAGCCCACGCCTACCACAGTTGTTGTTGTTGTTGTGGTCTTCAGTCCTGAGACTGGTTTGATGCAGCTCTCCATGCTACTCTATCCTGTGCAAGCTTCTTCATCTCCCAGTACCTACTGCAACCTACATCCTTCTGAATCTGCTTAGTGTATTGATCTCTTGGTCTCCCTCTACGATTTTTACCCTCCAATGCTAAATTTGTGATCCCTTGATGCCTCAAAACATGTCCTACCAACCGATCCCTTCTTCTAGTCAAGTTGTGCCACAAACTTCTCTTCTCCCCAATCCTATTCAATACCTCCTCATTAGTTACGTGATCTACCCACCTTATCTTCAGCATTCTTCTGTAGCACCACATTTCGAAAGCTTCTATTCTCTTCTTGTCCAAACTGGTTATCGTCCATGTTTCACTTCCATACATGGCTACACTCCAGTACAAATTTATATGCCAACTAGCTCCGCAGATGAAGAAATTGAAGAAATGTATGATGAGAGAAAAGAAATCATTCAGATAGTGAAGGGAGACGAAAATAATAGGAAAAGCAAGAGAAGCAAAAGTAGAAGGTGAATATGGTGTAGGGGTAAGAAATGAAAGGGGAAGCCGCCTGGTAGAATTTTGAACAGAGCATAACTTAATCATAGTTAACACTTCGTTCAAGAATCATGGAAGAAGGCTGTATACGTGGTAGAGTCCTGGAGACACTGGAACGAGTCAGATTGATAATGGCAAGTCAGAGATTTAGGTACCAGGTTTTAAATTGTAAGACATTTCCAGCGGCAGATGTGGACTCTGACCACAATCTATCGGTTATAAACCGTAGACTAAAACGGAAGAAACAGCAGAAAGGTGGTAATTTAAGGAGATGGGGCCTGGATAAACTGAAAGAACCAGAGGTCGTAGAGAGTTTCAGAGAGAGCATTAGGGAACGATTGACAAGAACAGGGGAAATAAATGCAGTAGAAGAAGAATGGGTACCCGGCTGCTGTGGCCTAGCGGTTCTAGGCGCTTCAGTCTGGAACCGCGCGACCGCTACGCTCGCAGGTTCGAATCCTGCCTCGGGCATGGATGTGTGTGATGTCCTTATGTTAGTTCTAAGTTCTAGAGAACTGATGACCTCAGATGATAAGTCCCATGGTGCTCAGAGCCATTTGAACCATTTTTTTTGAAACGAGAGAAAGTATATCATAATAGAAGCAAAAACGTTACAGCAGGCGTGAACCGCTAGCGAGATAATTACCAAAGTATTTTTATAAACCAGCACTGCCTTCAGTATGAAATACTGTCCTAGTTAGTACAAATACTCATTTTCTAACGTATGCCTTTCAGTTAAGTCCTCATCCAATTAAGTTCAAATTTCACGTATGCTGCACATTTAGGGAATGTGGTAAAGGCGTGATGAGACATTTTGTTGTTGATGTAAGGCGCCACCTAACGCGCCACCTGAAGCGCCAATATGGTCCAAGATGGATTGGTAAAGTAGGCCCTGTAACTTCGCCTCCAAGATCACGTGACCTCAATTCTCTGGATTTCTCTGTCTGCGGTCTCTCAAAAGTGAAGTGCACAGCACTTTCGTTAATGAGCAGCGAATACACTGTTTTGTCAAGACTTACGAGATGAACTGATGGGTGTAGCAAAGAACTCGCAACTCATTGCACAGAAAAGTGCAGTAATGCATCGAATGCGAGGACGACACGTGGAGCATCTCCTTCGTTAAGTATGAGAACGCAGCACACTGTAACATGTAATGTAATGAAGCAGATTTGTATTTCTTGTTAAGGTATGCCACGGATCAAATTAGAAACCAATTAGATGGGGATTTAATAGGAAAATTTTCATTTCAATTACATTTGTAGTATTAATGAAATCAGTAGCAGCTCTTAACCCCACATTCACCAGTACACTATCCAATCAAATTAATGCGTCCACCAGCAAAAAGCCTGAAAAAACGACCTTTTGCAGCGCGGACCGCTGCAAGACGTGCAGGAACAGACTCAGTGAGGTTCCGGAAGATACTGACAGGGATGTGGAACCACGTCGATTCCAGTGCCGTGGTCAGCTGTACCAGATTTCTCGATTTAGAATGCATGGCGCGAACAGTTCGATCGATGTTGTCCTACAGATTCTCGATTGGGTTTTAATCCGGGCAGTGTGGTGGTCAATGTAGTATACTAAACTCATCCTGCTGCTCATCGAATCACGCAAGTATACTGCAAGCTGTGTGACACGTTGCCATCGGGCGGAGGCTGAGGCAAAACAAACTGCATGTAGGTAGGGACATGGTCCCCAGGACAGATACATTGAAGCACTGTGCCTTCTAGAAAGACGAGATCACCCAGGGAATCCCACGAAAACATTCCCAAATCATAACGCTTCCTCCACCGGCTTGGACCTTTCCGGCGATTGTTGAACGGTGTCCGCTTCCAGACATTTCACGCCGTGCATGCCAATGTGTGCGTCCGTCTGATGGAGCATGAAGACCACGTCTCACCACTCAGTGCGCATCCAGCTACGGTATTATCGTGCAAATTCCAGCCTTCGGCGCCAATGAACAGCCGGCAGCGTGGGTGACTGAGCCAGGCGCCTGCTGCGGAGGCCCATACACAACAACGCTGTGTCCTTGAGGACACAATGTTGGTAGCGTCTTGGTGCACCTGGCGGGCAGTTGCTTAACAATTGCACGTCTATTCCTCCGTACACGTCTGCGCAGCCGACGCTCATCCCTGCCATCTATAAATCAAAAAATGACGAACCACAGTTGTCTTGGCGCCGGTTTTGGATAGGGCCATTTTCCCACACGTGGCATACTTTAACCACGGCGGATGCAAACAGTTTACAAACTTTGCTGCTTCTGAAATGCTCCCACCACTGGCCCAAAAGTCAATGTCATGCCTATTTGAACGTCAGATAAATCGCTCCATTTCCGCATTACGACAACGACCGCACTGCTGCACTGCTTTCCGCGTGTCCCCCCTGTGCTAGAGCTGCCATCTACCGTCTGTGAGAAGTTATTGCACAGAAGTCGAACATTGGCGGTGGTCACATCAATGTGACTGGACCCTGTATGTCGCAAATGGCTGGTATGCGGACCCATGCTTACTGTACTGTTTCTGCTTCTACTTGTATTATCCAATATACCACCAGTCTTAGTTTTGCTAATGTTAGAATCGCAGTCGTTCCCTAAAAATATTTCCTTCTATGGCTCCCGCTAGTCCCTCGAATTAGTTAACTTCCAGATATGACACACATCCCCTTTTCTAGTCCTTTCCACATATTACTTTCCTCGTCATTTCTGTCGAGCAGTCCACTTAATTTCCAGTTTACTTCTGCAACACCACAAAAACGCTTCGAATATCTTCTTTTTCGCTTTGCCCTCAGTGCACAATTCTTGTTTATTCATTTATTTACACGTCAAGTTCCGTAGGACCAAATTGAGGAATAAATCTCCAAGGTCATGGAACATGTCAGTACATGAAATTACAACACAAAAGTAATAACAGATAAAAATAAAATGTTTATGAACTCGAAAAAAGTCAAACCACGTGGTTAAGTAAACGCAGTCAACAATGCAACAAGAATCAGCTTAATTTTTTAAGAAACTCCTCGACGGAATAGAAGGAGTGACCCATGAGGAAACTCTTCAGTTTCGATTTGAAAGTGCGTAGATTACTGCTAAGATATTTGAATTCTAGTGGTAGCTTAATGAAAATGGATGCAGAAGTATACTGCAGACCTTTCTGCACAAGAGTTAAGGAAGTCCAATCCAAATGCAGGTTTGATTTCTGCCGAGTATTAACTGAGTGAAAGCTGTTTATTCTTGGGAATAAGCTGACACTGTTAACAAGAAATGACAGTAAGGAATATATATATATATATATATATCAAAATACCCAGAATCGTGAACAGGGGTCCACAAGATGTTCGTGAACTTACATCACTTATTGCCCAAACCGCCCGTTTCTGAGCAAAAAATATCCTTTTAGAATGGGAACAGTTACCCCAAAATATAGTACTATAAGACATAATCGAATGGAAATAAGCAAAGTAGACTAATTTTCGTGTCGAATGATCTCTCACTTCAGATACTGTTCGAGCAGTAAAAATGGCAGCATTAAATCTTTGAACAAGATCCTGAACATGGGCTTTCCACGACAGTTTACTATCTCTCTGAACATCTGAAACTCAACAGTTCACAATTTCACTGATCATATGCCCACTCTGTGAAATTAAAACGTCAGGTTTTGTTGAATTGTGTGTTAGAAACTGTAAAAACTGAGTCTTGGTGTGATTTAGCGTTAGTTTATTTTCTACAAGCCATGAACTTACGTCATGAACTGCACTATTTGAAACCGAACCAATGTTGCACACAATATCCTTTAACATCCTCGTACCAAGCTAGTGTCATCAGCAAACAGAAATATTTTAGAGTTACCCGTACTACTAGAGGGCATATCATTTATATAAATAAAGAACAGGAGTGGCCCCAACATTGATCCCTGGGGCAGCCCCCACTTGACCGTGCCCCACTCAGACACCTCATCACAGCCATTCTCAACACTGTGAATAATAACCTTTTGCTGTCTGTTGCTAAAGTAAGAGGTGAACCAATTGTGAGCTACTACCCGTATTCCGTAATAGTCCAACTTCTTGAGCAATATTTTCTGATAAACACAATCAAACGCCTTAGTTAAATATAAATATGCCTAGCGTTCGAAACCTTTTGTTTAATCCATCCAGTACCTCAGAGAGAAAAGAGAATATGGAATATAGCATTTTAAGTCGTTAAACGACTTCTAAATCCGAACTGTACATTCGATAGCAGATCGTCTGATATAAAATGATCAATATTATCATTACATAGACAGCCTTTACAATAACTTTAGCAAACACTGATGGCATAGAAACAAACCTAAAATTGTCTATATTTTCCATTTCTCCCTTATTACAAAATTGTACTGAAATGCAGGAGGATCTGCAGCGAATTGACGCATGGTGCAGGGAATGGCAATTGAACCTCAATGTAGACAAGTGTAATGTGCTGCGAATACATAGAAAGATAGATCCCTTAACATTTAGCTACAAAATAGCAGGTCAGCAACTGGAAGCAGTCAATTCCATAAATTATCTGGGAGTACGCATTAGGAGTGATTTAAAATGGAATGATCATATAAAATTGATCGTTGGTAAAGCAGATGCCAGACTGAGATTCATTGGAAGAATCCTAAGGAAACGCAATCCGAAAACAAAGGAAGTAGGTTACAGTACGCTTGTTCGCCCACTGTTTGAATACTGCTCAGCAGTGTGGGATCCGTACCAGATAGGGTTGATAGAAGAGATAGAGAAGATCCAACGGAGAGCAGCGCGCTTCGTTACAGGATCATTTAGTAATCGCGATAGCGTTACGTAGATGATAGATAAACTCCAGTGGAAGACTCTGCAGGAGAGACGCTCAGTAGCTCGGTACGAGCTTTTGTTAAAGTTTCGAGAACATACCTTCACCGAAGAGTCAAGCAGTAGATTGATACCTCCTACGTGTATCTCGCGAAGAGACCATGAGGATAAAATCAGAGAGATTAGAGCCCACACAGAGGCATACCGACAATCCTTCTTTCCACGAACAATACGAGACTGGAATAGAAGGGAGAACTGATAGAGGTACTCAAGGTACCCTCCGCCACACACCGTCAGGTGGCTTGGGGAGTATGGATGTAGATGTAGATTACAAATATGACTAAATACAGGGCTAACATGTGCAGCACAGTACTTATATATTCTGCTAGGCTCACCATCATATCCATGAGGGTCCTTAGTCTTCAGTGATTAAATTATTGACTCAATCTCTCCCTTGTCTGTATCACAAAGGAGTATTTCAGACATCAATCTCGGAAAGGTATTTTCCAAGAGAGTTATATGATTCCCTGTAAAAACTAAATTTTTATTTAATTCACCAGCAATGCTCAGAAAATGATTGTTAATTACTGTACATATATCTGATTTATCAGTAACAGCAATATTTTTACTACGAACGACTTTATGTCGTCGACCTTCTGTTGCTGACCAGGCACTTCCTTCACAACTGACCATATGGTTTTAATTTTATCCTGTGAATTAGCTATTCTATTTGCAGACAACTTATTCTTTGCCCTCTTAAAAACATATACTACTGTAGCTTGATTGGGCAGAATGGGAACGAGGTCAGGTGATTGGGTGTCACTTGTGTCATACAAGTGTACGCGAGATTTCCACACTCCTAAACATCACTAGGTCCAATGTTTCCGATGTGATAGTGAAGTAGAAACATGAAGGGACACGTACAGCACAAAAGCGTACATGCCGACTTCGTCTGTTGACTGACAGAGACCACCGACAGTTGAAGAGGGTCGTAATGTGTAATAGGCAGTCATCTATCCAGACCATCACACAAGAATTCCAAACTGCATAATGACCACTGCACGTACTATGACAGTTAGGCGGAAAGTGAAAAAACCTAATTTCATGGTCGAGCGGCTGCTCATAAACCACACATCACACCGGTAAATGCCAAACGAATCCTCGCCTGTTGCAAGGAGAGTAAACATTGGACGACTGAACAGTGGAAAAACGTTGTGTGGACAGACGAATCACGGTACACAATGTGGCGATCCAATGGCAGGGTGTGGGTATGGTGAATGCTCGGTGAACGTCATCTGCTAGCGTGTGTAGTGCCAACACTAAAATTCGGTGGCGGTGGTATTATAGTGTGGTCGTATTTTTCATGGAGGGGGCTTGCACCCCTTGTTGTTTTGCGTGGCAGTATCACAGCACAGGCCTGCATTGATGTTTTAAGCAGCTTCTTGCTTCCCACTGTTGAAGAGCAATTCGGGGATGGCGACTGCAACTTTCAACACGATCGAGCGTCTGTTCATAATGCATGGCCTGTGGTTACACGACAATAACATCCCTGTAATGGAGTGGTTTACCTCTCCTCAGTGCAGCACTCCGTGAAGAATGGGCTACCATTCCCCAAGAAACCTTCCAGCACCTGACTGAACTTATGCCTGCGAGAGTGGAAGCTGTCGTCAAGGCTTAAGGGTGGGCCAACACCATATTGAATTCCAGCATTACCGATGGAGGGCGCCACGAACTTTTAAGTCATTTTCAGCCAGGTGTCCGGATACTTCTGATCACATAGTGTATATGTGACATTTGTGCGACTACAAAAGCCTTTTAGTGTTAAAATTTGTGCATCATGGTCTGAAAGTCCGTTCACCCTTTTACTAAAAGAAGGCCCATCTAGTAATGAAGAATGATTAAAAATATTGTCTATGGCTGTGCTACTGTTCCCCTGTACCCTAGTTGAACAAAACACAATCTGCAAAAGTTCATATGAATTTAGGAGGTCTACCAACATCCTTTTTCTTGCACCATCATATACAAACTTTATATTGAAGTCGCCACATATAGCTAATTTCTGGTACTGCCTATTAAGTAAATCAAGAAACCACTCTAGCATGAGCAGAAATGCTCTGAAGTCAGAGTTAGGGGACCTAGATACAACAATTAGAAGTTTAGTTTCACTAAATTCAACTGCCCCTGCACAGCATTCAAATATCTGTTCAGTGCAGTGCCGTGATACGTCTATGGACCCAAATGGAACACTGTTTTTTACGTACATGGCCACTCCCCCACCCCACAAGGAAAAACAGCCAGCTAATCTATATCTTGGTAAAGGAAACCTCTGAATTGTCAAATTATTTAAGTGGTGCTCCGATATACCAATAATTTCAGAGTCAACATCTATAAGCAGTTCACTAACTTTACCTCTAATATCTCTTATATTTTGATGAAATACACTAATTCTTACTTGGAAACATGACGCCCTCTGAAGGTGAGCCCTTAGTTAGAATGACTTTACGCAGGTATGCCTATCAGCTGACTTCAATCTAAAAAAGGTGCAGCTCTAACACCAACTACTACAGGAATTTTTCCATGAGTGATCGCCGGCCGATGTGGCCGAGCGGTTCTAGGCGCTTCAGTCCGGAACCGCGCTGTTGCTACGGTCGCAGGTTCGAATCCTGCCTCGGGCATGGATGTGTGTGATGCCCTTAGGTTAGTTAGGTTTAAGTAGTTGTAAGTCTAGGGGATTGATGACCTCAGATGTTAAGTCGCATAGTGCTCAGAGCCATCTGAATAATTTTTTCCATGAGTGATCCCACCACCACCCACTTCACTGTCACCTATAAGCTCTGCAGCTTCCCGTTCTCTTACCTATTGGGATGAAGGCTATACCTAGTAAAACCCGATCTACTGATAGACTCAAGTGGCACCACTGAAATGTGACCCATGTCCTCTGCCATCAGTGCCTTCTCCAGCCCCATGTTAACGCGCCTACCAGCTGCATTAAGATGAGGCCGATCATTCTCTTCTATACAAACCTGTACTTCATAAATAATTTTTTTTCTTAAATTCTTTCTCTCAATTTCTTTCTCAAATTACGGCCAATGTTTGATAGTAGTTGAGAGATTATAATATGAGCACCTGCAATTTTATGTGAGCAGGCCTCTAATTGTGGGCTTCCGTATTTTAGTAGTCAGTACATCTGTCTGCTATGTGGAGGACCCATGTTCGATGCCTGGTACTACCATGGATTTTTCCTTTGTGGGAGGACTGCAACGCACTGCACTAGGCCTCGTGATTCCAACTGAGGAGCTATTTGAGTGAGAAGTCGGGGCTCCAAGGTCAAGACAACCGACAACGATCCGGAGAAAGGTGTGCTGACTCCACGGCCCTCCATACCACATACAATGACGCCTCTGGCAAAGGATGACACGGTGGTCGGTTCGTCCCCACTGGCCCATCAAGGCCAGAAGGCGAAGCTTGTCTTGTCTTATTTTGACCTCTAATTGCAGTGTGGTGAACTAGGTTCTGAGTAGCTTGCATAGACATTCCAAGCGATGCAAACGATCGTTTTGGAACTCCTTAGTGTGGTTTCAATGTGTAACAAAATTCTGTTGAACGCTGATTATGCAAAAATTAAGAGAACTACCTGTCGTCCATGTGTAGCGTCTTTCACTAATTATCAAAACGTCGTGGATTCCGAGTTCGAACCTCGTCACCGATTAAATTTTGAATAAAAATCAGTAGTGACGGAAGGCGAAGACTTCCTGCATAAGGAGTCACCCTCTTTTTGCGAACGGCTTGTCAAAGAAGGATGAAGAGGCGACAGAGGTTTAGGCTACTCTCTTGCGCTTGTGGTGTGAAACTGTCCCTAAAGGCGGAAGAATCAGCAATGATCAACAGCATGAGGATGCAGAAGGCAACAGAAACCACTGCATTAAAAAAACAATGTGTATCTACATAACTTGTGGCCTGTAATTAAAAGGTGTCATTAGACAGATTTCTGGGAGGGGACCGCCAAGATGGAGTTGACCATGAGGAAAAGATTGAATAACCAACGAAAGGCTAACGTTCTACACGTCGGGGGCTGTAATGTCAGAAGGTTGAATGTGATAGGGAAGCTATAAAACCAGAAAAGGGAAATCCTAAGGCTTTGTCTAGATATAGTGGGGGTCAGTAACTGAAATGGAAAGAAGACAGGTATTTCTGGTCAAACGAGTATAGGGTAATATCAATAGCAACAGCAGAGGAAAATGGTATAACGGGAGTAGGATTCGTTATGAATAAGAAGATAGAGCAGAGAGTAAGTTACTGTGAACAGCTTAGTGATAGCGTTGTTCTCATCAGAATTGACAGCAAACAAACACCGACAACAATAGTTAAGGTTTAGACGCCGATGTCGCGAGTAGAAGATGTAGAGATAGAGGAAGTGTATGAGGATGCTGAAAGTGTATTTCAGTACGTAAAGGGAGATGAAATTCTAATACTCATGGGCGATTGGAATGTGTTTGTATGAAAAGGAATAAAAGAAAGAGTAGATAGTAGCCATGCGAGAGGAGAAAGACTAATTGAGTTCTGCAATAAATTCCAGCTAGTAACAGCTAATACTCTGTTCAAATATCAGAAGATGAGGGGGTATACTTGGAAAGGGCCGGTCATACGGGAAGTTTCCGGTTAGATCACATAACGGTCAGTTTTCGGAATCACATATAGTATTGTAAAACGTAGCCAGGAGCAGCTATAGCCTCGGATCAAAATCTAGTAATTATGAAGAGTAAGCTTAAGTTTAAGAGACTAGTCAAGAACAATCAGCGCACAAAGAAGTGGGATACGAAAGTACTAACGAATGATGAAATACACTTGAAGTTCTCTGATGCTATAGATGCGGTGATAATGAATAGGTCAGGAGGCAGTTCAGTTGAAAAGGAATGGGCAACTGTAAAATCACAAATAAGTTGTTAACAAAAACATAGGTACAAGGTAGGTAACTGCGAAGAAACCATGGCTAACAGAAAAAATAATTTAGTTGTTCGACGAAAGAAGAAGGTACAAAAACGTTCACGAAAATTCAGGTATACAGAAATACATATAAATTATAAATGAAATAAATAGGATGTGAAGTGAAGCTAAAACGAAATGGGTACATGAAAAATGTGAAGAAATCGAAATAGAAATGATCGTCGGAAGGACTGACTCAGCATACAGAAAATTCAAAGCACCCTTCGGTAAAATTAAAACCAAGTACTGTGCCATTGACAGAGCAATGGAAATTCCATCGTTAAATCCAGAGGAGGGAGCGGCTTGGTGGAATGATTACACTGAAGGAGGGAGGACTCGTCAGATATGATACAAGCATAAACAAGGGTTGATACGGAAGAGATAGGGGATCTAGTATTAGAGTAAGACTTAAAAAGATATTTGGACGACTTACGGTCAAATGGGGCGGAAGGGGTAGAAAACATGCCATCAGTATTTCTAAAATCGTAGAAGGAAGTGGCTACCAAAAGACTATTCAGATTAGTGTTTAGAATCTATGAGAGTGGCGATATACCATCAGACTTTCGCGAAAATATCATCCACGCAATTCCGAAGATAGGAAGAGTCGAAAAGTGCAAGAATTATCGCAGAATCAACTTCACAGCCCATACATGCAAATTGCTGACAAGAACAATATACGAAAGAATGGAAAAGAACATTGAGGATTTGTTACACAATGATCAATTCGGCTTTAGGAAGGTTTACGGCACCAGAGAGGCAGTTCTGACCTATCGCTTGACTATGGAAGCGAGACTAAAGATAAATCAAGACGAATTCATAGGATTTGTGACCCGGAAAAAGCGTTCGGCAATGTAAAATGGTGCAAGATGTTCAAAATTCTGAGAAAAATAGGGGTATGCTACGTGAAAAGACGAGTAATACGTACAAGTAACAAGAGGGAACAATAAGAGTGGAAGACCAAGATCGAAGTGCTCTGATTAAAATGGTATGAAACAGGGATGTATTCTTTCGCCCCTACTGTTCAAATCTTACACATGAAAGAAACAATGGCGAAAATAAAAGAAAGGTTCAAGAGTTGTATTAAAAGTCAGGGTGAAAGGGTATCAATGATAAATTTCGCTGATGACACTGCTATCCTCAGTGAAGTTAAGAAGAATTACAGGATGTGTTGCGCGGAATGAACAGTCTAATGAGTGCAGAATACGGACTGAGAGTAAATCGAAGGAAGCCGAAAATAATGGTCAGTAGCAGAAATGAGTATAAGAATTGGGGATCACGAAGCACACGAAATTAAGGTATTCTGCTATCTAGTCAGCAAAATAACCCTTGAGCAAGGAGGATATAAAAAGCAGACTAGCATGGTAAAAAGGGCATTCCTGGCCAAGAGAAGTCAACTAGTATCAAATACACGCCTTAATTTCAGAAAGAAATTCCTGAGAATGTACATTTGAAGCCCAGCACTGTCTGGTAGAGAAACATGGACTGTGGGAAACCGGAACAGAAGAGAATCGAAGTATTTGAGGTGAGATGCTACATAAGAATGCTGAAAATTACGTGGACTGATAAGGTGAATGAAATGGTTCTCCTGAGAATCAGCGAGGAAAGGAATGTATGGAAAACACTGACAAGAAGAAGAGACAGGATGGTAGGACATCTGTTAAGACATCAGGGAATGACTTCCATGGTACTAGAGGGAGCTGTGGAGGGCAAAAAATGTAGCGGAAGACAGAGGTTGGAATACATCCAGCAAATAATTTTGGAAGTAGGCTGCAAGTGCTACTCTGAGATGAAAAGGGATGAAAAGGTTGGCACAGGCGACGAATTTGTGGCGGGCCGCATCAAACCAGTCAGAAGACCGCAAAAAAAAAGGAGAAGGAGAAGAAGAAGAAGAGAGAGAGAGAGAGGAGAACGAATTTTAAGCTGAATGCGCAGCCCGGCTTAGAAAAATTTTGTGGAGGTTACTTTACAAATATTGCAGGACATGTTGTCTCTGTGTGTAAACAGGACCTTGGTATTTCCAGTTTGAAATGCTGAAAGAGGTGCTGCTGTACCGAACGCACATTTAGAGCGGTCAACTTACTTAACGTCTGAACCCGGCCGCGTGTTAAAGCACTGCTTCCGTGATGGGGAGGTGCTCCCGTCGTAGATTGAATCCACAGGGAGGATTAACAACGAGAGTCTGTGTGCCAGCCATCCTGTCTGTGTTTTTTAGGCGGTTTCCCACATCCCATTAGGTGAATACCGGGCTTTTATCCAAGTCCTGCCTCAGTTACAGGATTTGCAAGCTTTTAGAAACACTCTCATTTTTCCGCTTTGAGCTTAACGTTCTATTGACACCGAGATATTGTAACGAGAGATATAACACTGAGTCACTTCGTCACGGATGGAGTGGGAAACTGGCTATGAGCTCATTAAAATTGTCCACTACGGTGTTCACCACAAGAGATGTATGGAATAAATCAGCCATGGTCAGACGGGAATCTCAGTTGCGCCATTTCAGAATAGGAGTGTACTTGCCCTAGCCAGTGCCCGTGGAAGTATCCGGAACCGATGGCAGCACTTTGATAGAGGAGTTGCCAGGGGCACTAGTTATGTAACCAGCACAAGAATTTTAAGGAGAGATCGTTAACAATCGACTTTCAACAGCCGTGTTTTCGGAATAACTTTGAACACGGAGCAAGCTGTCACGATGACGCCTCTCGCCTTTTCTAAGAAATAGTCTGAGCATATTCGGTCCGCATGACTCAGGGAAACCACGGAACATCGAGTGAGTATTGTTTTGCGAGAATTTACAGGAGGATACTCCAGTATAAGAGTGCATGGTCAGAAGTAATTTGCTCCCTGAGCTGCATATATTACACGTCTGTAGCTGAGCAGTCAGATCGTCCACTGTCACAGAGAGGCTTCGTGTTCTCTCCCCAGTTAGACATCGTCAGTTCATCAGAATGAATTTTCTCTCTCCACTGCAGAGTGCGTTGATTTGAAACTTCCCGGCAGATTGAAGACTACGTGGCGGACCGGGAACCGAGCTCAGAGAGGTGGGAGAGAGGTGCTGGCAGAGGTATGCGTAATGAGCGATTTAAGGTGGAACCGCATGCCCGCAGATATTTGATAAATGTGCTCTGTCAAAGGAACCATTCCATTTCTCTCTTAAACCGATTTCGGAGGAACTACAGGAAAGCCTAATCTTAATGGCACTATTCCCCCCTCCCCAGTCTGAAAACCCCAAATTATAAATGACAGCACAAGACACTGATCTAATATTCTAAAATTATATTATTTATTGCACAAACCGGTTTTCGGCTGTTACGTCATCGTCAAGTACAAAGATAAGCATCTGATGATGGGGTAACAGCCGAAAACTGGTTTGTGAAATAAATAATAAATATCGTAGAGCATTACACCTGTGTTGTATGTGTTTTCATTCATAACGTATAAAGTATTCTACCAAGAAACGACGGAAAAATAAATCAATGCAAAAACCCGAAAAGCAATTCTAGTGATATAATCTCGGGCCAAGTGCGCGTTAGCGGGGAGACAACATCAAATATGAGTCAGAATGCCTTGATTTTACCCTCTGTCGTTTGCCCAAATCACTACGCTATATATGTGTGTGTGTGCGCGCTCTTTGCGATACTAATTAAATTTCGCAGTTGCATTTTCTTAACATTGCTGGAGGGGAATACATAACTAGTGCCTTTCTTCTTGAATGTTTCGTCCCGGAGGCAGGTACGAGCGCATGTATTGCGAGATGCCTGGTTGGTCTCGGCACTTCGCACATAGGATGGCCTACAACCACACGTCTGTAATTCTATAGGCGTGACGGCTGTTAGGTGAAAAAGTTTCAGCACAAACGTCCGACGTCCTTTGGGAATCATAAGCCTGGGAGCGGGAGATTAATAGACGGGAGTCGTTGTGGTGCGGTGAGCGAGAAGTTGGGAACTTTGGTCTTCCGGAAAGTGTGTCTGCATAGCCGAGGAGGGTTAGCTGCCCCCTGTAATAAAAGGAACTGAGTGACGGATCAGCGATTAAATTCAACAGGTGCCATGAGACGTCCGCCCTGAACATATTCAACGAACAATTACGAACAAAATGAGATAAAAAAGTGATTAAAGCAAATGTTCTAGAGAAGCGGAGCGTCAGGGTTCGAGTCCCGGTCCGACAGAAATTTTCAAACTTCGTGTTGTACTGCGCAACCGCTCGGCCGAAGTTGGCCGCGTTGATTGACTGCAAATCAGCATGGGCCTTTGAAATTAGAGGATAATGATCGCAAGTTCCCTGAGTATGGAAACTTCCGGAACCATCATTTTGCAGGCTTCAGTGTTAGAATACGTCCGAGGTTTACATTCCGGATGTTGTCAGACAACCGTATTGGACGGCGGCATAGGTGCTGTGATGTGACTTATCTGAGCCAACGAGCGACGACACAGCAGAAACAATGTACCAACCTCTAGTTAGTTACTGACGTACAGGAGGCGGAGAAGTTTTAGCAGTTTTACCCTGCAGTTGGGTGTATTCAGGGAAATTCTTGCTCGTCACTGTGGTGAAAGTCGTGAATCCTCCCTTCCAAGTCGTCAGTTTTTGGGAGCAAAGAGGAATGTAGAGTAGACAGGGCGACAGAGTTGAGACGCGTGGTCGTCAGGTCACGTCAAGAGAGAGGCACCCTGTTGCTGCCCGGCGTACTTAACAGAGTCTAGAGGAATTGTCACTTCTAGCTTTAGCTCTGCTTTGAGCAGGTCACAATTTGCGAGGTTTATTCCGCAATTTGTGTTGCTTCTTCAATGGTTTCATTTATCTGGATTTTCGACCCATTTTTAACTTGTTTTTGCGAGCTCCACAGATTTGGAAAGCCAATTGCAGTTCTGTAGCAACGTATCATTTAATCAGAGATACCGACCACTTATTACAGTACACGTTGTATCACTTAAGCTTCACTCAAGCAGTGATTTATTATATTTTTGGGCACGTCAATGTGTACTCCGTTGTGGAATTGACTTCTTGAAACTCATTTTGAGCTACATGACCTTTTTTCAGCTTCAAGTAAGCAATCATCTTTGTTATAAATAAGTGAACTGACATTCACACGTTGATTCAAATTGATAACTGTAAATCATTTAATCGTGAAACGAACTTCAGAAAATAAACACGTATATTAAAGCTTAGGACTGTGTTTCGTCTCGTCCTACGAGAGTTTCGGTCAGGCGACACTAAATAAAATATAAATCCGACTGGCTTCTTTTGCATAGCTAAACTGCTCACTCATTGTGGTGGCGTTCCATTGTAAAACACGTGCCCCTACATGGAGTATTTATTGTGTGATGTAGGGAATTTACTTCATTTGAATCACTCATGATTAATGAGAATTGCTCTCATTTATATCTACTACAGTGTTGATATTACAGAAAGTCTCAATTAGTGTAACTAGCGATTTGTTGGTTTAATATTTTACAAAGCGTACACTAGATCGCATAACATTTTTGTGTCGAGCACGTTACGTGTGATAGGGCAGTTTGCACACTCCACTGTTGAGCCCCAGCACGTCAGCTTACATACCGACAACAAACATTTCAGTGTGAGTGTGTGTGTGTGTGTGTGTGTGTGTGTGTGTGTGTGTGTGTGTGTGTAGTTTATGGGCACTCGACGGCGAGGTTATCACAGCCGTCACTAAAAGTACCAGTAAACCAAAAAATAAGGGTCTGAACTAAGATTTCCGCAACTGGAAATATTTATTTTATCGAAAGAGAAAGAAAATATATTAAGCAAGGAGGAAACATTTAACTATTTTTAAGAATCTAGACAGTCTGGTCCACATTAACTGACAAAAAATGAAGGAGGTCGTAATTTATCCACATCCTTCGATTAAAGATTCCCATGTGCTTCCCTCGACAAACTTTACTATTTATCAGTCTACAAACAGTTATCTGCTACATGGTAGATATTGCTTCAAAAACTTTCTTTCGGTACTTCCACTAGCAGATTATTGAAGAAAAGGATTACGACTATGGGAATGGAAATTTTTTAGTCTCCAACAACGCCGGCAAACGAATTCTCATACAGATTTTCTAAAATTACTGGTTTCTAGTCCATTGAAGCATATACAAGAAAAGACATGTGATAGCAGCATGAAACGTAAACTAACAGCAAATATCGCATACGTATGATTATTAGAACAAACGTTGCATTGGCATATTCTACAAGATCTTCAGTCGCTAGCTACTATCCAATTATTGCAAGAACATTTCTGTGTGATGATATACTTTCAGTGACAGTCGGTGACTTAGCGACTACATTTAGTATACGGGTGTTCTTCGCCCTCTGTGACTATTTTATCGATGTTTCAACGAATACGGACCCTACAGAAATAAACGTCATTACGGGCGACCAGCAACAACTGTTAACATACGAGAACGTATTCCATGTTCAGTGAACGAGAAAAAAAAACATACTGCATCTCGTTCTCGTTCTAATGTCCTTATTAAACAGTATATAGGCAGCAAATATTATTCTACGAAAATTTGCAATACCTTCGTAGTCACTGTGGCAACTGGCTCCAAATTATATATAGAGAAGGAGTATTTCTCTTTGCTAGAGTAATTTTTGGCACGATCTCATTGCAAGTTGTTGCTGACTCATGCGTGCGTGAGTACTAATAATAGCAGGAACGTACAATTATTTTTATTGATGACTGAGATAAGTTTATCAACACTGAAAACTGCTCTCGAGATCAATCTGATTAGCATACAGTCTACTCTCGATTCATATTTCCCTCGTCAGATATATCCAAAACCGGTAATTTGCTTTTCTTGGCCCTTGTATCTATCCCAGTAAGCCCGATACATCTAAATACACGCTTGCGTTAGCTGAAGCACTTGCGCAGTACTTCGTTAATTCCGGTGATCTACCTGGGATTTCAAAACTAACTTGGATGAATGTTCATAGTGGCAGTCCGTATACAAATTAGTTATGTCTAGCAGGAATCATCTCTCCACTCATGTATGATTTTCTATGTGTAACGTATATGGAGCGATCAGAAAGTTTCCGTTTGACCTGTTGCTGTAATGTATATGCAATGTGACGCGACTCCGATGCGAGTATATAAGCAACGATATGTGGCATTCCTATCTTTCCGACGTGTTTGCGATAAATGTGGAAACGCATTACCAAATGCGACCAGACAGGACCAACGTGTTGTTATTCGTTTCTTGGCTTCCGAAGAGAAACGGCAGAATGAAGAAGTATGTGAGACATACCGACTGTCGAAAACCAGCGTTGTGGAATGATGTGCCAAGTTCCGTGCTGTTTGCGAAATCGACACAAGACGCTGGTCGATCTAGGAGGGCTGCCTCTACCATTACGGACAACACCCCACAGTGAGAGACCTTAGAGAACCCGCTCTATGTTTCTGACCTCTCCCCACGCCTTCGGTTCTTTAAAGAAGGCACTGAAAACTCACGATTCCTGTTGGACGATGTGCAGCAGGCAGTTACGGACGTCTACTCGCAGCAGGATACGGTGGTTTACCTAACTGGTATCTTCAACCTGGTGAGTCGGTGGGACGATTGCCACAATGCTCGCGGCTATTTTGCCTGACTGATATACCAATTCTAGACTGTACGGCCTTCGAACGATAACTTTTTGATGGCCCTTTATACGAGGGTTATTCGGAAAGCAAGTCGCGAAATGGAAACCACAGTGAAAATCCGATTAAGTTTTGCTGGCACAGACAATGAGCTGTAGGCCAGCGAAGAGAATTGGCGGAAAGCACTGGCGGCTGACTTCTATAACGAGGATTTTGGAAAGTTGGTACAACGCTACGACAAGCGTCTAAGTCGGATCCGCGACTATGGAGATAAGTAGCTGGAAGTTGTAGCTAACTGTTGCAAATAAAACAGTTTTGATTTTCAGTGTGGTTTCCATTTCGCGACCTATCGTTCCTTACTTTCCTAATAGCCCTGGTACTATGGTTGCTACGGAATATTCCACTGAGAAATGTCCACAAAAAAGTTGCAAGATGAACACGTAAGTCATAGTAAGTCAGACACTGAAACATGTTTTGATGTATGATGCAAAATGGTAAGTATTGTCATTCGATGAAATTATTTGTAGTACTCCCTCCTGCATACGTTTACAGTCTCATGCACTATTACACATGTTTTTTTCAGCTTTTAAAAAATATAATTTTATGTCAATCTAGCAAATAACTAACGAGTAATGGTAATTTAAAACACAATTAAAAATACGGTTACTATTGCAGCTACAGGAAAACTAATTTATAGCAAAGTGCGAGGCGAAACGCAAGACAAATGCGACCGTGTTTACATAAGGCCTCACTACGTATCGAGCTGTAAAGCGAGCTCACCCGTCCCTCTCCACTGCATTTACTGCTGACAGATGACTGCGTTTAGGATCAAGGTAATAGTCAAGCTGTCCAAGGGCCGGTTTGAACACTACAGAAGTTTACTAGGCATGGTCGTATTGGGAGTGGTATACCCTTCCTAACCTCCGACTTTTAAACTGATTTTCCTAGCCATGGAAACCCACAGATTAACGCGGACAACGAATCACAGTGTGTCTCGGCATTTTTCACGTTAGCAAAAACACTGTCATGGGTGAAGGAAATGACAAGTAACAGAAGTCGGAGATTTAATCCGAGCCCTATTGATCAGGTTTGACAAGTAGTCACTGAGCCGCCAAGTCATTAAAATGTTGGTGCTAAGCTGTTCATGCACGCGGTAGTAGGCAGAAAGAGAATTACAATAGTAAACGCTCTTACAGCAAATGGAAAGGACTAATTTATTAATTTCACCATTAATAAGGACAGTCGCGTGAATGGGCTACCTGCCGCCGCTTCACTTCGTACCTCTCATTGCCAGTCTCAAGATGCAGCCGTGCTCATGAAATCAAGAAAACTGCATTCCAACCATTCTGCCTCAGAAACGCTTATCGCAAAGGGAATCAAACACGGGACATCTGAGGAACTCTTAAATAACACTCACTAGACAACAGTTTTGCTTCGATGCAGAAGCCAGTAGACGACTAATATCCTCAGAGGTATGGCTGGTCCTGTTGAGTCCTGCCGACTGACAGGATGTCCAACGTAGTATTGGACGAAACGTTAGGAATAGAAGTATTCCATGGACCACGGCCATATAGCCCGGAAGAATTACCAACAACAGTACCATCCGGTCGTGAAAGCCTTCATTGTACGATTAAACCATATTTCATCATTGCCTCTCACCACAGACAAGGAAATGGACGACGGCTTTTACGTAACGACCGAGAGCAGCGGCGTTTGCGTAGTGGTCAGTGATAACAGACAAACAATGCAGTGCGCCAGAATGGAGGAAATCAATATGGGGCGTACGACGAACGTATTCGTTACGATAGTGCGACGAAATCTGGTTTAATGGGCTAGGGTAGCAGACGAGCAATGCCAGTGCCTTTGCTATCAGCACGACATCGCCTGCAGTGCCTCTCCTGGGCTCGTGAACACATCGGTTGGACCCTACACGACTGGTAAACCGTAGCCTGTCCAGATGAGACCCGATTTCAGACGGTGAGAACTGACGGTAGGGTTCCATTGTAGCGCAGATTCCACGAAGCCATGGATCCAAGTTGTCAACAAGGCATTGCGCAAGCTGATGGTGGCTCCATAACGGTGTGGTCTGTGTTTACATGGTACGGCCTGAGTACTCTGGATGTTCGACTGCTTGGAGACCATTTGCGGCCATTCATGGACGTCATGTTCGCAAACTACGATGGAAGTTTTATGGATGACAATGCGCCATGTCACCGAGCCACAACTGTTCGCTACTGGTTTGAAGAACATTCTGGACAGTTCGCGTTGGTTTGGCCACCCAGATCGTCCGATATGAATCCCATCCAGCCGGCTGCTGTGGTAGAGCGGTTCTAGGCGCTTCAGTCCAAAACAGCGCTGCTGCTACGGTCGCAGGTTCGAGTCCTGCCATGGGCATAAATGTGTGTGATGTTCTTGGGTTAGTTAGGTTTAAGTAATTCTAAGTCTAGGGGACTGATGACCTCAGTTGTTAAGTCCCATAGTGCTTAGAGTCATTTGAACCATTTTGAACCATCTGAATCCCATCCAAAATTTTGGGACATAATTGAGAGGTCAGTTCGTGCACAAAATCCTGCACCGGCGACACTTTCGCAATTGTGGACGGCTATAGAGGCAGCATGATAGAATATCTCTGCAGGGGACTTTCAACGACTCGTTGAGCCCATGCCACGTCGAGTTGCTGCACTACTCAAGATAAATGGGGGTCCTACACAATGTTAGTAGGCATTCAATGACTTTTATCGCCTCAATGTGTATCAAAATGTAGCTGTGCTTTTAAAAGTGTAGTCAGAATAGTTTTTTGACCAAGCATAGCGTTTTTTATATGCTCCAGACATTTATGTCGATTTTCTGTGAGTGCGTCAGACTTTCAATCCTGCATTATTTTTCATGAACAGTTAAGAACGTCGATCCACAGGGCACAAGATTGGTCTGCACCATTCTGCTTGATTACCACAACCCACGTTATTTAGCAATATTAGTAGCTTCAAAATATTCCACTTCGAACCAGAAGGGAAAACTTGCCTGAGATATTGGAACGTATGAAAACAACGAAGCGTTATGTTTAGTTTCCTGTGCATGCGTGCACTGCATTTTTATTGCGAGCGTTGTTAGAGAGCCCAGTAAGACGATGAAGGGTGCTGATATTAGCACAGGTTGTCGAGAAAAAGCAAGTTTCTTTTCATTCTGAATATATCTAGACTCAGTAAAGTGCTATTATAGAGCTGCAGTTAATTTTTTACCGCCTGTCGCAGCAATACGCACCTACACCGTTAACACGATTTATTTTATTACGCGTGTTACGCAAGTACGCGGGGCAGCCAGCAACGTGATCAGCTGCAGTCCGCCCTCACGTTCACGTGCGTGCCACGTGCCAACTCCGCGTCTCAGGGTGGCGCGCTCCTCTTGTTTCCGTTCTCCAGCCATCGTGTATTTACACGAGCTTTTGCGTCTGCACTAACGCTCGTGCGACCTTGAGATGCTCCCTTTTCGTAACGCGAGAGTTTGCGCAGCTCGCTTGGTACAGTCATCTCAACGCCGGCTGCGGCGTGGGCTGGTAGCCGCCACCGCCGCTCGCTTTACGTAAGGCGTGCTCCTTCCGACACGAGAGTTCACGGCGTATGCCACGCTTTGTGCCAGGCTTCTGCCCAGAGATATCGTCGGAGGCTCCACAATCTGTGTTGAATTTATAGAGTTAAAAGCTATTTTGTTGCATGTATTTTGGTAAGCTGTAGCCCGTTATGCCGATGTAGTGAGGTATCTAACGAACTGCCGTTACTGTACACATAACGAGAACACTGTGCATTTTTAGTGGAGTACGCGAAATGTGACATGGGTTAACATTACACGAAGGTCACTAAATTGTCCCTTAGTTCTCAAACCAATTAGTTCTACGTTCTTCGAACAATCAGTATGTAAATGTAATTATAAGTTCATTAGATTTTATATAAGGGATTTTTTAATGATCATTTAAATTTGTCACTGTCACATGCATCCTTCTTTAATTTAGTTCAAAAATGGCTCAAATGACTCTAGGGACTTAACATCTGAGGTCATCAGTCCCCTAGACTTAGAACTACTTAAACCTACCCACAGCGGCCGGCGTTTTAATTTAGATAACTAATGAGGAGGTATTGAACAGAATTGGGGAGAAGAGGAGTTTGTGGCACAACTTGACCAGAAGAAGGGATCGGTTGGTAGGACACGTTCTGAGGCATCAAGGGATCACCAATTTAGTACTGGAGGGCAGCGTGGAGGGTAAAAACCGTAGAGAGAGACCAAGAGATGAATACACTAAGCAGATTCAGAAGGATGTAGGCTGCAGTAGGTACTGGGAGATGAAGAAGCTTCCACAGGAGAGAGTAGCATGGAGAGCTGCATCAAAACAGTCTGAGGACTGAAGACCACAAAACAACAACAGATTTTGGTAACACTTATTTTTGGATAACACAATGTTCAATGCTTTTGGATACATGATAAAGCAGTGTTAGCCTGACTATAAAAATTATTGTGGGCTTTAGGCATAGACCGCATTGCGCATGCAAGAGGTGCCGTTAAGTGTTCGTTAGCAGTTCCCTCCAACCTTCTTCGTAACGAGACTGTAAAGCTCTCTATTTTCGCAACATCTTTCAACTAAGGTCGGTCTCTGCCATCTTTTATTACAATACTTGGTTAGTATTTACCCTGAAGTGCCAAAGAAATTGGTATAGACATGCGTATTCGAATACAGAGATACACAACCAGCAAAACTCGGCGCTGCGGTCGGCAACGCCTCTATAAGAAAACAAGTGTCTGGCGAAGTTGTTAGATCGGTAACTGTTGCTACAATGGCAGGTTATCAAGATTTAAGTGAGTTTCAACGTGGTGCTATAGTCGGCGCACGAGCGATGGGACACAGCAGCTCCGAGATAGCGATGAAGTGGGAATTTTCCAGTACGATCATTTCACGAGTGTGTCGTGAATATCAGGAATTCAGAAAAACATCAAATCTCCGACAAAGCTGTGACCGGAAAAAGATCCTGCAAGAACGAGACCAATGACGACTGAAGAGAATCGTTCAACGTGACAGAAGTGCAACCCTTCCGCAATTTGCTGCAGATTTCAGTGCTAGGCCATCAACAAGTGTCAGCGTGTGAAACATTCAACGTAACATCATTGATGTGTGCTTTCGGAGCCGAAGGACCACTCGTATGCCCTTGCTGACTCACGACACAAAGCTTTACGACTCTCTTGGGCCCGTCAACAACGACATTGGACTTTTGATGACTGGAAACACATTGCCTGGTCGGACGAGTCTCGCTCCAAGTTGTATCGAGCGGATGGGCGTGTATAGGTATGGAGACAACCTCATGAATCCATGGACCCTGCATGTCAGCAGAAGACTGTTAAAGCTAGTGGAGGCTCTGCAATGGTGTGGGGTTCAATTGACTCTGAGCACTATGCGACTTAACTTCTGAGGTCATCAGTCGCCTTGAACTTAGAACTAATTAAATCTAACTAACCTAAGGACATCACACACATCCATGCCCGAGGCAGGATTCGAACCTGCGACCGTAGCGGTTGCTTGGTTCCAGACTGGAGCGCCTAGAGCCGCACGGCCACTCCGGCCGGCAGTGGTGTGGGGTGTGTGCAGTTGGAGTGATATGGGACCCCTGATACTTCTAGATAGGACTGACAGGTGACACATACTTAAGCATCCTGCCTGACCATCTGCATCCATTCATGTCTATTGTGCATTCCGACGGTCTTGGGCAATACCAGCCGGACAATGCGACACCCCACACGTCCGGTGTGGCTGCAGAAACGTTCTTCTGAGTTTAAACAGTTCCACTGGCCACCAAACCTCCCGGATATGAACAATGTTGAGCATATCTGGGATGCCTTGCAACGTGCTGTTCAGAAGAGATCTCCAGTCCCTTGTACTCTTACGGATTTATGGACAGCCCTGCGGGATTCATGGTGTCAATTCCCTCCAGTACTACTTCAGGCATTAGTTGACTTCATGCCGTGTCGTGTTGTGGTACTTCTGCGTGCTCGCTGGGGCCCTACACGATATTAGACGGGTGTACCAGTCTCTTTGGATCTTCAGTGTATCTACATCGCGGTATATAAATTCTTTCAGCTATAACCGCAGTTCTGCGTTTGCCGAATCTGAACTAAATGTACTCAGGTTGTCCTTTATGTAGGTTGTAAATGGTTGATCATCCCTTCGCCGAATCACGAATAGTCTCACAGCTTTCTTTATGTCGTTTTTACCTTTGATTCCCGTCTTTCCTGTAATGTCATCGTTGTGGGTAATCTCCGTCTGATTTGTGACACATCCGAAAAATCAAGTCTAAAATAATTCTTTCGCGTGTTAGTCGTCGGACTAGTTATTCGAGTATGGACTCTGGTGCTGTCGGTAAAAATTCCTACTATTAATGTGCTGGTATGCAAAACTTAAGGACGAAAATAACTTTCGCAAGATGTGTCACTGCCAAGTAACACACCTCTATGAAACTCGGACGATACATAGAAATGCTGCAGTATAGTACAGGAGGTAACCCAAAGAAATACGCAATGAGATGAACAGAAATGACATACTTATTCAAAAACAATAATTACACTGAAGTCACCTTGATTTATGATGGTCCCTTGGACATTACAAACTGTGGGACATGATCCTTAATAGGATGTGTATCTCGAAGGACGACAATGTATGCTCACCAACGTACTCCCACTGTGAGCGCAAGGTTGGTAAGGAGCACTTGTGGTAGGGCTTTCCATTTCCCCGGTGGCCCGGTTGACAACTGATAGATGGTCGTTGGTGCATATGTTTCCCCAACGTATCCAGCACGTGCTCGATGGGATATAAGTCGGAGGAAGGACCAAACCAGTCCACTCGCCGAATACCCTCTCGTTCCAAGAGCACTGTTCGATGCAGTCGCACGTTGTCATCCATAAAAATGAAATCGTGGCACAATGCACTCGTGGAAATAAGAACGTGTGGAAGAAGTACAGTGTTACAGTAACGTTGACCGGTGAGTGTACCTTCATATAGCGAAATGTGAGAGCACTTAATGCACCCAGGTACACTGCCGAACACGATCGTTTCGGTGGTGCAGGTATTATGGTGTGGGGAGGCATAGTGCTACATGGGCGAACTGAGCTCCAAATCTTTGAACACCGTGCTCTCAGCGGTCAGCGTTATTGTAACACTGTACTGCTTCTCCATGTGCATCTCTTCAGGTGTGTATTTGACCTTCACTTTTGTGTTGGAACGAGAGGATATTCGGCGAATGGACTGGCCTGCACCTCTGTGAAGGACTGGAACGCGCTACCTCACGTACATCCTATCAACCTTGTGGTCAACATGGAGGTACGTTGCTGAGCATGCACTTTTGTCAGTGATGACCACACACCCTGTTAAGAACCACATCCCGCAGTCTGTAATGTCCAGGAGACCATCATAAATCGCGGTGACTTCAGTATAATTATTGTCTTTGAATAAAAGCGTCACTTCTGCTGGTATCACTGCGTATTTCTAGCAATTACCATCTGTACCCTAATGAAGCAGTTCTTTCTAGTTATGGTCCACGTTTCGTCGAGCCATGTTACTTGGCAGTTACACTTCATGCGAAAGTTACATTCGTCCTTCCGTGTTGCATACCACTATATGATTCCACCCATTCCAGCTACTCATGTCCATATTAACACACAGTCGGATTCATTTTGCAGCTTGCTGGACACTGTTTATGCTTCCCGCTGTAAAACTCCTCCGACTGTGGAGTCTATGTTTCTGAAATACGATCAACGTGTAGTTTAAAATTTTCTACCCTCTACGTTGTGTTTCATTCGACTCTGAGTTCCAACTATGATGTGGGTGACTGCTTTCTAGAGGAATAGTAGTTCTGGCCCTTTGCTGCGAATACTCCGACAGCTAACACCTAATATCTTGAGTGTCGTTTCTATTACGTAATTCTGAAACGTGCTACACAATAACAAAAGCGAGACGTGATTGATATTAACGCCATCGCTGTGCCGAGACGAGAAATTTCTCCTTCCTCTCTTACGCTCTGTGGAACGAAGCTGTCTTCATGTCATTACTAATTAGGTACCAGACATGTACATTTACCAGCGAACCCGGCAATCCTTCCCAGTAACTAAACGTGTATGGGAATTGGACATATGTTCTAATCTCCTCCTCGCCCCTCTCTTCGTCCACCTCCTCATCCTCTCCCGTGTTTCTGTTCATCACCTCCTCCCCCTCTCTATCTCACCTCCTCCCCACACTGTCTCCTCCTACACTCTCTCTCTGTCCATCTCCTTTCCCACTCTACGTCCAGTTCCTGCCCCCCCCCCCCCCCCCCCGCTCCCACTCCCTGTCCAATCCCCCCCGTCCACCATCAATGACCTTGAGCCTTGATCATTGTTATTGCAAATGCACATTCTGCAGTAGTATTCTAAAAATAAGCAGATAAGCCGTAAAAATAACTTTCCTCCTTTCTGTGAAAATTGTCTGCGTCGAGAGAGAGAGGAAAACCAACAGATCCATTGTTTTACTCAGGTTGTGCCACAAATTCCTCTTCTCCCCAATTCTATGCAGTACCTCCTCCTTAGTTACGTGATCTACCCACCTAATCTTCAGCATTCTTCTGTAGCACCACATTTCGAAAGCTTCTATTCTCTTCTTGTCTGAATTATTTATCCTCCATGTTTCACGTCCATACACAGCTACACTCCATACAAATACTTTTCTAAAAGACTTCCTGACACTTAAATCTACACTCGATTTTAACAAATTTCTCTTGTTCAGAATCGCTTTTCTTGCCATTGCCACTCTACATTTAATATCCTCTCTACTTCAACCGTCATCAGTTATTTTGCTCAGTAAATAGCAAAACTCATCTACTACTTCAAGTGTCCCATTCCCTAATCTAATTCCCTCAGCATCACCTGATTTAATTAGACTACATTCCATTATCCTCGTTTTGCTTTTTTCATGTTCATCTTACATCCTCCTTTCAAGACACTGTCCAGTCCATTCAACTGCTCTTCCAGGTCCTTTGCTGTCTCTGACAGAATTACAATGTCATCGGCGAACCTCAAAGTTTTTACTTCTTCTCCATGGATTTTAATACCTACCCCGAATTTTTCTTTTGTTTCATTTACTGCTTGCTCAATATACAGATTGAATAACGTCGGCTACAACCCTGCCTCACTCACTTCCCAATCACTGCTTCCCTTTCATACCCCTCGACTCATAACTGCCATCTGGTTTCTATACAAATTGTAAATAGGCTTTCGCTCCCTGTATTTGACCCCTGCCACCTCCAAAATTTGACAGAAAGTATTACAGTCAACATTGTCAAAAGCTTTCTCTAAGTCTACAAATACTAGAAACGTTGGTTTGGTTTTCCTTAACCTATCTTCCAAGATATGTCGTAGCGTCAGTATCGCCTCATGTGTTCCTACATTTCCACGGAATCCAAACTGATATTCATCGAGGTCGGCTTCTACCAATATTTCCATTCGTCTGTAAAGAATTCATGTCAGTGTTTCGCAGCCGTGACTTATTAAGTTGATAGTTCGGTAATTTTCACACCTGCTTTCTTTGGGAATGGAATTATTATATTCTTCTTGAAGTCTGAGGTTATTACGCCTGTCTCATACATCTTGCCCAGGAGATCAGAACTGGCTCTCCCATGGCTATCAGTAGCTCTAACGGAATGTTGTCTGCTTCCGGGGCCTTGTTTCTACTTAGGTCTTTCAGTGGTCTGTCAAATTCTTCACGCAGTATCATATCTCCCATTTCCTCTTCACTTACGTCCTCTTCCATTTCCTTAATATTGCCCTCAAGAACATCGCCCTTGATAGACCCTCTTTTCAGCTTTCCCTTCTTTGTTTGGAACTGGTTTTCCATGTGAGCTCTTGATATTCACACAAGTTGTTTTCTTTCCTCCAAATGTCTCTATAATTTTCCTGTAGGCAGTATCCATCTTAGCCCTAGCGATATATGCCTCCACATCCTTACATTTGTCCTCTAGCCATCCCTGCTTAGCCATTATGCACTTCCTTTCGATCTCATTTTTGAGACGTTTGTATTCCTTTTGCCTATTGCGTTTTTATATTTTCTCCTTTCATCAATTAAATTCAATATCTCTTATGTTTCCCAAGGATTTCTACTAGCTCTCATCTTTTTAACTACTTGATTCTCTGCTGCCTTTTCTATTTCATCTCTCAATGCTACTCATTCTTCTTCTACTGTATTTCTTTCCCCTGTTCGTGTAGATCGTTTTCTAATGTTCTCCCTGAAACTCTCTACAACCTCTGGTTCTTCCAGTTTATCCAGTTTTAATCTACAGTTCATAAATAATAGATTGTGTTCAGAGTCCACATCTGCCCCTGGAAATGTCTTACAATTTAAAACCTGGTTCCTAAATCACTGTCTTACCATTATATAATCTATCTGAAACCTTCCACTGTTTCCAGGCCTCTTCCACGTATATAACCTTCTTTCATGATTCTTAAACCAAGTGTTAGCTATGATTAAGTTATGCTCTGTGCAAAATTCTGCCAGGCGGCTTCCTCTTTCATTTCTTAGCCCCAATCCATATTCACCTACTATTTTTCCTTCTCTTCCTTTCACTACTATCGAATTTCAGTCCCCCATGGCTATTAAATTTTTGTCTTCCTTCACTATCTGAATAATTTCTTTTATCTCATCATACATTTCTTCAATCTCTTCGTCATCTGCAGAGCTAGTTGGCATATAAACTTGTACTACTATGTTGTGTGTGGGCTTCGTGTCTATCTTGGCTACAATAATGCGTTCTCTATGCTGTT
This sequence comes from Schistocerca piceifrons, assembly GCF_021461385.2. Taxonomy (NCBI): domain Eukaryota; kingdom Metazoa; phylum Arthropoda; class Insecta; order Orthoptera; family Acrididae; genus Schistocerca; species Schistocerca piceifrons. The sequence goes on from NC_060139.1 coordinate 358,018,590, forward strand.
CGTAGTAGCTGACCCGCGCTCCTATATTTTTATTCATTATTAAACTTACTCATGCATTACCACTATTTGATTTTGTATTTATAGCTCTGCATTCACCCGACCGGAAGTCTTGATCCTCCTGCCACCAAACTTCACTAATTGCTACTATATCTAACTTTAACCTATCCATTTCCCCTTTTTAAATTTTCTAACCTATCTGCCCGATTATGGAATCTGACTTTCCACGCTCCGATCCGTAGAACGCCAATTTTGTTTCTCCTGATAACGACGTCGTCCTGAGTGGTCTCCGCCCGGTGATCCGAAAGGGGAACTATTTTACCTCCCGAATATTTTCCCCAAGTGGACGCCATCGTCATTTAAGCATACAGTAAAGCCGCATGCCCTCGGGAAAAATTTCGGCTGTAGTTTCCCCTTGCTTTCGGCCATTCGCAGCATCAGCACAGCGAGGCCGTTTTGGGTAGTGTTACAAGGCCAGATCAGTCAATCATCCAGATTGTTGCCCCTACAATTACTGAAAAGACTGCTGCCCCTCTTCAGGAGCCACATGTTTGTTCGCCCTGTCAACAGATACCCCTCCTTGTGGTTGCATCTAAGGTACGGATATCTGTATCACTGAGGCACGCAAGCTTTCCCACCAACGGCAAGGTCCACGGTTTTTATATATATTTCTCTAATGGTTTAAATCCCCTACTATCGCTGAAAGGTCTCTGCTGGATTCCTTTCATGTTAATTTCTTAAATCTTGCCATTTACGGCATAAATTCCTCTTCTAAATTTACTGTGGCGTTTCTGACTATCTGGGAGGAGACTGAGTAGTGGAACGTGTTACTTTTACACATAAACAAGAACGATCTGTCACACTACTACACTTTAAAACACAGTTTATATGTAATTCATGTCACACAGTCTCATACGGAACCTACATCCGCTTTCTTTTATATACTGTATATGATAAGATACTGTCAATCCCCTTCCCTTCTGTGTGAGAGGATGAATGAGCAAATGTATTTCTAGTTGCATGCTTGAGGGTAGCAGACAAGCCTGTCTGCTAGAGAACAGTAGGACCAACGTCGGAACAGGTAGCTACGCTTTCTAAAAGCAGAGAGGTTTCTATTCTTAGTATGGTCCTGTCTGTCCCTTGTCATGTTGGTATAGGAAGCTACCCCTCTGGCCACTTCCGTTTGTATTTGTGAGCCACCCTCAGGAAGGGACCACGGCAGTCGGTCCGCGGCGAGCGTCTGAAGTGGTAAGATCTCCGGCTAAGCGCGTGTCTGCTAAGTCCGTAGGACAATGGATTTCTTAAGTTCAGCCTAACTGAAAATTTAATCACCTTTATTTCAGGTTTAGCTCTAAAATATCTAATGTTATCTTAAATTGCAACGCAGTGTAATTCGAGTGTGAAGTTCAGAATATATTCCGGTAGTTGCTTTGTCACTACTTTGTGAGTAAAGTGGAACCACGTGTTGATCAGTAACTCTAATGAAGATCATCAATCTTAAATGCGAATGTGCGTGAGATTATAACGTCTCGTCTTGACAATATTTTCCAATATAGCAACTTTTCTTTATGTTCAACCCACGTGGGGTGTACTTTGCGAGACCAGTACCACATGCTTATACAATTGTTTGACCCATCAGGTTAATAGTAAGACGTTAGTAACCAGTTCGAGGTTTTTCTTTTGTAAATTGCTTTTCGATCTAATTTATTTTAATTATCAAAATTATTGTGGAGTTACACTCTTTGTGTAAACCAAGTTGACCACGTGAATCATGTGGTGTAATCATCAAAGTAGCCCTCAGCTATTCTTTTCGGGAAGATTTCACGAAGAGTTAATATGAATTTAGTATACCAGTGTGTGGTAATTACATGACGGACAGGATTGTGCTACGAACGTAACTTCTTTGGGTGAAAATTGAATCGGTTGGTTGTGGTTAATTTTGCTCTTGCATATGTTTCAACGTTCTTCGTGTGTTATTATATGAATGCAGTGTTGTATGCAGTCTCCCAATCTTGGGTCCATATTTGATGTATTCTGTAAGATTACAAACTCACATTTTCACAATCCTAAATAAGGCACCAGTTTAGTATGAATCAAGTTTAATATGTTGAAATTTCAATGATCAATGTTAAAATAAATTTCCAAATATAAACTGATTTATTTCTTTTTATTTAATATATATATATATATCACCGGTTGTCGTATGACGATTAAAAGATTATAATTAATGTTAGTCTGGTTGGGAATTTGGTAAGCTGGACTGGATACCTGGTGAAACAGTTGCTCAGTAATGCAGGGTTAACTTCCCCAGACAGCTCACAGCTTTTAACCCGCTTTTATGGTCTTGAACATCAGCACCGCTTACACCTCAAATTAAAGAAACAACATTACATCGCAGTTAAAACTGTTAGCGAGACAGGAAACAAAACCGCATATATTCACCGTGAAGTACAACACAGTAGTTTCTGACAGTTTTAGAAGAAAAACCAGTACGCAGTTATTTTAAAAAATATGTAGCCTATGGCCGTATGAATGTTTATTAGTGTATCCTGCAAAAATTTGAAGAAAGTCGGTGAAGAAATTTCGGAGAATTTTGGTGACAACGTTTGCCCTCTGTATATTACGTACATTTTTATATTAAAAATCCAAATGCTCATTACAGCATCGTATAAAAAAGAAGTAAATTGGTAGAGACCGTTACGAGATAAGGATAACAATGTTTCGCGCTTATATATATTAATATATATTTATATTGTATATGTTTTGGGGTATATGGGCTATGTCAGTCCGAAGGTTTATTGAGGCATCGTGTAAAAAATCGAAGAAAATCGGTCAAGTACTTTCGGAGATTGTTGATATGAACGTTAACCAACAACTTATCTTTACATAGTAGTACAGATGTCTCGGAAAACTTGAGAACTGGTTATGTTATATAAGGCGTAGGAACGTTGGGTAAGGCAGGTGAGCTACACAAAGTGAAGAAGAGAAGTAAAGACGAGAAAATGAAGACGGAGCGGAGCAGCAAAGCGGCTGCTTGGCCAGGTCAGGGTCGCAGGGAACGTGCGTGCGGTGAGTCGCCACAGCCGGCCGGCGCAGGATACGTACGAGCCGCCGCGTCGCACGTGAGCGCCTGGCCGGCGCTGCTGCTTCCACACCGCACTGCACTACACCGCGGCCTCTGCGCAGCGCCACTCTCCCAGTCCTGACCGATGTCGAGACCAATCTACACATGACGAATCATTATTGGCGCTCACCAACATTGTTAGTCATCCTTCCTCTTGAAACTTCCTGGCAGATTAAAACTGTGTGCCGGACCGGGACTCGAACTCGGGACTTTTGCCTTTCGCGGGGAAGTGCTCTACCAACTGAGCTACCCAAGCACGACTCACGCCCCGTCTTCACAGCTTTAATTCCGCCAGTGCCTCGTCTCCTACCTTCCAAACTTCACAGAAGCTCTCCTGCGAACCTTCCTCTTTCACATCTGTGGTGTCATTTCGCGAACTTCGTGTAGCCCCCTGTTTCTCAGAATTTTAGCTCCTTCATCTGTGTACTTAATATGCTCCATCAGAGCACGTGTTCTCTCATCGACATCATACTCCGCAAGACACGTAATGGTGTGTGACGGAGGGTACTTTCGGTACCACTATCAGATCCCTCCATCCCTCTTCCACTCGCGAATAGTGTGTGGGAAGAATGAGTGTCGGTAAGCCTCTGTATTGGCTCTAATTTCTCCAATTTTCTCCTCGTGCTCAATACACGAGATGTACGTGGGTGGCAATTAATATGTTGTCCGACTCCTCATGAAAAGTACTGTCCCGAAATTTTAATAGTAAGTCTCTGCGTGATGCAGGATACGTACGAGCCGCCGCGTCGCACGTGAGCGCCTGGCCAGCGCAGTTGTTGACTCATTCAGAAGAAATCCGAACATTCATTCACTGGACAACAGACAGAGAAACGATTTGCACTTGGCTAACGCTTCCGTGGGCATTGCACTGAAGGGCCTGCACTACTTATCAGGTTTCAATAGACCACCACCACAACTGAAACAATTGCGCGCAAAACCACAAGTTTTCAAATCTAAACTGAAACGTTTCCTTTTGGCATACCCTTTCTATTCTATATGGTTGAGAATCTTTCTAAGTAATGTGTTATTTATTTATATAATCTTCCACAATTTCTTTTCACATTTTATTAATTCTTCAGATCTTTTTCTCCATAAATTTTATAGCAATAATTCTCTAAACTATGTATAGACTCATTTCATGACTCAGTAGCTTTGAATTGCGTGGTCCCACGGAACCTGATGAATAAAAACACTACAAAAAATAGATGGTCCAGGGAAAATCGATAGCTGGTATGTCTCTTTAGGGTCCAGTTTTACGAATGAAGATTAGGATTTAACCTCCTGTTGGCAAAGACATCATAAGAGTATAATCTCAGATTGGGAGAAGATGCCGCAATAATTCATCTACAGCGTTTCTGAAGATACCATCCTTACTAATGAAACTGACTTAATCACTGTACGGATAAAGTTTCTTTTTATTTTACGTACCGTTTCTAAATATGCTAACGGTTTTACCGCAGTGGTAACACCTGTTCCCGTCAGATCAGTAAATTTAAGCGCTGTTGGGCTTGGCTAGTATTTGGATGGGTGGCCGTCCGGTACTGCCGAGCGCTGTTGGCAAGCGGGATGCACTCAGCCCTTATGAGAACAACTGAGGAGCTACTTGACTGAGAAGTAGCACCTCCGGCCACGAAAACTGGCAATGGCAGGGCGAGCGGTATGCTGACCACATGCCCCTACAGACCCGCCTCCAGTGATGCCTCTCGGCTGAGGAAGACACGGCGGTCGGTCAGTACTGTTGGCCCTTCCGAGGCTTGTTCGGACGGACTTTTGTTCATTGTACCTTCAAATCGATCGCTTCGTGAATGGTCAACTAAAAGTACAGGCAGGCTCTTTCTCGCTGACCAGTAAAGCAGAAGAAAAAGAAATTAAGAGGATTCAATACGTAGAAACGAATGTGAAACAGGACATTGACAGACAATATGCTGAGGCTCAACTGATTTGATTATCATATGAGCATGCCGTCAGCGTGCCGACGGAAAGATGCTGCTTTTCACAATTTATGGACGTACGTAGGAGAATTACTATCTCATTTTACAGAGAAGAGCGTGCAACGAAATCTGATTACATCAAAACTTTGTTTGGAAAGTCGGAGAAGGCTAATGGCAGAACTTAGTTATGAAGGACGGTTGTGAACCATGCCCTGACAGATCAGTGGGTATGAGCTCCGATCGCAAGAGACAAGGCTCCAGATTCAAATCCCGGTACGGACACGGTAATAATCGACTAAGAAGTTTCTCATTCGAAAGATAATCCGCTATGGCGTTATTTAAGGAGTCTGTAGACCAGCAGAAAACCTTGTCCAATGGCTAGCACAGCAAAATGCTTCACATAGAGTAAGAAGACAACACAGTCTTTCTCGGTGGGTTGATATCATGAAACCTTCTTGCACTGTCTTCCCGATTCTCTTGATTATTCTTCTCGGCTGATGACCCAACATTTCAGCAGTGGAGAGGGCTTGGGAGACTTGGGAGGTACTGTGACCCCAGAGCGATACTTCTGTTTGATTAGGCCTCTTGCACACAACTCAGTCAGTAGTGATCAAGATTTTCACTTTAACAGATTCTCGCTGAGGAGGCTGGACATGTTTGTACTGCGAGCGGGCGCGTGTGAACGCATACATACGGTCACTTAAGCACGTGAACGGAGCGGCGACTAAGGCGAAACAACCACAACAAGTATTCTCAGCGTCTCCACGCAGGGATTCCTAGAATACGCAGGAATTTCTAGAATACGGACGAGACATACGAACTGAATCTCTGCCTGTACTCCTGATTCACATTTATGGAGTTCGTTCGTCTTATCTGAGGCATTTCATCACAGCGAATGCCTCTCAATGGCAGGCGTCTTAAGCCAGTACGTGGAAAATATCTCGACCTAGCAGCGAATGACTGTGTTTGCTAGGTAAAAATACAACGATGTTTCGATGTAGACCCCTTGTACGATAACTGACTTTGATCAACGTTACTGCAGTGAGCAGATTCCAACCGTTGGGAACTATTTCCGAAGGTCTGCGAAATATTCTCCCACCGCTGGCATACCCTCTTAACTAGACTCAAATCATTTTCAAGGCATGAAATTTCTCTAGATATGGGTATAGGTGAAAGTCACAGGTCATACGGTCCAACGGTATATACTTCAAATCCCTAGTTTTATCCATTGCGGGAAATTGCATTGAATATTAATTTTTTCTCTTCGCAATACTTCAGGTCTCTTCTCGCGTATTTTTTTCATTCAGATGCTCCATACGATTCGCAAAGTGTTTGCGAGTTATTGTTTTGCTCTTTACAAATCAATATAGCATTCCAGCAGACCAAATAATGTTTGCCTTTTACAGGGTGGATCACGAGTTTGTAGCCTTTGATTTATTAATTGTTTCCGTCATTTAGTGGTAATCTTGCGTTTCGTTCACCGTAACATACCGGCATAAAGTTCTTTTTAAAACGGCCGAATTCTGTATAAGAAACCTGAGTTCCCATTTGCTTTAGTCAGCATTCAGTACATGCGCTGTCCACTCGCACAAAGCTTTCTCATAGTTACTTCTACGTGTAAAATGTACCGTAGTGTTTCATACAATACACCTACAGCGTCAGCTACTTAAGTCATCGGTAAACGCTGACCATCCAATACCATATTGTACACACTTTCCACGTTTTATGTCTGTTTGAATTTTTGGGATGCCATTCTCGTCGTTTATCTAAAAGAGAAGTACACCCACGTTTGATTTCATCTGGACGTTTCTCAGCTGTACAAAACGAAGGAGCAGACTGCTAGGTTTGCTACCGGTATTATGGAAATACTACGAGAAAGTTTAGAGAGTCGATATCTGCGACAGACTGTAGAATTATCCTACTGCCACCAACGTACATCTCGCATAAGGACCGCGGAGACAGGTAAGAGAAATCAGGCTCATTCGGAAGCATGTGGGCAGTCGTTTGTCTCTCTCCATTTGCAAGTGGAATGGGAAAGGGATGACTATCAGTGTACAAGGTGCCCTGCGTCAAGCACCGGGTGGTGCTTGCGGAGTGTGTTATGTAGATCTAGACATAAAGCTTTAATTGCTTACGATGATTTTCCATATGCGATAATCCGGCAAAACCAACTAATTTCAGGACAACGCGGCATTCCAGTTTGTCCATTTCAACGAAACGCTTACGGCACCAATACTTAAGCAAAGAAACGTGTAAAGTATTCCGCACGTCAGCGGTGTACATGCATTGTGAGAATGTCAATGTTCGAATTCAGCATAATCGAAATTTTACTAGTGACGCTCAAGTACCAGAGAGGCTGCACGGTCAAATCCTATTACAAATGAGAACTTCAGAATTATAACAATATAACTTATAATACTGTGTATTTTAAGCATGTGCCGTCTTTAACATTATCCATTGTGTAAACAGCAATTTACAGTGCAAAGGAAGTGTCTAGCGCCCAGATAGTTCCCAGAATGAGATTTTCACTCTGCAGCGGAGTGTGCGCTGATATGAAACTTCCTGGCACATTAAAACTGTGTGCCCGACCGAGACTCGAACTCGGGACCTTTGCCTATTTCGCGGGCAAGTGCTCTACCAACTGAGCCACCGAAGCACGACTCACGCCCGGTACCCACAGCTTTACTTCTGCCAGTACCTCGTCTCCTACCTTCCAAACTTTACAGAAGCTCTCCTGCGATCCAAGCAGAACTAGCACTCCTGAAAGAAAGTCTCCGTAATACCCTTTCTTTCAGGAGTGCTAGTTCTGCTTGGTTCGCAGGAGAGCTTCTGTAAAGTTTGGAAGGTAGGAGACGAGGTACTGGCAGAAGTAAAGCTGTGGGTACGGGGCGTGAGTCGTGCTTCGGTAGCTCAGTTGGTAGAGCACTTGCCCGCGAAATAGGCAAAGGTCCCAGTTCGAGTCTCGGTCGGGCACACAGTTTTAATCTCCCAGGAAGTTTCATGCCCAGATAGTTATCAACCAATATCACGACCTTACAAACTGTAACATAACTATGCAACCTGTAATACTGTAAGATTGCGTATTTTACTTATTTATTAATATTGTCCACTGCGTAGCGTGTAACTTACAATGTTAAAAGATCTGGTAGGTGCACAACATAAACGGCGAGTATTCAGTTGGACAGTTCCGCAGTTAATGTCACGACCTCTCAAATTTTAGTTTTATAAACATACTATAGCATGTAATCCTCCAATATCGTGTATTTTTATTATTTATTATTCTTAGTATTATTCATTGAGTAAAACGTAATTTACAATGCTAAAAACATGTTTGGTGCACAACATTCTGTCCAATGGATTCTATCTTTGTTTATAATGTGTGGTTACCTAAGAACGAGTGTCCCTTGTGGGCGCTAGATAGTTGTTTCCTGAAGATGGCCCAGTAAGCCGAAATGAACAAAAATCAGTAGATCAAAACAGTTTACTTCTCATTCCACCTTAAATATAAAACTTTTCTACCGATAAGCAATGTAAGAATACATGAATAAGAAATGAGTAACGTTTTAAAATATTACATTTCCCATCTTCGTTTATTTCTCCCACAAAAGGCAACGATAATTCAAAAGTAATAGCTCGTACTCATGAATGAGAAAAACAGAGTGTGCGTATGTGGGAGAGAGAGATGAACGAGGAGGAAGTAAACGCCACTAAGAAAGAGAGAGAGAGGGGGGAGGGGGTGGAGAGGGGGGGGCGGGGTGGGTCAGCAGGGCACTGACACGCATGTGGCCTTCATCTCATCGTAACTGTGCGTCAGTTGCTTACAGAGTGTGACAATGAAACAGCGTGGACGTAACCGACAGACAAAACATAATATTTATGTTCCAAGGCGCATTGGCACACCCGGCCGGTGTGGCCGAACGGTTCTAGGCACTTCAGTCTGGAACCGCGCGACCGCTACGGTCGCAGGTTCGAATCCTGCCTCGTTCATGGATGTGTGTGATGTTCTTAGGTTAGTTAGGTTTACGTAGTTCTAAGTTCTAGGGGACTGATGACCTCAGATGGTAAGTCCCATAGTGCTCAGAGCCAGAGCCATTTGAACCATTTGAAGCATTGGCACAGTCTTTATGACATCTGCACTTCGAAGTCCAACTGTCTAAAAAATAAATAAATAAATAAAAATTAAAAAACTTTGTTGTTTGTGAGTAGTCAAAAAGCCCTCAGAAGTCTGATTTATCTCTAAAAGTGTTAGATTTCGACCGTTTGTGAAGTGACTTAAATTCGCATAAGGCTCATGGAATTAAATGATTAATTTATTTAATATAAAGGGCCCTACAGAGACAGAGTTGTTAACTAGTGCCAAGAAGGTCATCTAGTAATCAAATAAAAGAACATTTCCAAATCTAGTTATTTTATTACAAAAGATGGTAAGAACACATAGACATGAATTTAATGATGCGATCTGATTGAGGTCAGAATGGCAAGTACAGGGGTTAAATGATTATTCAACATGGATAGTACTAAAGTCTTGGCAAATACCAGAATAAAAAGGGGATGTGTGAGGTTCTCACCTCATAAACCATCTGTACAACTATGACTCGTGGCATCTATTCAGCGACTGAGTGATCACGCCGAAAGGTTGGTTATCTACTGCATGCGCCTAACAATAACTTCCGCTTCTCCTCAATCGTTTGCGTAATCTCGTTTCATCTTACCGCACTTTCCCCGTAGTGTAGCAGGAGTCATGATCTGCTGCTAGGTATTGCTGGTGGGGAGGAAGCCAGTTCTCGAAGATTCTCGGCGAAGTAGAGTTCTAGTCGGCGGCCGGAAAAGTCCTCTGTTCGGCAGAGGAGAAGTGGTGTATTTGGTGGCCGGAGGAGAAGTGGTGTATCTTTCACTCTCCAGGCTAACTCTCCGTTCTGTGTCTGTGTGCCTTACGCCGCACCAGTCAGACGATTTTACAAAACTCTGCCCAGTGGCATATACAGGGGATAGGCAAAATAATGTGAATACTGGCATATAATGACTGTGAAGTCTTCAGTGGAATGTTATGCCACTTTTCGATGAGAACCTTTTGTAATTCTTGTAGTGACGAAAGAAGAAAGTCCGGGAACTGTGCTGGCCAGGGAAAACGCTGCAGTTTAGTTGCTGACTCCTCTTACCACGATTGTACTGTCCTGGCTGTGTGAATGGGTGCATTATTGTCCTGGAATATGGCATCATTGGGGAACAACATTTGAATAATGGGGTGCACCTGATCAACTAAAGTGTTCACATAATCGTTGGCTGTAACACCGCCTTTGAGAGTAATGATGGGACCAGCAGAATACCATGATAAAGCTGCCCACACCATCACACTTCCATCTCCATGCTTAATGGTTGGAATCAAGCAATCAGGATTGTAGGCTTCTTTTGGCGCTCTCCAGACGCAAAGCCGGCCCGATGTTGGAAATAACGAAAATGTTGACGCGTCGGACCATATAATGTGTTCCCACTGATCAGCCGTCCACGATTTATGCTACTGACACCATGTTTTACGCTTCTTTGTATTGGTTGTCGTCACTAATGGTTTCGATATAGCAGCCCGTCCATAAATATCGGCATTATGGAGTTCTTGGCTGACAGTGTCGAAAGATACAGGGTCTCGATGATGGCTATTGAGCTCCGCAGTCACTTTAGCCGCCGTAGTTTTGACACAATTCGTGTCAGCGTACGACGATCTCTGTCATTCATTTAGATTTGCGCCCACCGTTAGGTTTACACGATGATGTCTTTTCCATGTTTTGCGTAGGCTGTCATGACTGATAAAACAGTTACTCTTGAAACTTTCAATAAGTTGGCTGTCTTGGTTACTGGTGCTCAAGCTAATCGGGCTCGCACAATCTGCCCTCTTTGGAACTCTGTTAGGTCTTTCGTAGCACGTCGACATCGGCGTCTGACTGCAAATACGAGGTGTGCACTGCTCGTAAACAAACTACACTGATGCCTAGTCCGTACTGAACACGCACAGTCCAGCGCGATACGTGCCTTACCTGCACTGTTGACCGTCAAACACAACCATCCCATTACCACCAATGTTCACATTATTTTGTCTTTCCCCTGTATGTATGTAAATAAATAAACAAATTCTAAGTTTGCAACGTTAATTTATGGAAGGACTCAGTTCTGAGCAAGTCTTCCTGACGACCCCACACTACTTTCGAATGCTCTCTCTAGCCAACCCGCTGGTTCGTAGTTTTCAACTTTTTGGAAACCAGCGCTCGACTCTGCCCCTCTGCTAAATTATTACCGTTAATCAATAAGGAGTCTCGTTCTAAAGGTACGGCGAACTATCTGGACAGTCGCGTGTGGAGGCTTTGGACTTGCAGTTTCTCACAGTTCCACACGATGGTCGACGCCTCACACCACTTGTTTCTGTGCAGGGCTTTCCAACTTGAAAACAAACTTCTTTTTTGAGTCAGTTACGCCTCGCTGCGCCGGCCTGCTAAGCTCTTCGAGTCGTCCAAACCCTGTTACGTAATCTGATCTACTGGGAAGGCACCGGGCCGCACAGAGAGTGAATTACAGCACGGCCACTGCTCTGGGACTCCACCGTGGGCCTTACGCAGAACTCTGGAAACGCTGGTGCCAGCTTATACGCTCGCCCCACCGGACCTTCCGGTACCTGCCCTAAACCACAAGCGTAGTGGCTCTTAAGTGCGGGAAGGGAACGTGCCCAGCCGAGGAGAACAAGATACCCGAGCGGCGCGTCGCTCTGTGATCCTCCCTTCACGGTAGTTACCGAAAGAGACAGCCAGAAATGTTTCGATAAGCTTCGAGGGTTGTAGAGGGTCTCTTGAGGAATAAAAACGAGGATAGGAAACTGTGTCCAGAAATATTATCCAACAACGCTTAGGGGCGTCGAAGTTACAGGAGCCGGGGCCTGCAGCAAGCCCACCCCTTCGGCAACAAAAGTGACTTAGTACTCTGACGAACCGTAAGCGGAATATCTCGCAATGTCGTTTGTTATTCAGTGATCGCGACTGATTGCCATGAGCATCAGTGGAGGAGATGGAGCTCGCTGCTGCGTAGTCCGGCATTGTCTCCTATGAATGCGATTTTTTTTTGTTTGCGTTGCGAACACAAAGAAGAGGAACAACACCAAAAATGGAACAGGAGCGTAATGTGTAGAAAATCGTCCACGCAACCTGCCACTGAAGATGCCTTGCAGAAAATAAATGCGAAACGCGTATGGCACGAAAATCGTGTTTCATTCAGTTGTAGTCAGACGGTACATAAAGTAAAAATTATCAATATACCGTAATATTACACGCAGGTGATGAAGACAGGACTACAAAAGTCGAAGAATTAATTATGTATTTAGTTCCAAAGTAAGACAAACAAGCTTTAAGCAGAGGTGATAAGGTTTGGCTCATTAGTGTATGTCCTCATCTTTGGAATACCTGCAGCTGCTGCGAATCAGTTACTCGATTGCTTGGACATTGTCGTCGATGGCCTTCCTTCCCGATCAGCATCACCCATGTCGTGGGGCCTCGGTCAAATTGTTGGCACCATTTCTCTACGGCTGGATTCCACATTGCATTTGTTCCCTATACCTCCAGCATTTCATGGTGAAAGTATGTGAAGTTTAGACGTTTTGCCCACAAGAATCATATTTTTTAGTACGTTTCCAGTTGCCGTGCCATTTCACTGCCACACTATGATGCACCTGTTATCCATACCGCAGCAGAACTGTGTCTGCAGGAAACCCAGACTATGTACTCTCTTCTGACAATGTGCCACTCTTGTTGCGCAAGGTCTTAGCGTGGGACGACATGTGTATCTTACCTCTAGTAATCCACTCGTATTAACTACAGAGAGACAGGCACCATCTTAAACTGGAAAGAACACACAGAAAATGTTGTGAGAAAGCGGAACCAAAGACTGCGTTTTATTGACAGATCATTTAGAAGATGCAACAGATGTACTATAGAGACTGCCTACACTATTGGAGTATTACTGCGCGGTATAGGATACTTACCAGATAGGATTGACGGAGTACATTGAGAAAGTTCAAAGAAGGGCAGTACGTTTTGCATTAACGAGAAATAGTGGAGAGAGTGTCACGGATATGATACAGGATTTGGGATGGAGATCATTAAAACACAGGCGCTTCTCGCTGCGGCGAGATCTTCCCTTGAAATTTCAATCACGAACTTTCTCCTCTGAATGCAAAAATATTTTGTTGGCGCCGACCTATACAGGGAGCAACGATCATCATAATAATATAAGGCAACTCAGAGCCCGCACGGAAGTATACAGATGTTCGTTATTTCCACGCACTGTTCGAAAGTGGAGTAATAGAAAATTATTGTGAAGGTGTTTCGATGAACCCTCTGCTAGGCACTTAAGTGTGATTTGCACAACAGCCGTGTAGCTGTAGACCAGCAGCGATTGGGTTTCAGTGCTTCGCACTAATTAAGGCTGTGTCTGGTCACCAGACAAAAACAATAATTTAGGAGGACTGACATTGTTTACTTTCCTCATCTTAAGCACCGAGAATCTCAGCGGAGGAATTTGTTGGTAACGCTTGAAGTGCTCATCCACACAATGGTCTGAAAGAACACAGAGCAAATTAAGAGGGTTGACTGAAAAGTAATGCCTCTACCTTCGTAATTTTTCAACAGTTGGCAACATTGGTATGCGGCAGGTACTGGCTTGTTCCGCAGCCTCTTCTCTACAGCTCCAGTTGGCGGGGAGCCTTAGCATTGAACGGTTGTGTTGTAACAGTGTCAAGTATGGAACCCTCACCGAGTTTCAGAAGCAAAATGTTGAGAGATTAATTCAGGACGATCGTCGTATCTCTCAGAGAGAAATTGCAAGCATAGTCGGCATCCACAAGAACTTGTGGGTCACATTACTGGTTTGCTTGGCTTGGCTATCTGAAGATCTGTGCACGATGGGTACCCCTAATACTGACTCCTGAAATGAAAGCGCACAGACTTGAAATTTGCCAGGAACTCCTCACGCGTTACGAGAATGAAGGTGATGCCTTTCTCCATTTCACTGTGACAGGAGACGAAACGCAGCGCTTCTGATGAAGATGTTGAGAGAACTGTGAGACTGTGGTTGCGGAAACAGAGTCGTCTTCTTCCTTGACGGCTTCAGAAAGCTTGTTCATCGTTGGCAGATATGTATCCAATTGGCTCATGATTATGTGGAAAAGTGAATATTGGTAATTAAAGATCACATTATAAGGATTATTTCTGCGTTTGATTTATTAAAATATTCCCTTTCAAACCCAATTAACGAAGGTGGAGGCATTACTTTTCATTCAACCCTCGTTAATTATGGCGATTATGGAGATCAAAAATCTATTCTATAGGAATCAACAGGGGTTCCTAAAACAAACACGTGTGAAACCCAGCTCCCTCTGTTCGTTCACAAGACCAAGAGGGCGGTAGATAGACTCCGAGTTCCTCGAATTCCGTGAGGCATTCCATACAGTTCTTCCGCACTGCCGCGTAATAGACACAATACGAGCGTACCGAATATCAGACCAACTGTGTGATTGGACTGAAGAGTTTCTAGCAAACACAACACAGAACGTCATTGTCAAGGGAGAGAGGTCTTCAGACGTAAAGTGACTTCGTGCGAACCTAAAGAGAATGTTACAGGTCCACCATTTTTCACAATATATATAAATCACTTAGCAGACAACATCGTTAGTGCCTTGAAGATTTTCGCGAGTCATGCTGTTGTATGCAGAGGCAGTTGTAGCGAAATGCAGGAAGAGGGTTGGTGGAAGGAGTGACAATTCACTAGCAACATAAAAAAATGTAACTTATTGCCAATACATGGACAGAAAGACCCATTACTGTATGGCTACAGGACTGCAGAACCACGAGTTTCGTAAAATATCCAGAAGTATGCATACAGAGTGACAAAGTGAAACAAGCACATAAAATTAATCGAGAGAAAGACAGACGCCAGATGAATCCATTGGATGAATCCTCAGGAAATTTATCTATTAGCAAAGGAGATAGCTCACAAAACCCTCTTTCGACCAGTACTTAAAATACTGTTCGACAGTCTGGGATCCGTACCAGGTAGGATTGATGGAGGAAATAGTGAAGAGCCAAAGAAGAGCAGTACGTTTCGTTATAGATTCACTTAGCGAGGACGAAAGCGTCACGCTGTAATATTGCGCCCTGTCACGACGTAATAACATACTGTTTTCCTTTCCTATCGAAACATCAAGAGTTAAAAATATAATTTAACCACTGAGTCAATGAACTGCGCTGCAAGTCAGCGAATATGTACGCCTAGGATAACGAGAGCGGCGTAGCATTATCATATGTACTTTGTTCTATATAAGAATGCACGCTCGTCTTTTGTTTCTCTTCTTTAGACCCCCGCCTTTCCGACAGCATCTTACTCTATCAGACTCTTATTTCCTCTCATTTTGTTCAAATGAACTGAAATTATATTCCTGTTAGGAATTTGTTTAATTGTGCCATTATTACATTATCGCCAATTGCGATTACTGATATGACTTTACTATGAACACTTTTTTCTTTCGCCCCAGAGTCGGGCTAAAATTATTGTAAGTTTTACATATTTCGCCAGAATACGGCAAAAATTCTCTGTTATGTCAAAAACCGTGAGATTAATGCAGGAGATGTCAGACGTCTGCATAAAAAGCTTCTTTCGTTAAATAATAGTTGTTTAATTTGGCATTTCTGCTTTCATTTCATAGTAACGATCATCAATACCCAATTTATAAATGTTACAGATTTTGCTTTACTACATTTTTTCTTACGTTACCAACGCGATACCCACGAAATTAAATTAATCGGAATTCTCTCGCGAGGCGAGAAGCCAGTAATTTCCCTGAAATTATAGAAACCCAAATTAAATGTTTTTCAGCACGCCACGAGTCTACTGACCTCCACTTCAAACAATAAAAAAGGGTAAAAAAGAGTAGAATTAACTAAGGAGTGAAGTGATTTTTTTTACGTGGTCGATAATATCGTGTGCACTTTCGGACAAAAAATAATTTTTATTATAGAGACTAAGAAAGTGGCGTGAGTGTGAATATTTAGGTTCATTTTACTTTTCATTTAGTAGATTTCCTTTTAATTAATTATTTATTTAATTATTATCAGTTATTATTATTATAACGCAGATGCTTAGCCAAATCTAGTGGCAGACGCCGCAACAGAGGCGTTCTGCATCACGATGTGGTTCATTGTTAAGCTCCGAGAGCCTACGTTGCTAGAAAAGTCAACAAATATATTGATTCCTGCTATGTGTATTTATCGAAACGACCATCAAGATAAAATTAAAGAGATCGTAGCTGACACGGCAATCATTCGCGAGTGGAACAGGAAAACGAGAAAGTTACATTGGGCACAAAGTACCCTCCGTCGCACACCACACGGTGGCTTGCAGAGTATAGATGTACATGAAGATGTAGACGTAAAGCCGGATGACACTGGCAAAAACCAGTTTCGAGTTCGAGAGAAACGGATGTGCTGAGTAAGTTCTGCCAGCCACGCTTGTCTGCCGGAAAAAGACAGCCACAGACAACACTCACAATGTAAGACAAACACAGCAAAATGCTGAGGAGTTGTATTTTCAAGGAACAAAACATTGTCAGAGTGTTGTTCCTAGAGTATAGTTTACCTAGATACACATGATGATTTTTGGTCGTTCCTTTGCGCTAGTGACTGATTTTAGAATCGTTATAAGGTATGCACGCTAGAGATCGCCATAAGTAGTTTCCGAGGTTTTCTACACTTTTTGTAGTTATTATACATGAGGTATTTCGTGCAGCATTTGTGATTATTTCGCGCTGTACACATTTACATGCTGTATTTTACTTTAAATCAATTGGAAATATTCTGTTAATTCTTCAGGTACAAAACTGTATACTGAGTGGAATGACATATACTTCTCTAATTATATGTGACGGTAGTATATGTTCCCGAAAGAACAGTTACCGTCAATGACCATGCAGCTTTGCTAGAAATGAAAAGATAATTAAATGGACACCCTAGCTGCAAACAGGCGTTGATGAATTTCATTGGGGACAAGTTGAAAATGTCTGCCCCGACCGGGACGCGAACCCGCGATCTCCTGCTTACATGGCAGACGCTCTATCCATCTGAGGCACCGAGGGCACGGAGGATACTGCGCCTGCATGGACTTATCCCTTGCACGCTCCCCGTGAGACCCACATTCCCGACATGTCCACACCACTACATTCGTGGTGTGCCTAACAGATGTTTGCCCATCGTACTCATTACTCATGTACTACATGCATGGATATGCAAATGACTGGCATTTCGGCAAAAACGCACGAAGAAGGTGTGACTAACGCCATCTACATTCCGAATGTAAGATACGGTTCGGTAGTGGGATATCATTTAGAAATAATATCTAAATGTTCGTTTTTTACGACAAGATCGTGTTATGCCCCGCGTAGAAGAAGCAATTACTAGCAGCAGTTACTAGCATTTGCTTGCAGCAGGTCTACTGTGACTGCTGTTTATCGTTTCGCAATATTGGTACTCTTGTTGGTTGGGATCCCATGACTGCTGCGCTGATATGGAATGATGGGTTCAGTAGGCGTACACTCCTCAATGACATGCAGGGCATCAACCGCGTCACTCCGCTAACGCCCGAGGGCAAAGTCATATTGGTTGCCTGACCGTGAAGGGCAGTATAACTCGGAGACGTACTTCGAGACATGAAATGGGTTTGTTTGCAGCAGAATAGGTACCAACACGGGTAATGCGAAGCCGTCTGGAACGACAGTGACTGCCACGACGGCGAGTGCTGTAGCGGCTTTCCTAGAAGTCACAGCAGGGCGAGGTGTCCCGCCAGAGGAGAACCCAGCTGCAACGTCGGACGCAGAAGTGCACCCCACTGTGTTTCAGGCAGAGTCCAGTTCTGCGTAAAGCACCACAGTGGATGTATGTCTGTGTGCACACCCTGAGCAAAGAGCGAACGTTGTCAGATTGAACTGGTTCAAAAATGGCTCTAACCACTATGGGATTTAACATCTGAGGTAATCAGTCCCGTAGACTTAGAACTACTTAAACCTAACTAGACTAAGGACACATCCATACCCGAGGCAGGATTCGAACCTGCGACCGTAGCAGCAGCGCGGTTCCAGACTGAAGTGCCTAGAACCGCTCGGTCACATCGACCGGCGATTGAACTGGTAATGGCATACGGGGCCAGCACCTAGGTTGATGGTGTGGGGTGCCATTTTGCGTACAATACGATCAACTCTGGTCCGCATAGCTATAGTCTGATTAAAATTACTTGATAGTTGAGAATTAACGCGTTGGCGCTGGTTTTCTTCAATCAGAACTTCAATGTCACGGGCAAACCGTTTGCCATTGCCACACTGCCACATTAATTGGTCATTTCACTTTCAATTAACTATCCAACATTCTTTCTTGGTGTATTCCCATCCGGAATCATGGGTCTGTCCCATTTATTTCGTATTTCATCACACATTATAACCACACCAAAAACAAAACACACACACACATCGATGCTAATGAAATATACACATTTCACATAAGACATCGATTCAGCGTCACATTTACAGTTATAATAACAGAGATACTCTTATATCACATAAGCTCCGCACGACATTGCGTGAAGTTGAATTATTGAAGGCTGCAAAACACTTTTGCGAGTGGATCACCACAGACATAAATATAACTGCTTAACCCAGTGTTGTACCGTAGCGCAATGGATAGCGTATGAATCTGACGTAGATGGTCGTAGGTTTGAATATCGTCAAATGTAGTGAATGTTTTTATTTACAAATCTAATCTAAAGAGTTTGATGTTTATTTTATTCAATTAATTGGTTTAACTTTATTTTTTTAAGTTTCTTATTCTTTACCGCATCATTTTCGTCATCTTCTTGACTTTTTATTTGCTCTTATTTTTCTTCGTGTCCTCTTATTCGACCGGAATTTGCCTGTGTCACCTAAAATCTGTAAAACAAGAGCAATGGAGAACCGTTCATCAGTCGGAAATGCGACAACTCGTGCAGCCAGTGTGAGGATAGTTACAGGTAACCAATGACAGAGACAAATTACAGTTTTCTTTTAACACTGAACTGAATTTTTACCGTCTTGAGTTTGCGCATAGAGGTTAGCTTTAATCGCCGTTTAGTTCTGCCGCAGATTGTTGACCGCTGTTTTCCTGGATACCCAGCACATTACGAGGTTGTGGTTAGCTTAGGACATGATTTTAAATTCAGAGCTACAAAACGCGTCGTCTGCTGGAGTTCAGTCACTGTTGTTGTTGTTGTTGTTGTTGTTGTGGTCTTCAGTCCAGAGACTGGTTTGATGCAACTCTCAGTGCTACTCTATCCTGTGCAAAGTTCTTCATCTCCCAGTACCTACTGCAACATACATCCTTCTGAATCTGCTTAGTGTATTCATCTCTTGGTCTCCCTCTACGATTTTTACCCTCCACACTGCCCTACAATACTAAATGGTGCTCCCTTGATGCCGCAGAAAATGTCCTACCAACCGATCCCTTCTTCTAGTCAAGGTATGCCACAAATTTCTCTTCTCCCTAATTCTATTCAATACCTCCTCGTTAGTTATGTCATCTACCCATCTAAACTTCAGCATTCTTTTCGAAGGCTTCTATTCTCTTCTTGTCCAAACTATTTATCGTTCACGTTTCACTTCCATACATAGCCACACTCCATACAAATACTTTCAGAAACGACTTCCTGACACTTAAATCTATACTCGATGTTAACAAATTTCTATTCTTCAGAAATGCTTTCCTTTTCATTGCCAGTCTACATTTTATATCCTCTCTACTTCGACCATCATCAGTTATTTTGCTCCCCAAATAGCAAAACTCATGTACTACTTTAAGCGTCTCATTTCCTAATCTAATACCCTCAGCATCACCCGATTTAATTCGACTACGTTCCATTATCCTAATTTTGCTTTTGTTGATGTTAATCTTATATCCTCCTTTCAAGATACTGTCCATTCCGTTCAGCTGCTCTTCCATGTCCTTTGCTGTCTCTGACAGAATTACAATGTCATCGGCGAACCTCAAAGTTTTTATTTCTTCTCCATGGATTTGAATTCCTACTCCGAATTTTTCTTTTGTTTCCTTTAGTGCTTGCTCAATATACAGATTGAATAACATAGTCACTAGCCACTTAAAATAAGCTGTCGGCAGAGCACCTCGATTCCCGACATACCTCGTAGCAGGCACTTTCTACACTGCTCCGCATTACACAGTACCGGAATTTTTGCAGTGACCCACCATGTCACCCGAGCGGTAGTTGGCAGGCGCTGTGGCGCCCCTATAGCGGCAAGTGGCAGGCGCTAACTGTCAAGTAATTTTAATCGGACTACAGTAATTTGGACAGTAATTGGTACCTTTCTGTTTTGTTAAGGCCGGTGGTGGCTGTGCCTGATCTTTCAGGTCTCCGTGACGTTATGATTCAACAAGATAACACAAGACCACATGTTTCTGATGTTGTCCTGATCCATCTCAATCTCACGGTTTTCGAGTGTTACCCTCGACATGACGTTTTCCAGATCTGTCATACCCACTGAAAACATCCGGTCAAGGGTTGCCGAGACACTGGCATGACACTACTCGTCAGCCATTGCGATTAATGAACTCTGGCACAGAACTGAAACAGCGTGGAATGACGTGTCCGTATCTGCCATCAATTCGACTCGCTGTCTACCCGAATGAGAAAAAAATGGTTCAAAGGGCTCTGAGCACTATGGGACTTAACATCTGAGGTCATCAGTCCCCTAGAATTTAGAACTACTTAAACGTAACTAACCTAAGGACGTCACACACATCCATGCCCGAGGCAGGATTCGAACCTGCGACCGTAGCGGTCGCGCCGTTCCAGACTGAAGCGCCTAGAACCGCTCGGCCACATCGGCCGGTCCAGAATGAGAGCCACTGTTACTGCGTAAGAGATTTCTCACGTTGTTGGCCCCCAAATCACCACTACCCTAGTTGCTACCCTTCGTGGCACTCCAGTTTTAATGGTCGGCAGCGCATCTGATGCTGAATGGAGTAGAAGTTAAACTAGACAGATACAATTGCTACCGAAATTTCGTTGCTCAACAAACAAAGATTCAGCCTCGCATTCTCATCAACACCATAGCGGTTGGATATCCAGTGTGTTCTTGGATGTGTCGTGCATTTATATCTAGTTTCACATCTTTCTGATCGGTGTCTACAAAAACACCAACAAGTACCGATGTTCATTTCTCGTGTTAAATTGCAGATTCCCGCGTAACTTGTTCAAGCAGACTTCCAAATTTTAACGAATCTGTAAGACAAAGAATAAAAAACAGCATCATCACAGACGTTTTACAAATTCAGAGCTGATTTTTATCAAGTAATCAGAGTGTTGCTTTCTTTATCAAAATTTCATTCCATGACCCCCCCCCCTCCCCCCTCCATGAGTTGCAGGGCCTAACATCGGCAGCACGATTTTAAAATACAAGTAACGACAAAACATTTAAAGAAACATGTGTTTGAATTTTATTACTGTAAAGGAGGTTTACACTAATATGAAATTTGCGTGTCCTTAGTGTAGCCGTTTTTTAGAGGATGATACTGGGACAGTGGAGGAATTAAAAGAAGCATGACCACATACCTGTACTCTGAAATCGTTAACTATAAGAAGCAATGTTGATTAATTCTATGAGGAGGGTTTTTGTTAGGATACGTGAAAAAAAAAGAATGCTGCCCCATGAATACTGCAAGAAAAGAAAAGTAGGTAGGGGTCATTGATATGAGCACGGATGGGAAGTACTGTAATAGACCTTTAAAGCGGGATTAATGTAGCGGCGAATTTCATGATGTGGGATGAAGCTGTGAAGGAAGGGAAGTTGAAGTTCGTACAGGTATAGGGTTTGGGAATGTGTTAGCATACCAGTAGCGTCCGTATTGTAGTATAATACAAAGGTTTTCCGTAGAAATACAGGAACACGTGAGGCAATACTGCCTCTACGACTTATCTTAGAAGAAAGATTAAGGAAAGGCAAACCTACATTTCTAGCATTTGTAGACTTAGAGAAAGCTTTTGACAATGTTGACTGGAATACTCTCTTTCAAATTCTAAAGGTGGCAGGGGTAAAATACAGAGAGCGAAAGGCTATTTACAATTTGAACAGAAACCAGATGGCAGTTCTATGAGTCGAGGGGCATGAAAGGGAAGCAGTGGTTGGGAAGGGAGTGAGACAGGGTTGTAGTCTCTCCCCTTTGTTATTCAATCTGTATATTGAGCAAGCAATAAAGGAAACAAAAGAAAAATTCGGAGTAGGTATTAAAATCCATGGAGACGAAATAAAAACTTTGAGGTTCGCCGATGACATTGTAATTCTGTCAGAGACAGCAAAGGACTTGGAAGAGCAGTTGAACGGAGTGGACATTGTTTTGAAAGGAGGATATAAGATAAAAATCAACAAAAGCAAAACGAGGATAATGGAATGTAGTCTAATTAAATCAGGTGATGCTGAGGGAATTAGATTAGGAAATGAAACACTTGAAGTAGCAGATTAGTTTTGCTATTTAGGGAGCAAAATAACTGATGATGGTCGAAATAGAGAGGATATAATATGTAGACTGGCAATGGCAAGGAAAGGGTTTCTGCAGAAGAAAAATTTGTTAACATCGAGTATAGATTTAAGTGTCAGGAAGTCGTTTCTGAAAGTATTTGTATGGTGTGTAGCCATATATGGAAGTGAAACATGGACGATAAATAGTTTGGACAAGAAGAGAATAGAAACTTTCGAAATGTGCTACAGAAGATTGCTGAAGATTAGATGGGTAGATCACATAACTAATGAGGAGGTATTGAATAGATGATGCCTCACTGAAAACCTCAGCTGCCAACAGGTGTTGTTGATATACCTCGATGTGGACAGCTGAAAATGTGTGCCCCGACCGGGACTCGAACCCGTGATCTCCTGCTCACATGGCAGACGCTCTATCCATCTGAGCCACCGAGGACACAGATAAATAGCGCGACTGCAGGGGCTTATCCCTTGCACGCTTCCCGTGAGACTCACATTCCCAACTGTCCAAAATTCTACATATGTATTGTACCTTGTAGACATTTGCCCACCTACTCATTACTCGCGCACGCTTTGGCGATTCCCGTAAGAGCTTGGGCAACCTGTGCGCAATCGCACAGACGAAGGTCAATGGCTGGGTAGCCTTTAACTATATATATATATATATATGAAGGCAGTAACTTTTTCTCGAAAGAATAGTTACTGTTGATGACCGTGCAGCGTATCCCTGAAATAAACGATGACTAACTGAAAAGCAGGAGATCCCGGGTTCGAGTCCCGGTCGGGGCACACATTTTCAGCTGTCCACATCGAGGTATATCAACAACACCTGTTAGCAGCAGAGGTTGTCAGTTAGTCATCATTTATTCCAGGGATAAGCTGCACGGTCATCAACAGTAACTGTTCTTTCGAGAACAAGTTACTGTCTTCGTATTTATATGGTATTGAATAGAATTGGGGAGAAGAGGACTTTGTGGCATAACTTGACAAGAAGAAGGGACCGGTTGGTAGGACATGTTCAGAGGCATCAAGGGATCACAAATTTAGCATTGGAGGGCAGCGTGGAGGGTAAAAATCGTAGAGGGAGACCAAGAGATGAATACACTAAGCAGATTCAGAAGGATGTAGGTTGTAGTAAGTACTGGGAGATGAAGCTTCAACAGGATAGAGTAGCATGGAGAGCTGCATCAAACCAGTCTCAGGACTGAAGACCACAACAACAACAACAACAACAACAAAGTTTTCAATATTGGCGATGAGGGCGGGATCTTTGATAATCTGAAAAATAAGGACTACCCTAAACGAGATAAAACGGACGAACCGAATGGTGTTCATGAAACGTCGTGCGGCTAGGGCCTCCCGTCGTGTAGACCGGTCGCGTGGTGCTAGTCTTTTTAGGTGATGCCACTCTGGCGACTTGCGTGTCGATAGGATGATGAAGACAACGCAACACCCAGTCCCTGAGCGAAAAAAATCTCCGACCCAGCCGGGAATCGAACCCGCTCCCCTTTGCATGGCATTCTGCCGTACCGACCACTCAGCCGTCGAGGAGGACATGGTGTTTATAATTTGGTGGGATGGATCCCGAAAGACAAAGGTAAGAAATATGTCTGATCAAGGCTTTATGGGTATGGAGCATTACGGAAGGATGTGACATTCATAGTCAGCCAGTTAAAAGTTGAAGCCGTTGCAGTTTATTTCGAGCTTTCTGAGCGGAGATTTTCTTGTTAGTTGACAGTCCTACCTTCGTCGTATCTACTGTATTTTGGTCAGTTCGTTAAACGGCAATGTATTCATCAGACATGCACTATATAAAGGGAAACGGGAAGAGAGCAGTTGCCGGCCGCGGTGGTCTAGCGGATCTAGGCGCTCAGTCCGGAACCGCGTGACTGCTACGGTCGCAGGTTCGAATCCTGCCTCGGGCATGGATGTGTGTAATGTCCTTAGGTTAGTTAGGTTTAAGTAGTTCTAAGTTCTAGGGGACTGATGACCACAGATGTTAAGTCCCATAGTGCTCAGAGCCATTTGAGCCATTTGAAGAGAGCAGTTGCTAATACGAGAGAAAGATGATAGGGGCGCTGGAGCAGTTTTTACGCGCACGATTGGAGGCGCTCTGCTGTCGAGGGCTCGGTGGCGGGGGTGGAGTGGGCGTTGGTATCGCTGCCAGCGCAGCTGCCAGCAGGACGCGATAAACAGGTTCACCGAGCCGGTTCAGCAGTTCTGCCATCTGTCCTCCGGGACTCGCCGCGCAGCCCACCTCCTCCCCACTCTCTGCTTCCTTCTGGCTCCACAGAACTGACAAATCAGCACACAGCTCCCTGACAAGGTACCGCACAGTTCCAAGTGCGTACATACAACTATTAAGCATCAAGGTCGTTTCTTCCTTCCACCGCATTACTCTCAACATAACTGAAGAAGGAAATAATTACTGAAATAAAAATAAACTATTAATACAACACGCTTTTAAATCGCACTAAAATGTATGAAATAATTTGGCGTAACCCCATGCAGATAATTATGAAAATTTATGATTGTGTATTTTTAAAAGCTATGAAAATACCTTTAAAATTTACATCGAAAAACGTGAGAGACGAGCATTACATAACCGATGCATGAATAGATCAACTCCTGTTATCAACTGTTTGCGCCCCACATATTGCGGTATAAATCTTACTAGAGTATTTTCATACCTATTAAAAATTCACAAACATAAATTTTCAGAACTTCTGTATGGCGTTAAGAACCAGTAAGCGGTCAAGAGAATTTTTTGTAATTTTTAAGTCAGTTTAAAAATGCATATATTAAAATTTTATTTTTATGTAAATAATTATTTTCTGCTTTCTAGTCTTCTATGTGTGAAATTTCTCAATGAATTTTAAACTTTTGATGAGGTTATAAGAGCAAGATGTGTTAAATTTCAAGTTTGTTTCAACCTCTTTTCACCTGATGATACATGAAATAGAATATTGTTATACCTGTAAGAACGCAGAGTCCCGCGGAGGTAACATTGAACAAAAAGTTCTCAGGTTTGCAGCCGCGTTAAGTGATTACAATTACACGAGCTCTCGGCTAAGCACTCCTTGTGCATTGTGAAGAAGTATGTGTCAATTGGTTGCTGGTACGCCACTTATATACAGTTGCTGGCTGTGACGTCACTGGTGCTCGCCATATATATATTGGCAGACGTGGATTCTGGGTTCGATGAGCTCGTCTCAACCGCGCGATCGCTGGATCCCACGCCGTGCTGAGCTGCAAGGCACAGTCTCTATTTAGGGTGTTATCAGTGATTTTTATTTCTATGGCTTCTGTAATTAAACAGTCCAAGAAGCCGTTACTGTGAGCCACGACAGAATTTTCGTCGAATTTTATCCGGCGAAAGTTTTCTAAAGCATGCTCAGCTAAAGTAGATTTTTTGGGGTAGCGTAGGCGATAAAACCTCTCTTGCTCCTTCCTGGGCTGTTTTCCCGACGTAAGACTGGCCACACTCGTAAGCTATTTTCTAGGCCCCAGGTCTTCTGAGACCTTCTACGTCTTCAACTGATCTCAGTAATTAAAGGATTTTTTTCAAAGGCCCCAAGATCGATTTGATCTTGTGTCTTTTCAGTAGGCGGGTTACCATGTCCGACAGGGAACCACAATGTTACCGCCGCGAGACTCTGCATTCTTATATCAGGTACCTCTACGGAGAGGCAACGTGGTGCAGCGTTAAACGTCTGGGGAAGCTGCGCGTCAAGAAGGCTAATTTGCTGAATTCGCTAGTCTTCCTATAGTGGTGCCTTGACGAGAAGACTATTCCACGATTTGCTGTGGTATCCCATCATATCAACACCGCTGACTTCATGAAGATATATCATCGTGCCCTACTATGAGAAAGGATACCTCCACGCAACAGCTGGATGCATATGGACGTGCCCTTTTGGCCCTGCATGATCTGCACTTATCAAAGCTTCGGACTGGGATTGCGTCGACGCAGCTACCGTTTCCCAACAAAGGTCATCACAGAAACAAACTACAGAGGGGCAGAAAAGAAAGTTCAGCCGCCTGTCCCAACAAAACGACGTGGACAACAGATCCTCAGACCGGAACGTCATCAACTTGACGGCGAAAGATACAAACACGGGTGCAACGCCGGCGCTTAAAGGACGTAATTTCGCCTCATCGCCGCGGGACGTTTCTGTACGTCAAATAATAAGTGGCGTCGAACAGACAGTCCGCTAGCTCCCAAATGAAACAGGGGCCGAAATACGCCTTATTCTCACGAAGGCAAAGTTACCAGCACCTAACATGACCTAGGCTGAGCGCAATGGCCTGCGAGCACTACGCAATGATGGAAGCATTGTGGTACTTCCTGCTGACAAGCGATATACAGCCATTTAATTATGCAACACGCGGACTATGAAACGAAGATCTGCGCACTACTGGATGAAGATACTTACCGGAAACACCCACGCAACCCAACATCGAGGATAATACGAAAGACATCTGTACTTCTCAAGCGCTCTTCTGTGGAAGACACTGTGGTCGAGTATCATCTCCCTTAGGGACTAAGACCCCACCTACTGGTTATGCGTTATCGAAAATCCACAAGGATGGGACGCCATTCCGCCTCATCGTACCCACCACCGTTCAGCAACATAGAAGCTCGCGAGGTACTTGGCCAGTGGGACACTGTGAACGTCATATTAAAAACTCAACATATTTTATCCGCCGAATTAATCGTCTTCGACTTAGAGAGGGTGACATTCTAGTCAGTTTTGATCTGGTGGCGCTATTTACGAATGTGCCTATCAAAGACAGTTTGGACGTAGTATCCCATTTCTTTGTAACTGACGTAGTCGAACTATTATAGAAACACTCTTACGTCTCCAGAATTAAGACGGGTCGTGAGTCTTGCTTGTGTAGCTCAGATGGTAAAGCACTTGCCCGCGAAAGGCAAAGGTCCCGAGCTCGAGTCTCGGTCCAGCACACAGTTTTAATCAGCCAGGAAGTGTCATGTCAGCGCGCACTTCGCTGCAGAATGCAAATCTCATTCTGAAAACATTCCCAGCCTGTGGCTAAGCCATGTCTCCGCAATATCCTTTCTTCCAGGAGTGCTAGTTCTGCAAGGTTCGCCGAAGAGCTTCTGTGAAATATGGAAGGTAGGAGAAGAGGTACTGGCAGAATTGAAGCTTTGAGGACGGGTCGTGAGTCGTGCTTGGGTAGCTCAGTTGTAGAGCACTTGCCCGCGAAAGGCAAAGGTCCCGAGCTCGAGTCTCGGTCCAGCACACAGTTTTAATCTGCCAGGAAGCTTCACTCTTACGTCTTCTTATTATTACTATCAGCAGGACGGCGTTGCTGTGGGTAGCCTATTATCGCCAGCTGTTGCAAACCTTTTCATGAAGAATTTTGAAGATATTGCCCTAGACACAGCGTCATAAAGCCCAGATGTTTCGTTCGATACCCTGACGACGCATTCGTCATTTGGCTCCACTGACGTGAGAAACTTCATGAGTTCTTGGAACACCTCAACGGCACTGACATTAACAGTTCACCATGGAGGTAGAAAAAGACAAAGCATTGGTCTTTCACGACAAACTCGTCCGCCGCACACAAAACGGATGCCTTGGCCACAGCGTTTATAGAAAACTCACCTACACCAATATGTAGTTGCACGCCATCAGCCATTACCATCCAGCACAGAAGCGCACTGTTTTGCAAACATTGGCGTATCGTGCAGAAATGATATCAGACGTTGATAGCCTGCCCCAAGAGCTGAACCATCTACGCAACGTCTCCAGGAACAAAAGCTGTAATGTTCGTCAAGTAAAGTGATTTCAACCGAGAATCACAAGACTGCCGACGAGGAGCACGAAAAAACTTGTTTTCTTGTTGCTCTGTGCTTCCGTGACGAACAAGATGAGCCGCCTGTTGAACAGCCTCTGCCAAAAACCCGTCAATTACGGAGAGCAGTTAAACACGCAACAGGTCTCAGAAAACCTGGGGTCTATAAGAAACCTTGTGAGTGCGGCCAGTCTTACGCCGTGTGAAACAACGCGGGAAGGAACATGAGAGACAGCTTTTATCGCCTACGCTACTCCGAGAAATCAGCATTACCTGAGCATGCTTTAGAAACAGATCACCGGATAAAATTTGACGAAACCTTCGTCGTGGCTCGCACGAAAGGCTTCTGGGACTATGTAATTAAAGAAGCCAAAGAAATAATCACCGATAACGCCTTAAATAGAGTCGGTAGCCTGCAGCTCAGTACGGCAAGGAATCCAGCGATCGCGCGATTCAACGTTCGCCCACATATGCAGCGAGCACCAGTGACGTCACAGCCGGCAACTAGTGTATATAAGGAACGTACCAGCAATACACCGGCGTATAACTTTAATCACTCGATGCAGCTGGAAATCCGAGAACTTTTTATTCAGTGTTACACCTAGACACTAATATTATATCAACCTGCTTATCATTTTCCTAAAAAATATTACAAAAAGGAAGCACAATTAATTTCGTATGATTGTTATAAGTTTTTATTTTATTGTTGCAATTTATTGTAACTGGAATCTGACAAGGATCGGGAACGATTCAAAAGAACAAGAGTCTGGCCGACCAGCCAGAGGCCATCAACAGTCGTTAGTCGAGTGTGAACTGGGGAGTAAAGAGAAGAGAAAAATGGACAATGGAGACAGCACGGTAGAATGACGAAGTTCAAATGAGTAATCCAAGAGGCAGAAACATGGCGTAGCGAAATCTAAGATCATCCATCCACTGTGTAATGAGAACAATATGACGACAGAGCAAATACACAAATGAAGGCAGACCCATGGTCTTCGAGTGTGACTGCAAGCACTAATTGGCCAGCAAGGAGTGCATGGCCCTGTAGCGCCATGAGGCCAGTGCTGCAGAAGCAGTACCAGCACTCACAGATGTACCAGTCTCATCTAGCTGCCATCATTGAGTTCCACGCAAACTGCCTGTAACTCATTCGGATACTACCCACAAAACATGCCAGTTCTGCAGGGCAGCCGACATGTCAGGCGTTGCCAGCCTTTCCACTGCTACTCCCTCCCCCATGGGAGCTACGTGGATCAGGAAGACCAGAAAATGAGTCAATACTGTACTGCCATCCAGTTCTGAGCTATGTTTAAGATTTCAAGTCTCTAGCTCACCAAAATCAACTGCAATATTTGCACCTAACAGAGAGACAACAAAGCGACCTAATATACACATGTTGAAATATTGGAGGATGAGGTTTCACACTTTTTGTTGACATTGCTATTGTACTCATGGTAATGTCAGAAATAGGTAATGTCAGAAATAATGTTTCTCATGTTCAAACCACCATTCCTCAGAAGTTCAAATTAAGAATCAAGTCAATCTTCTGTGACAATGCAGTATTGGTCATATTCACATTCACCAATCAAGGATTATAAAAAAGTCCCTCTATTGCAGCATCAGTAGCTCATCATTGGCATATTATCGTATGACATGGGCATATAAACTGCAGTTTCAACTTCACACCTAGAAGTCTTATTTTCATCGGGCAACTGATGAAACTCATATAGATGTCACTATTTAGATAAGGCAGTGTGGTGAGTGAGATAACAGTTTTTTTGGATTCAGGTACCCAAATGAGTCCAGGCGTACACATAGAGTAGCTCTTTAATTCAGGCGTAATTTATTATTAAAATTATCTAGAGTTCTTTCGTAACCTTAAAAACACAACCCATTTACACATACGTACCACAAGCCACTGTTAAGTGCATGGCATATGGTACTTTGTATAAATTTTCTATCGTATTCCAATTGCATATTGAGCGTGGGCTAAACCCTTGTCTCTTTATCATATTCTCACATCACTATGAGAGATATACGACGATGGCAGCAGAATGGTCGCACAGCCTTCCTCAAAAAACAATTTCTAGATTTACCTAGTGGGGTTTCGCCTTTCTTCCAAGGCTTCCAAACATCTGTCACACTTTCACATGGACTACGCAGCAGACATACTGCGATCCTAGCAGCTTGTCCGAATTTGTTGGACGTCTGTTGTCACAGCTGCTAGATAAGGACTCCGAACGCTGGAACAACACTCACGAGTTGGTCGCACTAGCGTCTTAGTTGCAGTTCTCTTTGCAGATGCAGTACAATTTTCCAGAAACCTAACAAATCCAAATCTTCCATTCGACCTCCATAATAGTGACTAAAAGCGTTCGACTATTTCTTATGGATTCTCAGTGTTACCCGGATGCATGGTGTGATTTGCTCAAGATGTTCACCGCTAATATTGTAAACGGCTTGCAGCAGGTTTTTTTCTCTGTATTATAGGCGTTATCTCGCATTTATGCAAATTTAAAGAGCTGCCATTCACTGCATATAGAGAAAATTTTGCTGCGTCTTTCTGATTTTACTTACGACCATCCAACGCCGACATTTTCCTATAGATAACAGCATCGTCAGCTAATGATGTGATAGTGCTGCTGACCCTATCTGATAAAGCGTTTATCAAAATATAATTCTATTATTCTTCCTTGGGACATAACCGATGTTACTTTTTTGCGTAGACCATTCGCTGCCCAGTTTGACGTCTGAGTTCTTTTATTCCAATCAACAGTGGCGCCACTACTAAGGCATTCGACTAGCATTCCGATGGTAAATGAGAAAGTAAGGGTGGTGCGACTCGGATGTGAGCGGCCCGCACATCAGACAGTGGCCGTGGGGAGAGGCCATCCCACAACGCCAATGCCACTCTCAGACACTGCGTTGCCGAGACCTCGTCGCCGATGAGGTTAACCAGCGGGTCGCCAACAACCGAAATGCGTCCTGTGCCCAAAAAAACGCCGCGGGCACCGCTGCTGGCACGCTTTGAATTACTGCTGGATGGCAACCTCTCCGACGGCAACACAGAAGACAGATACTCTAGAATGAAGTTTTTCACACTGCACGGAAAGTGTGCTGGTTTAAAACTTCTTGAGATGGAGCCGAAAATGCCAAAGGACCTGGTTCGACTCACTGTCTGGCCCACAGTTTTAATCTGCCTGGAAATTTCTAGCACAAAGCACACATCCTTATCGAGTGAGTTATTCATTTTGGAAACAGCTACTGACAAGGAGAGGCCAGATCCTGTTATCTACTTCGGTGTCCAGTTGAGTGCCTCTCAAAAGTAGCTACCGTCAGAGGGGCTAGCACACGACGCATCATTTTTTTAGTAAAAAAATCAAGGTCGGAGGTCATGACACTGGACCGATATTAGATCAGGTAGAAACATTAGGATATTCGAAAATAATTTTATGCAGGGTGATTCCATGATGATGTTACAAACTTTCAGCGACGATAGAGAATGGTAAATGTCTTGAGCTAAAGGACTCTGGTCCGGAAACGACCGAGTCTAAGGTTACAAGCGAAAATCGTTCTGATACTAACAGTGGAACGCATGTACCGGTACTGTTGTTGCTGAGATTGTAGGGTAGGCACCTTTCAGGGGTGGTAATATTGAACAAAACAAAAAAGTCTAGAAGAACATGGGTTCAAATGCATACCTTAAGAGCCATAAGCACTTGTTCAGTAGAAGAGATGCGTTTCACAGCAGTGAAGATGAGAAAGTGCACATAACTCTTAAGGTATGCAATTTAGAACCTATGTTTGCTGGATTTTTCTCTTTTTTTTTCGTCCATATTAGCAGCTCCCAAAGTTGTCTATCACACAATCGTAGCAACAACAGTAATGGTACATTATTCCACTGTCAGAGGTATCTGAAATATTTTCGCTTATAACTTCCAACTCGTTCGTTTTCGGACCGGGGAACCTTACGTCAAATTGATACATTTTAACTTCTCCAGCATCCTTGAAAGTTTGTAAGATAGTCACGAAATCACCTTGTACACACATGCTCGCAAGGAAATAATTTGTAAGTTTTTACCTAACATTTTTCGTGCTTTTTCATCATCACATTCCCTCAAACAACATAACTTGTTTTGAGAGGAAAAAAGCCAACGTGAAAACACAGCCTGCAACGGTATCAAACAAATATCGTCAAAAGCCATAAACTAAACTCCGCCCGAACAGGCGATGAAGGCCCAACGGTACCGATCAGCCGCCGCATCATCCTCAGCCCAAAGGCGTCATGGGTGCGGATATGGACGGCCACGTGATGAGCACACCGCTCTTCCGGCCGTATGCCAGTTTACGACACCGGAGCCGCTACTTCTCAATCAAGTAGCTCCTCAGTTTGCCTCACAAGGGCTGAGTGCACCCCACTTGCCAACAGCGCTCAGCAGACCGGATGGTCACCCAAGTGCTAGCCTGACAGCCATTAACTTCGGTGATCTCACGGGAACCGGTGTTACCACTGTGGCAAGGCCGTTGTTCTCAGAGGTAATAGCCACTTACGTTATTCAATTTTTTCATAGCTCACAATAGAATTTGCTGTCCTTAATACAGGAAGATCTGTGGAGTATCGATGCTTTGTGCATGAACTTGGCAGTTGAAACTGTACGTAAATGAATGTAATAAATTGTGCATGAAAATGGGAAGAGATCCATTACTGCTCCCTTACGTTATTGACGATAAGTCAAGGCAAAATATCTAGAAGCGA
Source organism: Schistocerca piceifrons (assembly GCF_021461385.2). Classification (NCBI taxonomy): domain Eukaryota; kingdom Metazoa; phylum Arthropoda; class Insecta; order Orthoptera; family Acrididae; genus Schistocerca; species Schistocerca piceifrons. Next base: position 358,051,811 of record NC_060139.1, read on the forward strand.
TTTAAAACGGAATGATCACATGAAAGTATCTGTACGAAAAGCAGATGCTAGACTGAGACTGTTTCGAAAAATCCTAAGAAAATGCAGTTCATCCAAGAAAGAAATGGCGTACAGAACACAGGTTCGACCAATTGTTGAACATTGCTAACCTGTCTGCGATCATTATCGGATTAATTACAATAGAACTCTACTGACAGACGCTACAGGAATACATTGTTAATAACGGAGAAGTTCACTATCAAAATTCCGCGAGCAAACTTTAGGGTGTCAAGATAGTGGAACTTTCACACTGCTGTACTTACCACCTAAGCGAATACAGTTGAGAAGACACCGTAGCATCTGTACAACATAATACTGTATATTTCATAAACGTCTGTTTCATTTGTTTCATGCTGAGAATACGAGAGACGCAAGCCGCCGACAGCAGGATGTTCGCTGCAGTGGCCAAAGGTGCTGAGCCGGACACAGGCATAGCTTACCTGATAGCCAGTACCAGCAAAAAGATCTGGCCGTCCACTGCTGCCGACCTCTGACTATTATGAATAAGGAAATTTTCTAATATTTTTTGAATGAACGACTTTATGTATCTGTAATGAAGTCTGTAATGTTGTAAAGTTCACTTATTTCTAATCGTTGTCAAGTTCACAAGCACTGCTACTACGTGCTAAAAAATTTAGATACATATTTGCAACTATTAACTGATTAAATCTATTGCATTATTAAATTTCTGTGCGATGTCAATATTATCCACGAAAATAAAATGATATGAATGCAAAGCGAAAACATGCGCACATGCAGATGGGATGAGAAGGAATTTTAGGGCAGAAAGAAATAATTTATCTTCACTAGTAGTTCAAGAGTTACATTTAGTACCTTTGCAGAAATCTACAAAAATTTAATCTCTGCGAAAAGGAACGCACGCAATAAATGTATAGAAATCTGCCTTGCTTCACATTACAACTAATGAATATGCAATTAAAAGAAAATTTTTATATTTCATTCTAAACAGAGAAGACAGATGTGATTTACGCTCTAGTGAGGAATATTGTCCCAAGCATGGGCCAAATAGTAAATAAAATTCTTCGGGAGCAGACCGTAACGCCGTAATATGTTCCAAGAACAGTCAAGAAGCATATTACGTCCTCCCACTTAAGTCTCGCCAAATGACCACAAAGAGAAAAAAATTATAATAGTAAAAGCTCGACCGGAGGTTCATCGACAGTTGATTTTTCCAAGCACCAGTCGCGAACGGAATAGCGAAGTGGGGAATGGTAGGTGTATATACGCTGACTGATGCGACGAATGAAAATTTATACCAAGACCGGGATTCGAACCCTGGTCCCCTGCTCACTAAGCAGATGTGCTAACCACTACGCCACCTTGGCCTAGTGACTTTGCACAACTGCACAGACTACCATAACGCACCTCCCTCCTCAACTCAAATTCCAAATCACGCCTCATCTCACTTGGGATTCTCCCAAAACTCGAACAGTATTCCAGAGGTTCTCCAACTGTACTGGAAGAGAACTTCAGTACCTAACGAAACGGGGTATGGCTATCATTCATCGCTTCAGTTCTTAGGTCGAAGAAGAGCGACGGCAATCAGGCCCATTCCCATGAAACACTGTTGTTGACATCAGCCTTCGAGTCGAATCATTGGTTTTAATATTAGTGAATACTATGCACCCGAATTTGCCCGCCCGGTTGGCCGTGCGGTCTAACGCACGGCTTTCCGGACTGGGGAAGGAGCGCCGGTCCCCGGCACGAATCCGCCCGGCGGATTTCTGTCGAGGTCCGGTGATCCGGTCAGTCTGTGGATGGTTTTTAGGCGGTTCTCCATCTGCCTCGGCGAATGCGGGCTGGTTCCCCTTATTCCGCCTCAGTTACACTATGTCGGCGATTGATGCGCAAACAAGTTCTCCACGTACGCGTACACCACCATTATTCTACCACGCAAACATAGGGGTTACACTCGTCTGGTGTGAGACGTTCCCTGGGGGGTCCACCGGGGGCCGAACCGCACAATAACCCACGGTTCGGTGTGGGGCGGCGGAGGGGCGAAGTGGACTGCGGTAGTCGTCGTGGGGTTGTGGACCACTGCGGCTGCGGCGGGGACGGAGCCTCTCCGTCGTTTCTAGGTCCCCGGTTACCATACGATACAATGCACCTGAATTTAACACATTTTTATGGTATGGCACATATATGTGCCCAATATTACAACAGCCTGTCTAGCATGTCTTATTGAGAGTGATGCAAAAGAGGCAAAGCCACAATCTCTCTCCTAGCATTTATCGTGTTGTACGAGGCCCACTGTCTTCATGATTTGGCAGATTTATTGTACGAGGAACGATCAGTAAGTGATACAACAATTGATTTCTGAAAGCAGGTTGGTTTTATTTAGGATTCCAATAGGATTCCTATTTTTTAACTTAATCTCCGCCAATGCGACACCCTTACGACCAACTTACTGGGCCACAACGTACTGCCCACAACACACCACTCTGCTGGTCCACATCGGAGCCAACGTCTTGCCGCATCAATAATCTCCCCATCATCAACGTACAGTTTCCTGATGAGTGCCTCCTTCAATAGGCCAAACAGATGGAAGTCGGAAGGTGCGACAATCGTGCTGTAGGGTGGATGGGGAAGAACAGTCCAGTGAACACACTTTTGAATACCCCAATTGGTGTGCGAGTCTGTCAGCACTACCATCATAAGACGTCCATTTGTGCAGCGAGGCGTTTGATTGTGATCTGTCGATCATCTCGAATGAGAGTGTCCGCACGTTCTAACAAAGCAGGAGGCACAGCTGTGTGCGGCGGGCCGGCACGCGGGAGGCAGGCAGGACAGGTTTGCGCGACGTTGTTGCGATGATGACAGACGTCTCGCTTTCGTTTCCTGCCATGTATCCACAGACATGTGCGATGCTTTGGTTTAACACCTAAAGAAATTCAATGAGCGCTCTCTGCTTAGAACGCATCTCCGTTGCAGACGCCATTTTCAAGCTACGTGTAGCACTGCCACCAATCAGAACTGCATGAAACTATAGGGGCTGAAGCGAGAATATTCCACGATGTCCCACAACAAATTCCATATTTCTTCAACAGAAACTGACCGAGAAAAAAAGTGTTGCATTACTTAATCAACCGCTCTTGTATTTTGACTTCACGGTCGGAAACCCTTTTTGTCGTCAAGGTCGTCAGTTAACCCTGAAAGAGGTTAAGTAGGGGGGGGGGGAGGAGTAAAGCTATACGGGAACGAAGAAGTGTCCGCTGTCTGACTGTGAATCGTGTAATCTTCATTCTGAGTGTTATCTAATTTTAATTGCTTGTACATAGTATTTTTCAATGCGGTGATTGGGAATCGACCCAGCATTTGCCTAACAAGCGCCGAAAACGCCTAAAACTATAGTCTGGGCAGTGCGTCAAACTAACCGTCGTCAATCCATCGTGCCGATTCGATCTGAGTTTAGCCCACGTCCGAGTCTCATTAGCTAACGTATTGCACTTGAGTTAGCCTAGCAGATCAATGAGCCAAAGACACTGGACAGATACTTTGGCGGAGCGGCTTCGCATCACCGTCCGCTCAATCTATTTCACGTTCTCTGCATTTTCCACAGGTCACTTTGGGCGAACCCTGGGACGCTTTTTCAGTTTACGCGACAGACAATTTCGTCTCCAGTTCTCATCGCAGTGCTATTACTCAGCGGATGCAGTAGCTCCGATATCACTGGACGCAACGCTACCACCATTCGTACCATCAACGTCACTTGTTTCGCAGCGACAGTTCCCAGCCGTGGACCTAAAACAACAGTTTGTACAAACCTTCTTTCCAGCGTCAGTGGCTTCAACTGCTAGTAATTCCCCGAATCAGCAGCGTCTTATCTTTGACCATGCGGAGGAAACCCCGCAGTCCCTCACGTTGTTAAGCAGAAATCCGCCCTGTCCCAGTAAAGGTTATCTCGAGGTGAGTTTCCGCTGTTTTTCTGCGACACCGATAAACATTACCGTCCTTATTTTCCTGTTAGATATGCTTATCGAGAAAGACAGAACTGAATACTCACGATATATTTATAATGAAGTCATCACGGTTTCCTCGTTGTTGGCATTTCGAGACTGATGTCAGACAAATTCCCAGTGAGCATTCCATGCCTATTCCTACGATTACACATCGATTTTAAATATTTACTCCGAACGAATACGTCTGGACTGACGGGCTTGGTTAGAGGCCATTTATGAACAATTTAGGTTCACAAGTGCGTTGTATCGTCCCAGTGAAGGATATCTCGAGGCGACAGTACAGTGCTGTGTGAGGTGGGAGTCCTGTTACATGATGGAGACAGGCGCAGTGCTAAGCAGGGATTATGTAATACTTTTTATAATTTCTTCAGCCAAGTGCACTACTGTAATGTTAAAAATAGTTGAGGGCTGTCACAACGGATTGTCAAAGAAACACTGTACGTCCTGACGAAAAGTGAAAAGAAAACAAAACAACAGTTGGTTTTATAGTACAATGAAGCGCCACAGAAACTGGTTAGGCATGTGTATTCAAATATAGAGATATGTAAACAGTTAGAAGACGGCGCTGCGGTCGGGAACATCTATATAAGACAGCAAGTGTCTGGAGCAGTTGTTAGATCAGTTACTGCTACTACAATGTCAGATTATCAAGATTTAAGTGAGTTTGAACGTGGTGTTATAGTCTGTGCACGAGCGATGGGACATAGCATCTCCGAGTGTACCTTTAATATCAGGAATCTGGTAAAACATCAAATCTCCGACATCGCTGCGGCCGGAAAAAGATCCTGCAAGAATGAGACCAACGACGACTGAAGGGAATCGTTCAAAGTGACAGAAGTGCAACCCATCCGTAAATTGCTGCATATTTCGATGCTAAGCCATCAACAAGTGTCAGCGTGCGAACTATCCAATGAAACATCATCGATACGGGCTTTCGGAGCCGAAGGCCCACTCGTGTACCATTGGTGACTTCACGACACAAAGCTTTACGCCTCACCTGGGCCCGGTAACATCGACAGCGGACTGTTAATGACTGGAAACGCGTTGCCTGGTCGGATGAGTCTCGTTTCAAATTGTATAGAGCGGATGGACGTTTACGGGTATGGAGACAACCTCATTAATACACGGATCCTGCATGTCAGCAGGGCTTGTGCACCTGGAGTGATATGGGACCAATGATACGTCTAGATATGGCTTTAACACGTGACACGTACGTAAGCATCCTGTCTCATCACCTGCGTCCATTCATGTCCATTGTGCATTCAGAAGGACTTCAGCAATCCCAGCAGGACAATGCGACACGCCACACGTCCAGAATTGCTACAGAGTGGCTCCAGGAACACTCTTCTGACTTTATGGGGCTCCGGAAAGGCTCAAAATCATGAAAAGTTCAATTGTTACTTTTTTGCGTTTTCTGAATCTGCAGACTATTACCTTTTAATAGATATATAATTTATTCAATTCCGAAGACTACAACTATTTTTAAATTTTTTTTGAAATGTGTTCTACATGGGCGTGACCCACTGTGGCGCTGTTAAACTGCTGTCAAATGGTGTTATTATTAACGTCCGTGTTCATCAGGTACATTTTAGTGATGTGAGATAAAGTATGTGTTGTGGCTAACCTGTGATGGTTCAATATATATCGCTGGTGTGATTGTCGATTGTTTCATGTTTATTTACTCTGTCGTTATCTCGCAAATATTCGTAATTAATTCTGTTTCTTGAGTCTCTGCTTTGTTGAAGTATAATAATGAGTAAAAGTAAAGTTATTAGAAGTCCTCTGAAGGCTTTTAAGAAAAGGAGAAATGTTGGAAAGCCAAAGGTATGTGTTATTACTGTAAATAATAAAGACGATAACCAAGTGAGTGAACCTAACCTCTCAAGTACACCTGCCCATAGCAGTCAAAGTGGGAAAGAAAATACTTCACAGAAGAAGCTTGGTTCAATGAGTGAAAACTATGAATGTTTTATGGGCGAATCGGATGTGAATGAAATATTTGATAAGTCGGTTCTCAAAGGAATTTTTTCAAACTGTGTAAGATGTATTCATTGTAGTGAAGTTGGTCTGGAACTCTCCATAATAAAGCATGTAGGACTTGCTAGTGAAATACAACTGAAATGTGATAAGTGTTCATACATGACCACCTTTTGGAACAGTGTTGCAGTAACTGCAACTGAAGAAAATGGTAGCAAAATCTACGAACACAACAACGAGCGATGCTTGCTTTAGACAAGGAACGCCTTCGGGCTGCAGACAGGGCTGTAAAGAGTCTAGAAATACAAGCAAGAGTAAACAGGAGGAGGAACAAGAGGAAGCTGGAGGAGGAGTTTGCAGAGGATGAAGATAATCCATCCTATGGACCTGGAATGCACTAAAAAGTTAATCCAATCTTTGTCGCTCGACTCCCAAAACTTTTATTTTCTCATACTAATTACATGTTTTCTAAGTATTTTCCAAACATATTTGTTTCAAACTTTCAGTAAATGTTACACAGTACCTTCTGCATAATTTAACACAGCCTTTTTCCAAAAAACTGTATATTTTTTAATATATAAATAAAAAATTGCAAAAAAGTGTTGTGAATTTTCATTACAATTGAAAAAAAATCATCTTTAATAACTGAACTAAAATTTTGTAAAATCCCTGTGTTAAGTTGTAGCCCATATTCCAATAAATAATCTGTAAAAAGTTCAACTTCCTACCTCAAATACTTTGTGAAGAAAGACGTAATTTATAAGCGTTATTTTAACATCGCAAGTATAGGGCGTTCCGGAGCCCCTTAAGCACTTACGTTGGCCACCAAACTCCCCAGGCATGATCATTATTGAGCATATCTGGGATGTCTAGAAACGTGCTGTTCAGAATAGATCTCCATCACCTCGTCCTGTTACGGATTTATGGACAGCCCTGCAGGATTCAGGATGTCAGTTCCCTCCAGCACTACTTCAGACATTAGTCGAGTCCATGCCACGTCGTGTCGCGGCACTTCTACGTGCTCGCGGGTGCCCTACTCGATATTAGGCAGGTGTACCAGTTTCTTTGGCTCCTCAGTGTATAAGTGTACCACTTTTTAAATAAAAGATCAGTAAATGAAGAACATCTACTGCTTCGAACCATGATTAGCGCAAAAGAGGAAACAACACAATGTAGATAACTGTCTCTTGTAAAGGTGGGTTTCCATGAATATTTAGCTAGATGCTTAGCTAATTAAATGATTTTCTTTGCACTCGATTAATTTTATCCGTATGGTTCTTTGCCACTTAGCAATAGCACGGAAGGTGATACATGACTTTTTAACACAGTCTATACGAAATGGGTAACAGTAGTTATTTAGTAAGATTTTTAGCCGATAGTTCCGACTTCCTTCACCGGTGAGATCATTTATAGTTGTACTATGGTCGCGTCACCCATCCATTTGTCCTACATAAAAATTCGAATATGCCAATTTCCCTAAATAAAAATTACAGAAACAGATCACTAATCTCTGCAAAAATGGCGAACATATCCCGAACACGGTGGTTTATGACTCGAAGGTGTTGGGTTCGAGTTCAGTTAGGACAAGTTTGGTAAATTTTACTATTTTAATCTTTTTTAGCTTATAGTGCTGTTCCTGCACTGTACAAGTAACGCACAACTACCTCAATACTTTCGCGTATTCAGATTACTCTTCTATTCGTAGCTCATTTTTCACAACTTACACTATTTTTGTCTTTTTCTAGCTTTAATTTCATTTTGTTCCTCAAGTGTCACATATGGAGGGCACCTTTGATATAATTTTATTTCATTTTTTTCTTTGACAGGACGGCCGAGATCCCATTTTTTACCGTACCTGCCGCCCGATCCTAGTTTTAGAAGCTCCGTTTTAAGGATACGCGGAAGACCTTTCCGATTGCCACAGTTTTAGTCCAATGACTGATTAAATCGTCTTGTTTGTGAATATTTGCACAGTATCGGACATAATGCACCGAGTCCAGTTATTCGATTTGTAAGGATTTTCACAGTGTTCGTACGTTAATCACAGTAACATCGTGACCTTTACCAGAGGTGATGCTACAGTAGGTTTTTCACTTTATATCGTGACATTAAAAGTGGTGATCTTACACCAGGCATTTGATGTGGCACTCTTCCATGGTACATATCCTTTCTCTTTAACTCTATTTCCAAGACCACGTATTGTACACGACAAGTTTTCACTGCAGTTGCTGCAGATGAATGCACGGTCAATTTTTGATACCCTGTCTTGTTACAGAATATGTGTATGAATTAAGGTTGTGCGTTCCCTAAATGTCAGTGTGTTGTTGAAAACACAACAACGCGCATAGTCACCAAGCACGTTTCCTGCAGCAAATCTTCTGTCGCATACGCACAGCATACATCTTCCTCTCGTATTTGTTTAGCAGATTCACTCGCGACACGTTTTGTACAAATACCTAATACCACAATTATTAGCTGATATCTCAAATGGTTCAAATTGCTCTGAGCACTATGGGACTTAACATCTATGGTCGTCAGTCCCCTAGAACTTAGAACTACTTAAACCTAACTAACCTAAGGACATCACACACATCCATGCCCGAGGCAGGATTCGAACCTGCGACCGTAGCAGTCGCGCTGATATCTCAACTCTGTCATGTATATATTGCTTGAAACTAGTTAATTGGCTATTCATGGACTGTCTCTTATTGTGCAACGTCCACTTTATACATATTACGTCGCAGAAAAATTATTTGTTTTTAATATCAGTGTTCTCATAGCTAAGTTCGGTCCGCTGTCTGTGTAGACTTGGAATGTGTTACGCTGTGAACATGGCTTGCAGACCAGATATGTGCATTAGTGCCGCAATGTATCAAGTTGTTCGCTCATGTAATCAAATCGCAATTATCTGAACAACACTCAAACTGTTGGAAATGTTAGGTGAACTGTTGGATATACATTCTGCATTCTTGTAGAAATAAAAGTTGTGATCTAGAGTAACTGGCGTCCGTTGCAGTATTCATAGATGACAGTAGAAACACTGAGTGTTTCGCCAGCCATGCAGCGGGGGCCATGTTCAAGCACGCGGCAGAATCTTGTAACCATGCTGTTGCTGCTCTAGACACCTAGGAAGACCTTCGGTGTGTAGTATATCAGTGAACTGGTGTGTCAGCTAGATGAAAAGTGATGTGACTGATCACCAATTATCGTTCACTGTGCTATCACGAGTGAATTTTGACGTCATGTTAACCAAACAGCCGCCGCTCATACTCCTTAAGGCCACTTTTTCAGTGTGTAGAACCATTAATAACGTGCCACTTTCCTGAGAAGTCACCTACAATCACGCCTTTTATGTACCTGGCTTAATTCTTGACATACCAAACATTATACCTTCTCGAACATTATACGTTCACTATAATGCTTTATTTCATTTAATTGCCTCATCAGCCATATGTAAACATCGAAGCATTTTTCCTCGTAGTTACTAGCCAGACAGCTGATCATAGTCATAGCTTTTTTCATAGAAAATTGTATTCTTCAAACAGAAGATAGGCACAGTACGTACTGAAATAATTAAACCATGTATATCCTCGAAATGTGGATAAACTCAGGTAGAGATATTGGTGAAGTCTCTTTGCATAACATCCTTTTTTTTAGTCTATGCATTGTTCAAAAACAAGTATTATTTCTACTGACTGGCTACAGATTCCAGAAAGGCTGCATCGGACAAAGAGACTGCCCCCGAAACAAAAAAAAACAGGAAACGTCACGGCTGCAGATTTGTTCTGCTTTCGCGGGTGCCACCATTTTCCTGTAACACTTCTGTTTGTCCAAGAGTCTCGTTCAATTTCTCCTTGCATTTTGTAAACGTTTATTCTGCATTGTCCGTTCAAATAAGACACAAATTAAAATTTTCTTTATGTGATAAAACGAATTCGAATGAGTTATTTCTTTAATAAAACATTCTCGGGTTTCAAGCCGCGTCAAGTGGTTTACTGCTCACGAGCTTTCGGCAGAGATCTCCTCTGCCATTGTCAAGTGGATGACTGTCGTGTGGTTGTCATTGCCGTGCTTATATAGGCGCGCCGTCTCTCGTGACCTCACTGGTGCTCGATTACACACCATATATGGTAATGTTGTGGCCGCGCGACCGCCGGGCCATCTTCAACTCCCTCTGCACCAAATCCCGTGCTGTACTCAGCTGCAATCCACCGTCTCTATAGAACGTGATGTCAGAAATTATAATCTATATGGCCTCGTTTATCACGCTATCCCAGAAGCCATTAGTCCGTTTAATAATAGACGTCTCATCGAATGCAATTCGGTGTCAGTTTTCCAGAGCGTGTTCTGCTACAGTTGACTTTTCGGGATAGCGCAGATGGTAACACTTTTCATGTTCTATGCGGCGCTCTTCAATAGTGCGAACAGTCTGGCCGACATAGAGTTATTTCTTTTCATATTACCTATTTTTCAAGCAAAAATATCATTTTTCACACAGAGATTACGATGGTTTATGCATTTGTTGGCACGCCTGAGAATACGAACAGGATTTCGTTTTAGTAGCGTACAGTGTTCCATCCGTAAGAAGAAGTGCTGTGATTAAAATGACTGTTATATTGCTAAGAGTAGTGAAGGCAGCTATCCTTTGGTTTCATACAAGCTTAATTTCCTCGTCTTTCCAACCTTTTGTCACGTTTTACTATAAGTAGATTCTGTGGGACGCAAACTTCAGGTGAAGAGATATTCTCGCATGTACGCAATTTTGTCATAGGTATAGATCACCGGCCAGAGTGGCCGAGCAGTTCTAGGCGCTACAGTCTGGAACCACGCTACCGCTACGGTCGCAGGTTCGAATCCTGCCTCGGGCATGGATGTGTGTGATGTCCTTAGGTTAGTTAGGTTTAAGTAGTTCTAAGTTCTAGGGGACTGATGACCTCAGAAGTTAAGTCCCATAGTGCTCAGAGCCATTTGAACCATTTGGTATAGTTCACGTTAAGACGAATAACAAAACCAGAGTCTATAGAAATCTGAATGGCGGGTTTCCTGTTAGATTTGTGACGTCTCAAGCTATTGATCAAAATGATCAGCTATCACGTATTTCCAGTTACACATTGGAAAAAATAGAGAAAAATAAAGAAAAGGAAGTGAGGTGAGGTGAGAAAGAGAGTGATTTCTCCACAGTCTCAGGATTTTTCAGAATCTATTACTGATAAGTTTGTGTACAAATCAGAAGCTGCAATACGTCAATATAATTATAATGCTCTGTGACTTTTCTTAAACTTTCTGTTGACGTAAAGGAATGAGCTCTGGTCTCATATGGCACAAAGGTCGATTGAAGTGCTAAATTTATGTGGTACATGGAAAACAATGCACAAGGGTTTTCTCATGCTTGACGATCTGAGATGAGGCACATGCGGTGGTATTGCGTGCGGTGGAGCGTATGACACACTGGACTCACATTCGGGATGACTGGGGTTCAAACTCCTATTACGCCATTCGGATATACGATTTCTGTGGTTGCCCTAAATTACTAAACGCAAATGCCAAGATAGTTATTCTGGAAACGATGTTTTCTTATCCTTCTCCAAACCGAGCTTACGCTACGTCTCTAATGACGGGCCGTGAAGTCGTAATTTTGCTTTACCCTTTGAGCATTGAGCGAGGCTCTAATCCACAATGAACTAAAAAAGATGGCTACAACAAACAACATTCGATTTATTCTGCGCGATGGGCAACAACACTGACGCCCTGGTACAGTAATATTCAGTCGTTGTGATCTTCAATCCGAAGATTGGTTTGACGAAGCTCTCGACGACAGTTTATCCTAGCCTATTCATCTCTGCATAACTACTGCAACCCAACCTAACGTGCAAATTAGTCAAACCTTGATGTCCTCCTACAAGTTTTACCTTCGGCACTTCCGTCCATTAACAAATTGAGGACCTCTTATTGCTTCAGGATGTGTGCTATCAATAGATCCTTTCTTTTAGTCAAGTTCCGCCATAAATTTCTTTTCTCCCCAATTCGATTCGTACTTCGTTATTAGTTACTCGATCTACCTACTCTCCAGCATTCTTCTGTAGCACCACATTTCAAATGTGTATATTCATTTTCTTGTCAGAACTATTGACGTCCTCGTTTCACTTCCACATAAGACTAAACTTCAGACAAATATCTTTAGAAAAGACTTCCTGTAACAAATTTACCTTCCATGTTAACGAATTTGTCTCTTTCAGGAAAGCTTTCCTTGCTATTTCCAATCGTCATTTTGTATTCTCTTTACTACAGCTACTACTACTACTGAAACAGCAAAACACATCTATTACTTTTAGTGTCACATTTCCTTGCCTGATTTAATTCGACTACATTCCATTACCCTTTTTTTTACTTTTGCTGGTGTCCTTGCAAGAACATATCAATAATATTTTAACTTCAGACGACAAGAGATAGTGATTCTTTAAAAGAGGAATGTGGACTGGAGGTAGGAAAGTGGGAGAAGGAACAGTGTTGGTCATATACTTCATGTACCAGTAAGTCTCGAGTCAAAGCAAAACAGGCGAATAGCAGCTGCAAACGTCAAACTTACTTTTAATTATTTGTGTGTTGCATCATTGTTTTATTTCGGCGACAACGAAATAAGAGGAGAAATGTTAACGTAATCTGTTCCGTTAATCTTTTCTAGAAAAGAAAACAATGTGTTTGTTACTTTCTCCAACATAAGGAGCAAAAGAAGCTAGAGTGTCGAAGAAAATTCTCAAACATCACTAAAATTCTGTATTTTCGCTGTGGGTGTAACACATCCTGACACTCATAATTTCTGTCGCTTATAAATATAAATCTCAAATGTCGGAATGTTTGATAGAAATGAAAGTGACTTAGTGGTCGGACATTAGAATGGCCCGATCAGTGCGACGAGACCGTTCCTTCCAGAGGACATATCTAATGCTACATCCATTATAACCACGCGATCGATAGGTACACTACTAGCCGTTAAAATTGCTACACCAAGAAGATATGCAGATGATAAACGGGTATTCATTGGACAAATATGTTATACTAGAACTGACATGTGATTACATTTTCACGCAATTTGGGTGCATAGATCCTGAGAAATCAGTACCCAGAACAACCACCTCTGGCCGTAATAACGGCCTTGATACGCCTGGGCATTGAGTCAAACAGAGCTTGGATGGCGTGTACAGGTACAGCTGCCCATGCAGCTTCAACACGATACCACAGTTCATCAAGAGTAGTGACTGGCGTATTGTGACAGCCAGTTGCTCGGCCACCATTGACCAGATGTTTTCAGTTGGCGAGAGATCTGGAGAATGTGTTGGCCAGGGCAGCAGTCTAACATTTTATGTATCCAGAAAGGCCCGTACAGGACCTGCAACAAGCGGTCGTGCATTATCCTGCTGAAATGTAGGGTTTCGCAGGGATCGAGTGAAGGGTAGAGCTACCGGTCGTAACACATCTGAAATGTAACGTCCACTGTTCAAAGTGCCGCCAATGCGAACAAGAGGGGACCGAGACGTGTAACTAATAGCACCCCATACCATCACGCCGGGTGATACGCCAGTATGGCGATGACGAATACACGCTTCCAATGTGCGTTCACCGCGATGTCGCCAAACACGGATGCGACCATCATGATGCTGTAAACAGAACCTGGATTCATCTGAAAAAATGAAGTTTGCCATTCGTGCACCCAGGTTAGTCGTTGAGTACACCATCGCAGGCGCTCCTTTCTGTGATGCAGCGTCAAGGGTAACCGCAGCCATTGTCTCTGAGCTGCTGCAAACGTCGTCGAACTGTTCGTGCAGATGGTTGTTGTCTTGCAAACGTCCCCATCTGTTGACTCAGGGATCGAGACGTGACTGCACGATCCGTGCTGCTAATAGTCATTGGATCTCGACCAACACGAGCAGCAATGTCGCGATACGATAAACCGAAATCGCGATAGAATACTATCCGACCTTTATCAAAGTCGGAAACGTGATGGTACGCATTTCTCCTCCTTACACAAGGAATCGCAACAACGTTTCACCAGGCAACGCCGGTCAACTCCTGTTTGTGTATCAGAAATCGGTTGGAAACTTTCCTCATGTCAGCACGTCGTAGGTGTCGCCACCGGCGCCAACCTTGTGTGAATGCTCTGAAAAGCTAATCATTTGCATATCACAGCATCTTCTTCCTGTCTGTTAAATTTCGTGTCTGTCGCACGTCATCTTCGTGGTGTAGCAATTTTAATGGCCAGTAGTGTAATTTAACATCAACGGAAAAGTAAAAATTTATTCGTTTATACAGTGGTTCCCATCGTTTCTGTCGCGTCACTCTTTTCGCAACAAGCGCCTACTAACCGCACTGTACTATGCGATACATTGGTATCAAATGAATTTCTGGAGGAGACGCCTTAATCGTTTATTCCTATAAAATAATTAACTTCTACACCCTTCTGAATACAAACACAATTAGCAGTGGCAGAATCTTTCCTCTAATGCCAAATGAAACAAGTCATTAAGATGCTTAAACGTTGCTGCAACAGAAAAAAAATGGCTCTAAGCACTATGGGACTTAACATCTGAGGTCATCAGTCCCCTAGAACTTAGAACCACTTAAACCTAACTAACCTAAGGACATCACACACATCCATGCCCGAGGCAGGATTCGAACCTGCGACCGTAGCGGTCGCGCCGTTCTAGACTGAAGCGCCTAGGACCGCCCGGCCATTCCGGCCGCCTGTATTTGTGACATCGCGTACGATTTTGTCCTGACGAAACAACGATTGCGACAAACTGGTACGTTGGCAACTATGAGGGTTGGTTGTGGTGCTCCACAGAAGTGCCGCATTCTCGACTGTGAAGAGGATGTCCTTCGGCATACTGAAGAGAACCCGACGACGAGTGCTTTTATCAATGCCCATTCCATGGGCTTCTGTAGAGCACACAGATCTCTGCTGTGAGAGTGTGTCGTGAAGCGGGAAATTTGAAAGTGGTATGATCAACAAACTTATTTTACATCCAGTTTGTACATTTTCGGACGTGGGTTCCTTGTCAAAACTTCATCTACTAAGGCCCCCATTACGACCCATTACGACGAATTATGAAAGACTCATCACCTGGCAGAACTTTCTAGGTCTCTCAAGCAGCTCACCGACGACGCAGCTGTGCACTCGAAAGTAAAGTCATTACAAGAGCTTACGAAATGCAGGCTGAATTTCAGATGTTCAGCAACTGGTAAAATGAATTCCAGCCGACGCTAAACATAAATATAATGTATGCCCACAAACTGACTAAAATATTCGGGATCGTCACTGTAATCAGCCACAACTGTCAAGCAACCAGGAGTATTTGTTCAGATCGATTTAAGGAAGAACGACCACAAATTTAGCTGTTGGTTAAACAGCTCCCAGTCTTAGATTTTTTAGAAGAATCTTAAGGCAGTGCAGTTCCCCCAGTAAGGAATTCCTATATCAGATCTTCGCATGAGGAAGCAGCAACCTCTCAGACGCGTGCAGTCTACATAGCCCCTGAACACCGAGCAGCCAGCCGCAGTAGCCGAGCGGTTCTAGGCGCTTCAATCTGGAACCGCGCGACCGCTACGGTCGCAGAGTCGAATCCTGCCTCGGGCATGGGCGTGTGTGATGTCCTTAGGTTAGTTAGGTTTAAGTAGTTCTAAGTTCTAGGGGACTGATGACCACAGATGTTAAGTCCCATAGTGCTCAGCGCCATTTTTGAACACCGCGCATCGCGATCTCTCCATGTCGCAGTCACGACAAAGACACCAGGCGGCCGTACCATCTCTTGCAGGAGCCGCCACTTCCGACGGACCTATCCGCGAGACATGAAAACCGAATCAAAAGTTTTCCGCCGCCGGCAGCTATGAAATCCGACGCATGGACGACACCAGACAATTCTTTCGGATTCGAAAGCCTGGCCTCTGGACGGGTGCTACTCACCTCATCGTTTCACGATGTTATCTAAGGCCCGCCACACACGTTCCGGTATACCTGTCAGGTCAACCTGTACTCGTAAACCGGAGCCTGTGTTCCAGGTGCTGCAGGCCATACTGTACAGGCATAGCGACCTGCGCAGGCGACCAGAGATGAATCACAATTCAATTCTTTCTAACTGCGCAGGCGTGTAGACCTGAGCGTTTGTGTGAGACACACCGACACGCCTGTACAGGCTTTTAGTTATCTGGGGCTAGCTCTCTGAGAGCGTCGGTTGTCTTTGTATTTACGTACACAACAGTGTTAACTAGTGACTACACGCACGGTAGTGCTCACTCTTGTGGTCAACATGTCAAATCGAAAACGGAACTAAATGATAGAAGAGGCTATAGAAATGTATAGGTTGGAACCTTGCCTGTAGCAGGTGAAAAGTAAAGAGGACCACGATCGTGAAAGGAGATGGTTCAAATGGCTCTGAGCACTATGGGACTTAACATCTGTGGTCATCAGTCCCCTAGAACTTAGAACTATTTAAACCTAACTAACCTAAGGACATCACACACATCCATGCCCGAGGCAGGACTCGAACCTGCGACCGTAGCAGTCGCGCGGTTCGGACTGCGCGCCTAGAACCGCTAGACCACCGCGGCCGGCGTGAAAGGAGAGATGTAGCCTATGAAAGACTTGTTATTAAATTGAAAGAGTGAGAACCTTATGCTACAAAGCAATCTCTAGTTTAAAAAATAAATAATTCAAGAAGTAATGTACGTAAAGAGAAGAAGAAATGTGAAATGCCGATGCAATCCGGAGCTTCAACAGAGAACCTTACACGTCAAAATTGAGGTACTTACAAGGAGACTGCACGACCGTGGGGTCGGGGATTTGTCCCAAATTTTGTGTGGTGAAAGAGGACCCCTAACACTTCACGTGGTTAAAATCTTAGGACGTACTACCCGGAAAATCCCGAGAAAAATCGATCCAAAGTTTCTTAGGTGCCTCATGAGTATACAATGATAGTCCATTGCAGAGCCGCCGTCTGGCCTAGATGGTTAGGGCTCGGACCCTTACGCCAGATGTCTCCGGTTCGATTCCTCCTCTGGCACTTTTTTTTCTTCTGTTTCATTTTCTTTTGTTATTCCACCAATTATTCAAAAAGTATCTCAAACCTAAATTATTTTTAGAACATTATTTTAGCTCAAGAACGTAAAGTTTTTCATTCACTGAAAATATTCGTGTTTGTTGTTCTATTTCGTTTTATGGGGTTTCAAGGTTTAAAGGGGCTTTGTAAGGGTCCCCTTGGGATTATAACGGTCATCTGCGCATAGGACTGTGCGCGAGCCGTGAGAAGTAAATGGCAGTTTGTTTTTCGATTTCGTCGTGAACAGACGTCCCTGTCTCAAATTTCAACGTGTTATTCCGATCCGAGGTTAAACATGTTGACTGAAGAAGTAGCTGGCTCGTCTGTAATAGGAGCAGAAATTGCTAAAGAATCCATTCATAGTGATCCATCAAAATTATGATTGAAGGATGCAGTGGTGTATTATGAAAGACTGTTGATGGAAAATAATTTAATTGCATCGACATCTTCGGAAGAAATCTCTCGCTATGCTATATTCTTGTATATAATTATTATATGTATGAAAATGGAATGTTTTCCAATCGACTTTGTTATTCTGATATACATACTTTACTGATATATATATACTTTACAATGAAAAATGGAAACCCCACGGCCATGAATTGTGTTGTTGGACAAAAAGAAAGTAATTTGTATTCAATAATGTAACTAATTTGATAAAGATAATGTAGGTTTGGGAAACTTTCTGAATAATTAGCGGAATAACAAAAGAAAATGAAACAGAAGAAAAAAAATTGCCAGAAGAGGAATCGCACCCGAGACATCTGGTGTAAGGGTCCGAGACCTAACCACCTAGGCCAGACGGCGGCTCCACAATGGACTAACATTGTATACTCATAAGGCACCTAAGAAACTTTGGATCGATTTTTCTCGGGTGTTTCGGGTAGTGCGTCCTAATATTTTAACCACGTGAGGTGCTTTGGGTCCTCTTTCACCACACAAAATTTCGGACAAAACCCCGACCCCACGGTCGTGCCGTCTCCTTGTTAGTTTTGTTCGATTTTCTTAGCGATCAAGATATTCCCGGTGCGTCTGTGTCAAACTGGGATGACGAGGATGGATGTGAGATCGATGAAGTACGTACTCAGATTATTTACAATAGTAATAATTTAATTTAACTACATTTTGTATTAACAAATGGAAAGTTTATATTTATGGTCCACATGTTTTATTAATTAATGCAAAATGTTTTGAACTGTATGAATTATTAACTTAATAAGGCCGAACTTCTTCTTTTAGTCTATTTTTTTGTTTCGAAGAACCCTATTGTCTTACCATTGTACTTTGCCTTCATTCATGAAGTATGAAATGAATCAATTTCTAAGCTGTTTTGCAGCAGACGTTATGTTCCCGTGGTTTAGACGTTTCGGTGCGATCATATTTGATTCCGAGGTATCCAAACATGCAATGGCAGTAGTTGCATCGTACGTCTCAAAATGGCTCTGAGCACAATGGGACTTAACTGGTGAGGTCATCAGTCCCCTAGAACTTAGAACTACTTAAACCTAACTAATCTATGGACATCACACACATGCATGCCCGAGGCAGGACTCGAGCCTGCGACCGTAGTGGTCGCGCGGTTACAGACTGTAGCGCCTAGAACCGCTCGGCCACCCCAGCCGGCTCGTACGTCTCCTGATAGGTACGGTTTGGAGGAGCATAAAAGCTTGGATGTTGTTCCCTCAAAAAATTATGCAATGCACATGTTGCCATCGCCATGTTTATTATGTCCTCTGGTTCCAAATTGATTTGAGTATGGAATATACGAAATCTGGATGCAAGTATTCCAAAACAATTTTCGACAACGTGTCTTGCTCTTGAAATGCGGTAGTTGTAAATTTCTTTACTAGCTAAGTCTATTTGCGCTTGTCGAAAAGGCTTCGTAATACTAAGTGTAAGAGGAAAGGCGTCATAAGCCACAAAAACGTAAGGGACATATTCGAAATTTTCTGTAACATTGCATGGCTTTGGAAGTTTGGGCTCATTACTCTCTAACTTTTCATAAAATTTATTATTCTGAAGAACGCCTCCATCAGAAACACGTCCATTAGTTCCAAAATCCATTAAAAGGAACCGATAGTTAGCATCCACTATTGCAAGAAGTACCACACTGTGTCTGCATTTGTAGTTGAAGTAAAAAGATCCGGAATTCACTGGGGGAACTATGTCTATATGTTTACCATCCATGGCACCAAGGCAATGTGGAAAATTCCATCTGTCTTCAAATGTTTTAGCAATAACTTTCCATTTCTCAGCGGAGTCTAGAAACTGAAACAGCAAATTAATAATATTTCTTCACACGGTGAATGGATAGCGATGATTATTGCAGCAGGCTTTATAAATTTACTTTAACAAGCAAAATAAAAATAACACTTAAAAAACACAAAACAATGCTTGTTAAAAAGTTGGGTTATAAAGAAAATAAGAAATAGAATTTTAAAATGCTACAGTAATACTACTTGTTTAATAGGTTTTTTAAGAAGGTTTTTGTTGTTTTTATCTTATAGTTTTGTCTTATTTTAAATTATATTCCTGATATAAACAATAAAACCAGAGTAAATGACTTGTAGGGTCTAATAATATGCTACCCTCAGGATGGAATCGAGGATGCTGCCCCACAAACTCCCTCAGAGAAAAACGAGAGTCCTCAAAATTCCAAAGAACTCCCAATAACACGACCCAATTTGGCAAAAAAAGGAAAAATGTGGAATTGACTTATGATGCCCTGCTATTAGTGAGAGATCATTTTAAAAAAGCCTTCGCCCCAAGATGAAAGGTATGATGTAGTGCGAAAATCTATTGCAATGAGAATGAGGGCACTGGAAAAACGACAACGTTTATTGTTGAAAAAAGTATCAGTGACCTCCTATATGAAGCTGAAATGGGAATGCTTAACGTGCCAACGAGTTCATACAGCTCCTAATATCGAAGCAGTCCAGCTCAAGTACGAGCTCACCAATTCCTACCGTAGCTGCTTCATATGATCAGTTTACACAACATACAGCGCCTGCAGGGTTTGTAACCAATCAAGAACTTGCACTTCCAGACTCAGCAGCTACTTACTTAGCTAGTTTTAATAATATTTGATTTTTGAGACATTTTAAATTTTTCTATGGTCGTAATTGACTAATACTACCAAATTTCCAATTATTTTTCTAATTTTATGTATTACTCATTATTATGCTTCAGTTAAAATTTTTGTCTTTGAATTGTAAAAAGAGTTACTAAGAATAAAAAAAATTTTAAAAATTATTTATTATACATACCTGAAGATAGACTCCTTTCAGCACATTGTAGATGGCGTCACATGTCTCTGGAATTATTTTGCCAAGAGTTTGAGGCAATATAGTAGAATATTTGAGACATTCGTACGATCGATCCGTTGCAAGAAACCTCAGAGTAGCTGTCAGTCTTTGATAGGCAGAAATAGAAGTTCTCATAACTGTATTTTTCCTTTGTATTAAAGGAGTCACAAGCGACAGTAGTTTTTGGTAGACGATTTCATTCATCCGCAAATAAGTACGGTAACCTGAAGGATCTGAACATAACTCTCTTTTATGAGTGTATTCATTTCTCTTTGTATGCCACTCTTTACATCACGTTTTCCGTGTTTGCTTCCTTTTACACTTCACGGCCACTAACAAACCGACTAACGCGATCGCGTCGTCTTCTTGTCTGCTCGCCATTTCTCGACTGACTGAGTAAAAATCTTCCGGTTTAGCTTAGCATGTGTGTGCTCCAGCCTGCACAGCTATATCTTTCCGGTATATCTGTGCACGTTTACCTGACCGGTATACCGGAACGTGTGTGGCGGGCCTTTAAGCCTGTCTTAGGGACTGACGCCACTGTTCTCAGCTTTCATCGTTGCTTCTTCTGAGGCTTTACATTGTATTAAGGATAGGCTTTACTGTGCCTGTGTTGGACCTCATCAGGACGGTGTACTCGGTGCTCTGATAATTTCCCTGCAAGTGTATTTTCCGTAAGAAGCTCCTAGTGGTGTTACTATATACTCTAAACAATCACGCAATTTTAGTTTGCAGCTCTGTCAAGTCTCTGTACCAGTACCTAGTGAGATTCAGTATTTTGTGCCTTTTGTTCTTACCGTCGAGGCAAAGGTATTTCGTTGACAGTAAACATGTTAAAATTTGATCACTGTTTGTTATCTTGTTAAAATTGGTAACTTGTTAAAATTTGATCAATGTTTTCCGTGTGTCCCCGTGAGGGAGACTTCTGAAATCTCTTATAAAACACAGTTCAATGGATTCTTGAGCGACGTTCGTTGCTATGGAGCCGTTCCTAAAGTAGAGAAGACTGAGATGGAAGATGAGAGGGAGAAGTTTCAATGAAGAGCTGGTCTGCAAGTGCTAAAGCGTCATAGAAACGTTGAACAAATTCCAGTGGAAAACGCTACAAAAAATACGTTGTTAATCGCAGAGCGTCTTGCTCTAAAAATTCCAAAATGTCACGTACGAACAAAACTCCAAGAATACACTGCTATCCCCAATAAACATCTCGTGTAATGATCACGAGGGTAAAATAAATACATTTGGACTTACACAGAGGGGTACCGACAATCTCTTACGATATGCCATCCGAAAATGAGACACGAAAAGGGTGGTGGGAGGGAACTATTTTGGTACACTACGTTTCTTCCGTCACCTACCCTACGATGAAACTTCCTGGCAGATTAAAACTGTGTGCCGGACCGAAAATCGAAATCGGTACCTTTGCCTTTCGCGGGCAAGTGCTCTACCAACTGAGCTGCCCAAGCACGACTCACGCCCCGTCCTCATAGCTTTACTTCTGCCAGTACCTTGTCTCCTACCTTCCAAATCCTACGATGATTAGCGGGGTGTAAATGATGAAACAGTTGTACACACGAAATACTAGAAGAGACACGCGGCAAGTGTCAAGTCATCTTCAGCAGCCCACGGTGAATGAATGACGTTAAACGTGATAGGCAACTGACGTCGGCAGAGGCAGGCGGCGGGCTTCGTCGTGTGTTGGGTGCAGCCAGTTCGCTGGCTTCACTGCCAGCCCTGACAGGCGGCGAGCCAGAGGCAACGACCACTGGTGAATGGCGGGTGACGTAGCCACGTCGCAGTGACACGGCTCAATGGACGTTGCGGAGTCGTCTCTATGGGTAGCGCAACTTTCTCTTGGCTCGTTTAATTCCTCTCTCTGAGGTGGCTTTTCTAAGGCTGCAGTTTGCCAGCCGTAGGGTAAGAGTGATTTATTTTGTTGTATCTGTCACTTATAATGTTACGCCAAGGGAGGGGGGGGGGGGGGTGCGAATTCTCATTTCCCCGAGTTGGGAATTTATTTGGAGAGTATTATCGGGGACAATTCTGGTAAATCTGTTACAGCCAGAAACCACAGCGGCGCAACAACAAGCGACAAGCGTGCAACAAGATGTCCTCCAGAAACATTCCAGTTGCAGCTGCACTATCTGAAACATATGACTAATGCGCTAATCAGCAAGTTTTCTACGATCTACTCGATCAGAGGTCCCAGGCACAGTGGTCCGTAGCGTAGAGCATTCGGAAATATGATTTGTCAGAAATGTGTGCCTATTTTTCAGTTATAGGGCAACTCCATAAATGATTCATCAGATTTCTATTAAATGTGTCTCTCAATATTTTATACGCACAACAATGTTTATTGCATAAGAATAAGGAAAACTCCGTAGGTTTCGCTGCAGTGAATGAGCTAAAGCTGTGCAAAAGGGCGACAGTAAAAAATCTGGGATGCGCAACGCTGCAAATATAAACCTGATGGGAACATCAGTGTCAGAGACAAACGTAGCTGTAAAATGCACAGAAACGCATCATATCTTGGTGTAAGTCATAAACATATGAAGAAAACAAAAGTAGTAAGATAATATCGGTTCACCCTAACAAGCAACTCAATGAATCTCTAGAAGAACTTGTAAATAATTTGTTATTTTTTCAGAGAAATGGCGATCTTTCTTGGAATTAACTACGAAACGTGTACGTCCTCCATATACACTACTGGCCATTACAATTACTACACCAAGAAGAAATGCAGATGATAAACGGGTATTCATTGGACAAATATATTATACTAGAACTGACATGTGATTACATTTTCACACAATTTGGGTGCATAGATCCTGAGGAATCATTACCCAGAACAACCACCTCTGGCCGTAATAACGGCCTTGATACGTCTGGCCATTGAGTCAAACAGAGCTTGGATGGCGTGTTCAGGTACAGCTGACCATGCAGCTTCAAAACAATACCACAGTTCATCAAGAGTATTGACTGGCGTATTGTGACGAGCCAGTTGCTCGGTCACCATTGACCAGGCGTTTTCAATTGGTGAGAGATCTGGAGAATGTGCAGGCCAGGGCAGCAGTCGAACATTTTATGTATCCAGAAAGTCCCGTACAGGACCTGCAACATGCGGTCGTGCATTATCCTGCTGAAATGTAGGGTTTCGCATGGATCGAATCAAGGGTAGAGCCACGGGTCGTAACACATCTGAAATGTAACGTCCGCTGTTCAAAGTGCCGTCAATGCGAACAAGAGGTGACGGAGACGTGTAACCAAAGGCACCCCATACCATCACGCCGGCTGATACGCCAGTATGGCGATGACGAATACACGCTTCCAATGTGCGTTCACCACGATGTCGCCAAACACGGATGCGACCATCATGATGCTGTAAACAGAAACTGGAGTCATCCGAAAAAATGATGTTTCGCCATTCGTGCACCCAGGTTCGTCGTTGAGTACACCATCGCAGGCCTGTGATGCAGCGTCAAGGGTAACCGCAGCCATGGTCTCCGAGCTGATAGTCCACGCTGCTGCAAACGTCGTCGAACTGTTCGTGCAGATAATTGTTGTCTTGCAAACGTCCCCATCTGTTGAGTCAGGGATCGAGACGTGGCTGCACGATCCGTTACAGCCATGCGGATAAGATGCCTGTCATCTCGACTGCTACTGATACGAGGCCGTTGGTATCCAGCACGGCGTTCCATATTACCCTCCTGAACCCACCGATTCCATATTCTGCTGTCATTGGATCTCGACCAACGCGAGCAGCAATGTCGCGATACGATAAACCGCAATCGTGATAGGCTACAATCCGACCTTTATCAAAGTCGGAAACGTGATGGTACGCATTTCTCCTCCTTACACGAGGCATCACAACAACGTTTCACCAGGCAACGCCGGTCAACTGCTGTTTGTGTATGAGAAATCGGTTGGAAACTCACCGGCGCTGCTGACTCCCCAAGCGGCCAGTAGCAGTGTTATGTTATTTTGTAGTGCAGCCGTGTAGGTTATTCTGAGTTGGAGATAGATCTGAATACAGAAATTGAAACATACCCATCAATATGGAACGTGGATTGTGAAGGCTGTTCAGATAAACTACAGAAGATGAAAGTATAGAAGGCAGTCATTTCTAAGTTTGTACCGGACTTAAGAAGGCAAAAGTGCTGCAAAGAGGAAGGCAACGGGTGGATGTCATAACAACAAAATGATTAACAAATTAGCCGGCCGAAGTGGTCGTGCGGTTCGAGGCGCTGCAGTCTGGAACCGCGAGACCACTACGGTCGCAGGTTCGAATCCTGCCTCGGGCATGGTTGTGTGTGATGTCCTTAGGTTAGTTCGGTTTAACTAGTTCTAAGTTCTAGGGGACTAATGACCTCAGAAGTTGATTCCCATAGTGCTCAGAGCCACTTGAACCATTTTTTTGATTAACAAATTAGATATTCACCACACTTTCAGTTTTATTAAAGATTAAGCATACAAAATATTCTTCATAAACATGAAATTTTGAGCAAGGTAACCTCATATTTTTTTTTCAAATTCCCATTGTAGTTGTCTCTTAGTGCTTGTAAATTAGTCTGCAAATTTGTCACGAACACTGTTCACACTTCTTCCCACTTGTGTTGGACCTGTTGTCATGTCATCAAAACAGCAGTCAAAGTGTTCTCAAATTTGTATCCATTTCGATCACATACAAAACTGTGCAACACAGAGCTTGTTTTTATAATGTCTTCAGCAAGTTCTGGAGACACATTCAGTGGTCTGTGAAAACTTCGTCGTGTATTAGGAAGAACGCCGAAAGTGTGGTGTCACCGCCAGACACCACTTGCTAGGTGGTAGCCTTTTAAATCGGCCGCGGTCCGCTAGTATACGACGGACCCGCGTGTCGCCACTGTCAGTAATTGCAGACCGAGCGCCACCACACGGCAGGTCTAGAGAGACGTACTGGCACTCGCCCCAGTTGTACGGACGACTTTGCTGGCGACTACACGGACGGAGACTCTCTCATTTGCCGAGAATATAGATAGCATAGCCTTCAGCTAAGTCAATGGCTACGACCTAGCAAGGCGCCATAGCAATTGATAGCTATCGTATGAAGCATGTCTCATCAAGAACGATGTATACAAATGATGGATTAAAGTTAAGTATTCCCGCAGCTACGTACTTTTCTTTATAGCATTCATTACGTATCCTGTTTCAGACCTCACGCCATCCTGCGTGAGTTAAACGCGTGCCTTTCGGTCTCCCGTCACTGTGGACTGGCTGTCTTGTCAGTCCACAACAGAAAGTGCACTCCATGTATCTTCTAGCCCTACAGAGACGTTAGCTGAAAGCTCTTGTTTTAACTTATAAGAAATGGCCTCCGTATGATTGTAGTAGTAAGTACGATGACATACCGAAACCATCATCAACAGTTACATAAGGAAAGTAATCAGAATCTATATACAGCTCCCTGTTTTGAGGAAATTTAATGCCTTGCTCAGTTATCTTCTTATAAAGCAATTAATTCTTGAACGCTGTAGAATCTGACGATCTTCCATATGCACCAAAGTCAATGTTCCTGAATATGTACTGGGAATCACACAAGGCAAGCAACAGCAGGGAGAAAAAAATTTTGTAGTTGTAATAAAGCGACCCACTGTCAGCTGAGTTGATGACACGTATATGTTTCCCATCTATAGCTGCCACACAGTTGGGGAAATCGGCTGTCCTTTCAAAGTCAGATTCCGGAAGTCGACTTACTGTCAGAAGGGAGAGCTGACAAACTCAAGCACAGCCACATAGCCTGACGCACTTCATTACACCAGATATAGTTGACAAGCCATTTCGATATTGCAGGTCAAGGTCCGTCAGTTTTCGGCTCCAAGATACGTGGAAACGACAAATGTTACGCACAACAAGCATTTTCTTTGCTTTTCCAAGCATATCATTAGATAAGAGCACTCAGAATACAGTACTAACAGATATTAGATAACCGTTTTCGTTTCTTCAGTATCTCCTTTCCAAACAAAGTGGAAAAGCTTAGGAGATTCTTACACCAGAGAACTGGAAAAAAAGCAAGAAAGAGCAGTTCCGTTCTGCAGCTTCTGGGAGAAAACAATGTATTTTCTTTGAGAATTTGCGTTTTAATTGAAACGTCAGTGAAAGCTACACGTGACAGTTTTGAAGGAGACACTGAGGATGACTCCCAGCACTATAAATCACATGTCAAAGGACTAAAAAGAATGTGGGTCACACTCACAATAAAAAGAAGAAACTTACAAAGAAGCCTACAGAAACAGATGAGCTTATCGAAACTTTTAAATCTAAATTATACAGCCGTTCAACATCTTTAGTGCCTGAACTTGAAAAACTTCCGGAACTCGTAAAATTAGACACAAAGGCGGAAATTTTAACTGTTTTAAGAAAGGGAAAGAACCAAAGTGTCGCAGTAGCTTGTAGCTATACACCTTACACCTCATATTGCTCAGGCCCCTATTTTCAGCCTGAAGCGTCATTTACAACATGGAAATTTCCCACTCTTTCCTCAGACAAACTCAACTACTCTTAACAGCACACAAATAGACATGTACGTAGGACGTCAACAGCGTTCCAGTCTGACATCCAATATATCAGATTCAAGTATGTCTTCAGAAATAGATTTAGAATAATTTGAATAATAAGGTGACGTGTTATTTGTGAGAAATAAATGTTAAATTGGATATAAGTATAAAATGTTTTACCTAAATGTGGGCGCAAGCATCTCATGCGCTGGACTGCAATGTCGCATGTTGCTACTTGTTTCCTGTATAACAGGCTTATCCATGGGAAAAAAGTTAGTCTGAGGGTCCCCGCGACATTCAGAAATAAGGGAAAAATTCCCGTCGTCCTGTTGAAGGTCGTCGTGTTATATGTGTAACAAATCCAAAGCTATTCTACCATACAGAAATGGATTTACCCAGAATTTCCTTTTAAATTTCTTCTTTTTGGATTTCTTGTTCAGTAAGAGAAGTAAAAGAAAGGCATCCTCCGCGTCAGAGTCCATGACGAAACTCACGCACAGCGGCGCAGCAGTCGGCGTAGCAGTAGCGGCAGCATCTAAGCAGCAGCTGCGCCTTCCAAGAACCGCGGCATGCAGCGGCGCGCAGTGTGGTGTGAGGCGCCACCGAGAAACGCTTGTCGATGGTTCCGTGTGAAGTAGGCCTAACAATGCTGGAAAGACAAATCCGCAACAGAACCAAGCAGGACTGAATACAAACTATAACGCGCGCAGTGAAGAGGCACTGCTATTTTCAGCAACACGTACCGAGAGTGAATGAGACAAGTGTGTTTCCAAACAAGACGCAAGGCGCATACTATCGACATTTGCACTTTTCTGCATATATTTCCACTGAAACACATACAAAGATAAATGAAAGTAAGAAATTAAACAGGATATAATTACTCTCGAACAATCCAGCGGAGATCACGAGTTCCTTATATCAATCGCAGGTTCGAATCCTGCCTCGGGCATGGATGTGTGTGATGTCATTAGGTTAGTTAGGTTTAAGTAGTTCTAAGTTCTAGGGGACTGATGACCACAGATGTTAAGTCCCATAGTGCTCAGAGCCATTTGAACCTTATATCAAAATACTCAGAAATAATCCTTGAACAACCTATGAAATTGTGACGGCGAAGTTCGGATTCACATTGTACACTATGTGATCAAAAGTACCGGACGCCCCAAAAAACATATGTTTTTCATATTAGGTGTATTGTGCTGCCACCTACTACCAGGTACTCCATATCAGCGACCTTCCGCGGAACTCACGGACTCCGAACGCGGTCAGGTGATTGGGTTTCACTAGTGTCATACGTCTGTACGCGAGATTTCCACACTCCTAAACATCCCTAGGTACACTGTTTCCGACATGATAGTGAAGTGGAAACGTGAAGGGGCACGCACAGCACAAAAGCGTACAGGCCGACCTCGTCTGTTGACTGGCAGAGGCCGCCGACAGTTGAAGAGAGTCGTAATGTGTAATAGGCAGACATCTAACCAGACCATCACACAGGAATTCCAAACTGCATCATGATCCACTGCAAGTAGTACGACAGTTATGCGAGACGTGAGAAAACATTGATTTCATGGTCGAGGGGCTGCTCATAAGCCACACATCACGCCCGTAAATGCCAAACGACACCTCGCTTCATGTAAGGAGCGTAAACGTTGGACGATTGAGCAGTGGAAAAACGTTGTGTTGAATGACTACCACGGTACACAATGTGGCGATCCGATGGCAAGGTGTGGGTATGGCGAATGCCAGGTGAACATCATCTGCCAGCTTGTGTAGTGCCAACAGCAAGATGCGGAGGCGGTGGTGTTATGGTGTGGTCGTGTGTTTGATGGATGGGGCTTTCACTCCTTGTTGTTTTGCGTGGCACTATCACAGCACAGGCCTACGGTGGTATTTTAAGCACCTTCTTGCTTCCCACTGTTGAAGAGCAGTTCGGGGATGGCGATTGCATTCTTTCAACACGATCGAACACCTGTTCATAGTACATGGCCTGTGGCGGAGTGGTTACACGACAATAACATCCCTGTAATGGACTGGCCTGCACAGAGTCCCGACCTGAATCCTATAGAACACCTTTGGGATGTTTTGGAACGCCGACTTCGTGCCAGGCCTCACCGACCGACATCGATAGCTCTCCTCAGTGCAGCACTCCGCGAAGGATGGACTTTCATTTCCCGAAAAACCTTCCAGCACCTGATTGAACCTATGCCTGCGAGAGTGGAAACTGTCATCAAGGCTAAGGGTGGGCCAATACCATATTGAATTCCAGCATTACCCATGGAGAGCGCCACGAACTTGCCATTTTCAGCCAGGTGTCCTGATACTATTGATCACATAGTGTCTCTGCTCTGCAAACCACTGTAGTGTGTTTAGCGAAGGGTACTTCGCAGCAGTCTTAACTACTATGTATCCTGTGCCTTGTGCGTAAGGTGCGAGAGTAAAAAGACTGCATGTATTTCCATACACGTTTAAATCACTCATCTTCTAGTCATGGTCCCCCCGCGATGGATATGGTGGAGGTAGATGCATTGTTGAACAGCTTACATCCAATACCTTTCTGTAAATACTAATGTTATTTCCTCGACCGTCTTACTTAAACATTCGCATGGGCTAAAATACTATCCCATTTAGTAGCGCGTCCCTGAATTCCTTCAATGCCTACAGCCAGGCCTACTTAATAACGACGCCAAACATCGCAGTGGTACTTTACAACAGTTCGTACTGGCGCGTTGCAGGAGATTAGCTTATCTGATACAATGCACAGCCCTAAAACGCGGCCGGCCGGTGTAGCTGAGGCGCTTCAGTCTGGAGCCGCGCGACTGCTACGGTCGCCGGTTCGAATCCTGCCTCGGGCATGGATGAGTGTGATGTCCTTAGGTTAGTTAGGTTTAAGTAGCTCTAAGTTCCAGGGGACTGATGACCTCAGATGTTCAGTCCCATAGTGCTCACAGCCATTTTTGAACCCAAAACGCACTAACAAATATGACGCCTTCTTTCTACCTTTGCCATACTCCTTGCATTTCGTATCACTTCGTAGTAACCATCGTCGATTTTTAAAGAATATTATAAGATCAAGAACGGAAATTTTTCTCTTGTTTATGGGAATGACAGAGTTAGAAATTTAAAGGATGTGACAGACTCAAGAAGTTTACCGCTAATCTTGAAATCTCATTCTGTCAAGTTTTTCTTTATTTTGGAGGGCATTTTCTTCCGTTCCTTCACATTTTAAACTAGCTCTCATTCAATACACACAATGGAGACATTAAATTGGTCTGCCTTTCCTTACAGGCTTCCGGTACGACACTTACCTCTAGACATCAGCAGCAGCACAATAACAACTACCTTAGAGTGATGTTAGGCCTATCTGATAAACCTTCCATACACGCTGGGATTGCTGCAACTTTTACACTTCTGGGCAAACAAGTACTGAACATTTGTCGCACAGTACAACGTACCGTGTTCCCTACGAGAAAAAGTCTTCAAGTCAATCTCATATGTGTGAAGATACTCCGTACGAACATACATACTTGGTCACAATGTACAAGATGCACGGCATTCCAGAAATAAAGGAATCTGTCTGCGTCTGTTATTTGTAAGAAGGTGAGGAAGAAACATTTTAGTGAGTGCACACACAGTTCGTGAATTAATAACGTGTAGCAACTGCTGATTCCAAGATCACACACAACTGTGTCTAAAATGAAGTTTTGTACGCAGTACGTGAGGGTGTTCGTCACAAAAGACGTGTCTATTAGAAGGCAAAGACAAGAAATGCCTAATAAACAGAGCTTTCCCCGGTAGTACAGTGAGTCTAACGGCACTTGTTCCATATGTTTTGTAAAAGCAGGAAGGAACTAAATACAAGTGATGAAACAATGGAGAATGAGAGAAAAAGTTTCATTTGTAATCATACAAAATGACAATCACTTTAAATTATGACCGATAAGAAACAGACAGAACATTGAAGATTTGTAAAATATTAAATGGAAACTTTGGTTTTTTGTCATTTATCGGTTATGACTGTACTTGTAATTATTTAGAAAATAAGCCGCTTCAGTGTTGTGAAAGCAACACACAAACTTTTCCCGATCGAAATAGCTTCGGCGTGTGAGCAATCAGAATGAAGCAATAAGAATTGCGCGTGGTTTGTGCTAGCTTGAGGCAGGGTGCTTCAGTATCTAACAGAGAGGGGCCTAGCTTTCTGCATAACAGCTTATGTTTTTTATTCACACTATTTTCATTTCAAAAAGGAACGGCAACAAGACTGTTAAGGTCTTACACTTCTGTAAGTGCGCTTTGTTGAACATTCGTCGTCCCCGTTTACAACGCTGCAGCATGTATTCTACTGCTAGAGTTGTTTAGCCTTGTTATCTGTTCATATAATTAAAGGCGTATTTGCTTCTAATTGTTCCATCGATTTGCCTGACTCTGCTGCTTGCTCGCACATGGAAACACAGTACTGGCTTTCTCGAAAAACTGCTCACTTACATTTCAGTCGTAGCACAGTTGGGGCAAGTTCAAATGGATCAAATGGCTCTAAGCACTATGGGACTTAACATCTGAGGTCATTAGTCCCATAGAGGTAGAACTAGTTAAACCTAACTAACCTAAGGACATCACACACATCAATGCCCGAGGCAGGATTTGAACCTGCGACCGTAGCAGCCGCTTGGTTCAGGACTGAAGCGCCTAGAACCGCTCTGCCACCGCGGCCGGCCATTGGGGCAAGTTGTGCCACAGAATGGCACTGGACATTGCCATGCATTCTCATCAGTGCAGAAACAGTACAGCCACGGAAAATGTTTAACAAGTTTTACACGAAGTAATTTACTCTACATAACGGACCAAGAATTATTTTTACAGAGAATGCTGGAAATGGTTACCATTACGCACGAATTATCAAACTGTGAAACACGAGGACAAACTCTGGCTAAGAATTGGCGGAAATAGAGTTTTCAGTATGTGGGGATCACATCGGTATACCTGACTTTTCAACTTTCGCTACAGCCAAAAAGTAGAGAGAACAGTCGGTCTTGGGGCTCAGGAGATTTTATTGCCTTTGCTGGCGGTCCTTTCCATAACTCATGATATCCAGCCACGGTTGCATGTCCTGTGTGTGCAGTTGCTTCATCTTGTAAGTAGGCTGTTTAGGTTTTTGTATTGGTAACGCCACCTCTGTATGAAAATCACTGGCTGTGCTGTGTGCAGTCTGTGGTTGGTTGGCATTGTTGTAATACTCGCCATTGTAGCATTGGGCAGTTGGCTGTTAACAGCGTGTAGCGTTGCGCAGTTGGAGGTGAGCCGCCAGCAGTGGTGGATGTGGGGAGAGAGATGGCGGAGTTTTGAAATTTGTAAGACTGGATGTCATGAACTGCTATATATATTATGAGTGTTAAGGTAAATACATCATTTTTTCTCTATCAAAATCTTTTATTTGCTAACTATGCCTATCAGTAGTTAGTGCCCTCAGTAGTTAGAATCTTTTACTTAGCTGGCAGTAGTGGCGCTCGCTATATTGCAGTAGTTCGAGTAACGAAGATTTTTGTGAGGTAAGTGATTTGTGAAAGGTATAGGTTAATGTTAGTCAGGGCCATTCTTTTGTAGGGATTATTGAAAGTCAGATTGCGTTGCGCTAAAAAATATTGTGTGTCAGTTTAAGCACAGTCTTGTATAATTCTTCAAAAGGGGACGTTTCATATGGCGACCAGTGAGGACTGGAATCTTCTGATTTTTTCTTGTAGTTTGTGTAATTAGTGTAGCTTTTGTTTATTGCTAGCGCGTAGTTATAGAGAGAATTTCCTCTGTAGTTGTAGTTTTTCATTGTTGTACAGTAAAACAGTTGTGGCATGCATGTAAATTTGCAGCAAGTATTTCGCAGCTGCGCTTGCAATTAACTAGATATTATTTTCAGTGCTATGTTAATGTGTTCTCTTATTTTTGCTCTTCAAATTGTGTTTTTCTGTGTTGTCGTATGAAATATTGTGACAATAATGGCGTGTGAAAAACGTAATACTAGGCTCCAAAGTAAACTGAGAAATGACAGTGAAGACGAAAGCAGTGTGTTAGCGTCACTGTGTAATGAATTAACTAATGTTCAACATAGTAATTTGGTAATTGTGCATAGGGAAATGGAGCGGGCGTCAAACAATGGCGTGGGCAGTGAAACAATTAGTGAACAGGGAAGCATTATCGATCGATCGGTCGGCAATAGCTCGCCTCAGGAATCCGAAATGACAGGACACAATTTTGCAAATACTGTAGATTCAGGTTTTGCGTCCTCACCGTTTTCTCAAATAAGTCAAGACACATTTTCTGCTTGTCAAAATGTGAATGTTGCCGGTGCAAATGCACTGCCGAAAAGCGTAGAGGAACAGATTCCAGACACTAATGCATTGTTATTACAGATAATGCAACAAATGGAACAAAATCAGAGACAAACACAACAAAAGCTTCAAAAGTTAGACACAATGGAACAACACCAGAGACAAACACAGCAAATGCTTCAAAAGTTAGACACAATGGAACAAAATCTTCAAAAGTTAGACACAATGGAACAACACCAGAGACAAACACAGCAACAGTTAGACGCAATGGAACAAAATCTTCACACCACGCTTGAACAAACACGTGAAGATTTAACTACTGAGTTACATAAAATCGAATCGAAATGTCAAAAAATCTGTAACGACGTAAAAACACAAATTTGTGAGGATTTTCAACCTATTTTTTCGCGGCATGAAAATGCATTACAGAATCACGAAGCAGCCATAAAAGAACTGCAAATTATTGTTCATGAAAATCATGAGACCTTGCAAGCTAAAATTGACTCAGTTGCATCTACCAATTCGGTTACGCAACTTGCAAAAACTCAGGAAAACTTAAAGGACGCAGTAGAAAGACACATGGAGGAAATTAGTTCATTATCAGAGAAAGTAGTTGAACTTTCGGATCAGCTAAATAATTTATCTACGAAGGTAGATGATAATCTGAATGACACAAAACTGGTAGTTTTTAATGACACAGAAGAGTGCGAACAAATTAGGAAATTCAAACAAAATCAGAATCAAATTAATACGCAACACCAAAGAGAAATCCGGGAAGTACAAGATCAGCTGACACAAGTAATACAAAAATTACATATTTCAGAGGACACTCGCGCTCGAACACGGGAAGAGGGACTTAGAAATACGGAACAACCACAAAATAATAACACAGGGCACTTCGGAAATTATGAAAGAAATTGGCAAGGCACACCAATTTTGAGATGGAACCGCCGAAACGACGTAACAATGACCGACATGTGAGTCGCCGACATGATGATTTTGACTATAAGCTGTTCATTACTACACGTAAATTCAAAACATTTAAGAATTCTGGCAACAACATTCATCCACAAGCATGGCTCCATCAATTCTCTCATTGTTTTCCTCCCAACTGGTCATTAGAGCACAGATTAGAATTTATGTGTGGCTACTTAGAGAATGAACCAGCTGTAAGAATGCAATCGGTCATTCACGATTGTCACAGTGAAGGAGAATTTTACCATGCCTTCCTCTCAGCATATTGGTCTCAAGCTACAGAAGACCGAGTAAAACATAGCATCATAATGATGAAACATTTCGAACAATCTGTATTTTCCAGTCTTGTGAAATATTTTGAAGACATGTTGCACAAGAATCAGTACCTGTCAAACCCATACAGCCCCTCAGAACTCATCCGCATTTGCTTAATCAAATTACCTGAACATTTACGACATATTATTTTGGCAGGACGTTGCAAAGACGATATTGAAGCTTTTCAGGGACACTTACAAGAATTAGGAATTGACACTGACAATCGCGGAACGCGAAAACAGGAACACAACAATTACAGGTCACGTCCGTCGCAATTCCGCGATGAAAGAAATAATAACTGGACACGACAAGGCTATTCTCACAACACAAATCGTGACCAAAAAAGACACCACCCTTATGACAACCGTTGGCAGAATAATAGGTACAGAGAAAGATCGCACTTCCATAGTAATGAATATGACAGACATAACCATAGAAACAGACAATATGGGAACCAAAACAATTATTATCAAGGGAGACAGAATAACTTCAGACGCAACAGTTCAGCGCGCAGTTACGATTCCTGGAGAAATTCTCCACTACATGACCGACAAACAAGAAACTACGTAAACTACCAACAAAACGACAGGCCTGAATTCCATCAGAACTGGCGGGATTCAAACAGAGCAGGGCACTTTCGACAAGGTGAATTTGTAGAAGTTAGGTCTCCTAATCCCAGTAACGACGCGCGCCAACAAAGAAACAGACAATGACTCGCAACGCAGGCAGCCACGTGCGCCGACTGGCTCAGGGAAAAATAACATAGATGCTAACCTTGAGAAAAATTCCAGTATTCTTTACCGACGTATACGACATGATAATTCCGTTTAAGCTCGAGCTTTGCATAGTAGGAAGAGTAAAGGCTTGCACCACATTTCACATGTAAAACCGTTTATTGAAAGATAATCTGCTATTTAACTTTGTCTTTGCCATAAAACTTTTCACTTTACATTACTAGTATGCTTTGTCAGACTTAGAATCTGTTAATATGCAACAATGTTTGAAGTTCAATATCCAATCAAGAACCAAGAGAACTTATTTAAACAGAAATTACGAATGCATTGTTATAGTGAACAGACAACACAGTGTTACTGTGTGTGTACATTCTTGCAACAAGTTGCACATTTACGTAACGACTATCAGGCTTACTTACTTAGAACTTATACTGCTAATGAGATATTAATGCAACATTTTGGTTTACTTGAAAAGATACTCTTTATTTGAAGTACATTCGGTGAGATTAAAGATGACCTTAGCATTTGGTTTCTTTGATAGCTACACGATTATATCACGACGCTATTAATATGTGACAATTTACAATGTTGCTTTTGCGGTGTTTCTGTTTCATATCTGCACAGTTTTTCTGAATTATTCTGGAATGTAAAACATGTTTTAGTAGTAACGTTTGTGGTATAGCTACAATGAGACTGCCTTTTCCGTAGCACAACAATACGTTACAGCACAGTACTTTCTTCATCATGGCAATAAGCGCAATAACTAAGATATCTATACGCAAAGCATTTCACTTTTGTTTATCATGAGGTAAGTACATTGACTTTTGCATAACTTAGCTTTCGGAGGACGATAAATACGACACTTCCACAGAGATTATCTTACAACAAGACGCACAGTTTAGCGCCACAGTACACGTATTTGAATGATTAATTTTGTACTTAAAACATTTATTTTTAAAGATATTTGAAGTACAATGATACAAAGGTTTTCCGTGATACATTTCATTCCATTGCTGTAATCTGTAACACCTGTGGGTATTATTCATTAATCCTCAGGGGGGTACACGCTTACTTTGTGTACCATGTGTTTGGCAAGCACAAGGAGCCCTAGCTAATATGGTATTTGCTTATACAACTTTACACTTCGGTACCATATTTCTCTAACACATAAATTACACAGCTATCTGATCATTTAACTGAGAGACAAAAATTTTTTTTACTACATCAGTGACACATGTTTACGCAATTACACAGTTGAGTAACTTCACACTTATGAAATTGTATTTTGTCTGTACTTTGTGAACTGATCAAATTTTTTTGGAACCATTGTGATACTATGAGAGCTTTGAATGATGTATTTGGTAAGGGAGCATGATTTTTACAGTACATTTGAGGCAGATGACACTTTTGACATGAGCAGAGAATTTTTTTTAGGTTTTGAAATTATTGGAGGAAGCTACGACGATTTTGAGAGTAGACTGAGGTGTTATGATGTTATTATTACGATGACTATGTGTATTATGCTGTTGCGGTATGTTTATGATCAATAAGCTGATGCTATATGAGTTATTTGAGTATGCTACGTACCTGTTACGATGAAATATTTAAGAAGTGTCGACGAATAAGGTAAGGAGTAGTGGTTAGAGACTCTGGTTTGTGAAAAAGGTTGTTGGAAACCAAGAATCGTACTTTAAGAGTTATGAAATGTATGTAAATGCGTGAATGTATTACAATGCCGCCGAAAATTTTTTTGGACTCCGTTATATCAATAGGATTTTGTTTCTACAGATTTGTAACGCAAATTCTTGACCCGTGAAATATTTTTATATGAGACTGTCACTGTAGCGGAAACTGCTGTCGTAAATATTTCAGTAAGAAAGTTAAGTGACCACCTGCACGTAATGCGTCGTGGGCACCCAGCTGTGTCAGACGCCTGGAAAAAAAGCCATTAGTGTGTGCCGTTTCAGAGGCACAGGTAGAAAAAAAAAAGGGGGAGGCCATTATCCTCGCTATTGACATTCCTTTGTAGAAAGCATCGCAAATACGACACGCTCAAACTTGAAAACATATGATTATACTGTGGAGCTCTTAATTTATGATATTTAATAAAATGCCTAATGAAACGATGAGAAACATTTCACGGCTATTGCCTTGCTAGTTGAGAGAAATGCCACATGGCTTGCTTTATGTATTTATTTACTCATTTTGTTTAATATCTAGTTTCTAGCTGCACTGCAGCATTGGCTAAAATAAAATTTAATAGATGTACTAATATAAATATTTTATGCCTACAGATCCAGTAAATAATTTTATGATCTATTAAAAAAAACGAGGGAGCATAAAAAGACATTTCCCTTCACAGGAATTGCATACGGAATTTTCTTTTCGACTACTTGGTAATTTTTTTGGTAGAATAACTTCTTGTGGTGCACCACTTTAATTACATAGACATTAAGATGTGAATATACATTTCCCTTGTCTGCATTGTTGTCTTTAATGTAATATTTTTTTCTGCTTGAGCTATGTCATGTTCAGATATAAGTTATTGCATTTGCTGCTGCTGTTTGCCAGGCATAGTGCTACTAAATTTCACTTTGTATTACTCTGTTAAGCTAGTTTTACTACTGATTTATTTTTCTTGTTGCTGCACATTGGCTCATATTAGTTGTAATGTTGCATTGCTTGGTAAGTTAGATTTACTGTAGCTTGCATTGCAATTTTCCATTTTTTTGTCATTGCTGTTTGTGTTAATTGTTTTGTGCTGCTGCATTGCCTCATCCCTTAGTTTAGCATCTGAGCTCAGTAGATTTATGTTAGCTTAAGAGGGGGTAGCCTCTAAGAGAATGAGTTGCGATGAATTTG
The DNA here is from genome assembly GCF_021461385.2 of Schistocerca piceifrons. Lineage (NCBI taxonomy): Eukaryota > Metazoa > Arthropoda > Insecta > Orthoptera > Acrididae > Schistocerca > Schistocerca piceifrons. The sequence continues at coordinate 358,089,935 of NC_060139.1, forward strand.
AAGAAATGCACTGAGAGGCTATACGAGAAAAGTACAGAAAGCAGGTATAGATAGGACTTTTGGAAATAATGAAGAATGAAGGGAGATCTCCTAGAAGTAAAGAAAGTTTTGTTTGCAAAATACTGCAGTAAAAGAAACCCTGTCCTTTCCTTGTGTTATCCCACTATGTGTTTGTGTACCCTTGTGTATTTATGTTCTTCCTGTCTTTATATGTTTATCTGATAAGACTCATGTTGTAGAATTTTTCTAATACTCAGCTACATGAACTATGATGAGGAATACTGTTATCCTCAAATATAATTTGCATTAATAATATGTTATTTACTTTATAAAGATGTTAGACATTATTAATTCTGTTCTGTTTTAATGCTCATGTGTGAAGTTGATGTTTCAATAATTATTCTGATCTTTTATGTATTTACTTATGTTATAATTGCTGTAACACTGATGTATATGTTTATTTCCATTCTTTTGTAAAGCCCCTATTACTACAAATATTATCTGTACTATTATGTTTTTAATGATGTATTTTGTACCATTGTTATTGTATTCTTATGTTATAAAATTGTAATTGATACCAGTTCATCATATCATTAACTTGTAAGTTACATTTCACTGCACACGTTTCTGTTGGTCATAGTATATGGACAATATGTGAGAAGTAGGGACTGTTAGTGTTTGCACGTGTGTTAATAATTCAGCAAGGGACTGGATGACAGCATTGCTGGTTCTAAGGACAATTCCAAAAACTTCGTGAGTGCACAAGTGGTGGTTATGGACTTGCTATATTATCCGCAAGACTCTTCAATGGTGATTGTGCACCTGCACAATCACAACAGATGGCTGCTGGCCATCTCTACAAAGACTACAGTGGGTCTGCATCTTTGATGACCCACCAATACCATTATTTCTACAAGGACTACTGTGGGTCTACACCTTTGCTGACTCACCAGTACCATTATTTCTACAAGTACTGCAGTGGGTCTGCACCTCTGGTGACCCACCAATATCGTAATCTCTACCAGGACCACAGTGGGTCTGCTCTGTGATGACCTACCTACCAATATCCTTCAACTTCGACTGACTCTGCTGTGGGTTTGCTCTGTTGTGGCCCTTTACCTGTCTGCATGTCAAGAGTCAGCACTGTCTTTCTGTTGGAAGGACAACACTACTTCTTCAAGACTGCATGGAATTCCACTACTTCCGTGTGCATTTTCTTTTACTGCTCAGACATTGAGAAGAACACTGCTATTTTACTGTGATGAACGATCAGGACTGTCTTTATGGACTGTGAGAAAATGTTAGCTTTTGACCAACATTGTATCAATAAGTGTGTGCATTTGATTTCTATGTTATTGTAACTATAATTATGAAAAATTTTTAACAAATATGTATTGGCCAGTGCCCAAAACAATTTGTAAAATTTTTTGTGGGGAGCATGGGGGCTATGTAAGTAGGCTATTTAGGTTTTTCTATCGGTAACACCACCTCTGTATGAAAATCACTGGCTGTGCTGTGTGCAGTCTGTGGCTGGTTGGCATTGTTATAATACTCGCCATTGTAGCATTGGGCAGTTGGCTGTTAACAGCGTGTAGCGTTGCGCAGTTGGAGGTGAGCCGCCAGCAGTGGTGGATGTGGGGAGAGAGATGGCGGAGTTTTGAAATTTGTAAGACTGGATGTCATGAACTGCTATATATATTATGACTATTAAGGTAAATACATCATTTGTTCTCTATCAAAATCTTTCATTTGCTAACTATGCCTATCAGTAGTTAGTGCCCTCAGTAGTTAGGATCTTTTATTTAGCTGGCAGTAGTGGCGCTCGCTATATTGCAGTAGTTCGAGTAACGAAGATTTTTGTGAGGTAAGTGATTTGTGAAAGGTATAGGTTAATGTTAGTCAGGGCCATTCTTTTGTAGGGATTATAGAAAGTCAGATTGCGTTGCGCTAAAAAATATTGTGTGTCAGTTTAAGCACAGTCTTGTATAATTCTTCAAAAGCGGACGTTTCAATCTTACTGAAAGTATCCTTACAGTTGTTCACCTTCTGTTAGTTGATTCAAAATTCAGAAAGCTCTTTTCGGGACAGTTTAACTTTCGCCAACCTCCAGTAGGCAGTAACTCTTTCCTGAGATGTAATGTGCAGCGACAGTATTAGTCTATAAACTATGTAAGTACACTACTGGCCATTAAAATTGCTTCACCACGAAGATGACGTGCTACAGACGCGAAAGTTAACCGACAGGAAGAAAATGCTGTGATATGCAAATGATTAGCTTTTCAGAGCATTCACACAAGTTTGCGCCGGTGGCGACACCTACAACATGCTCACATGAGGAAAGTTTACAACCGATTTCTCATACACAAACAGCAGCTGACCGGTGTTTCCTGGTGAAACGTTGTTGTGATGCCTCGTGTAAGGAGGAGAAATGCGTAACATCACGTTTCCGACTTTGATAAAGGTCGGATTGTAGCCTATCGCGATTGCGGTTTATCGTATCGCGACATTGCTGCTCGCGCTGGTCGAGATCCAGCGACTGTTAGCAGAATATGGAATCGGTGGGTTCAGGACGGTAATACGGAACGCCGTGCTGGATCCCAACGGCCTCGTATCAGTAGCAGTCGAGATGACAGGCATCTTATCCGCATGGCTGTAACGGATCGTGCAACCATGTCTCGATCCCTGAGTCAACAAATGGGGACGTTTGCAAGACAACAACCATCTGCACGAACAGTTCGACGACGTTTGCAGCAGCATGGACTATCAGCTCGGAGACCATGGCTGCGGTTACCCTTGACGCTGCATCACAGACAGGAGCACCTGCGATGGAGCACTCAACGACGAACCTAGGTGCACGAATGGCAAAACGTAATTTTTTCGGATGAATCCAGGTTCTGTTTACAGCATCATGATGGTCGCATCCGTGTTTGGCGACATCGTGGTGAACGCACATTGGAAGCGTGTATTCGTCATCGCCATATTGGCGTATCACCCAGAGTGATGGTATGGGGGTGCCATTGCTTACACTTTGAACAGTGGACGTTACATTTCATATGTGTTACGACCCGTAGCTCTACCCTTCATTCGATCCCTGCGAAACCCTACATTTCAGCAGGATAATGCACGACAGCATGTTGGAGGTCCTTTACGGGCCTTTCTGGAAACAGAAAATGTTCGACTGCTGCCCTGGCCAGCACATTCTCCAGATCTCTCACCAATTGAAAACGTCAGGTCAATTGTGGCCGAGCAACTGGCTCGTCACAATACGCCAGTCAATACTCTTGATGAACTGTGGTATCGTGTTGAAGCTGCATGGGAAGCTGTACCTGTACACGCCATCCAAGCTCTGTTTGACTCAATGCCCAGGCGTATCAAGGCCGTTATTACGGCCAGAGGTGGTTGTTCTGGGTACTGATTTCTCAGGATCTATGCACCCAAATTGCGTGAAAATGTAATCACTTGTCAGTTCTAGTATAATATATTTGTCCAATGAATACCCGTTTATCATCTGCATTTCTTCTTGGTGTAGCATTTTTAATGGCCAGTAGTGTAGTAACAAGCTATGTCAGTCTCCAGACGAATACTGATTTCATAATCAAATGCGATTCAATCCACTCTAGTACAAAGGAAACGACGCACCACGAAATAATTAGCCGAATTGTACGTAAATCCGTAGATGTTATGTGCATGGACAGACGAACACACGTTCACAATTTTAAAAAAATTGGATGTTCATTCAAGAGAAAAAACTTCATAGATTAAACAAGTCAATAACGCGTTGGTCCACCTCTGGCCTTTATGTAAGCACTTATTCAGCTTTCCATTGATTGACAGAGTTGTTGGGTGTCCTTCTGAGGGATATCGTGCCAAATTCTGTCCAATTGGCGGGTTAGATCGTCAAAATTCTGAGCTAGTTGGAGGCCATGCCCATAATGCTCCAAACGTTCTCAGTTGGGGAGAGATCCGGCGCCCTTGCTGGCCAAGGTAAGGATTTGGCAAACACGAAGACAACGGCGTGTGTGGGCGGGCATTATCTTGCTGAAGTGTAAGCCCACGATGGCCTATCATGAATGGCAACAAAACGGAGCGTAGAATATCGTCGACGTACCGCTGTGTTGTAAGGATGCCGTGGATGACTCCTATGAAATGAAATGGCACCCCATAGCATCACTCCTGCTGTCGGGACGTATGACAGGCGACGGTCAGGCTTGTATCCCACTGCTGTCCGGGACGTCTCCAGACATGTCTTCGTCCTGGAACTTCATTTACTGGAGTAGAAATGTCTTCAGCGATGAGTCACGCTTCAGACTGAGCCTCGATGACCAGTGAAGACATTTCTGGAGACACATCAGACAGTGGTGAGATACCAACCTGACTGTGGCCCCACATACGGCCTGAAAAACAGGCGTGATGGTCTGGGATGCCATTTCTTTGCAGGACCCCTTTGGTTGTCATCCGCAGCACCTTTACAGCACAGCGGTACGCCGACGATATTCTACGCCCCGCTTTGTGCCCGTCATTGAAAACCATCCTGAGCTTACATTTCAGCAAGATAATGCCTGCCCACACACGGCAAGTGTTTCTACTGTTTGGCATTATACTTGCCAAAGCCTACCTTGGCCAGTTCCAAACGTATGGGCATTTATGGACAGAATCCTTCAACCATCTCGAGATTTTGACAATCTGACGCGCCAGCTGGACAGAATTTGGCACGATATCACTCAGGAGTACAGACAAGAACTATCAATCAATGCCAAGCCAAATAACTCCTTGAATGAGGGTCAGAGTTGGAATAACATGTTACTGACTCGCTTAATTCGTGAAGTTCTTTCTCTTGAATACATGATCCAATCTTTCTGACATTGTAATTTTCTGTTTGTCTGCACATGCATACCACTCTACGGGGTCCGACCCAACAGCTGAATGGTCAGCGTGATGGACTTCTGTCGGATTCGATTCCCGGCTGTGTCGGGGATTTTCTCCGCTCAGGGACTGGGTGTTGTGTTGTCTTTGTCATCATTTCATCCCCATCTGGCGCGCAGGTCGCCCAATGTGCGTCGAATGTAATAAGACCTGCACCGAGGCAGCCGGACCTGCCCCGTAAGGGGCCTCCCGGCCAATGACGACAAACGCTCACTTCATTTCCATTACTGGTTCCGTACTATTCTGATAATTCCTTCGCGGTGCATAGTGATTTTTTTTCTTCCTTAGAGTATAATACTTTCCGCTTATGGTGAAACTCTTGTGAATTGCAGCCTATAAACAAGAGTGCACCAAAAACTCAACAACATATGTAATTTACTACACATCCTCGACAACGAAAATCCCCGTCCCTACCAGTTCACCGACACCAGCACACTGGAGCATTACTTTCCTGCCCTTCTGTCAAACCTGTCAATATTCCCTGGAGGTCTTTCCACTTCACCGTGACTATTTCACGTTATGATGTGACCTCTGGGACAATCACTTTCCCCAAACTTCAAAGAAAAAATAGAAGTGATATAGTATTGTTTGTTGATTTACCACGAAGTTATATTTAGTCGTCTAATGGGAAATGGTTTTCTTCCCTTGCGCACAGTGCCCTCCTTTCTTGCGGTGCATAATCTGACGTAGTAGGTGGCTGTAATAAGAGGGGAAGAGAAGGAGGCTAGAGTTTAACATCCCGTCGACAAGGAGGTCATTAGTGACGCAACACAAGCTCGGACTAGGAAAGGATGGGGAAGGAAATCAACCGTGCCTTTCCAAAGGAACGATAGCGGCATTTGTCTCTAGCGATTTTGGGAAATCACGGAAAACCTCTTTATGGATACCTGTACACGGGTTTGAACTGTCGTCCTAGAGAAAAACCTAAATCTGGGTGACCGTACAGGGATTTGATCTGTCGCTCTAGCGAATACGAATTCACTGTGACTAACAGATATGTGGTTAGTGTGCTGTCTTGTTTCTGATGAGAGGAGGGAGAGGAGAAAACAGGAGCCGGCACGTAACATACTATTCTCGAGTAGCACAAATTGGGCAACCAAGCTTAACGTCCTCGTTTGACGGACGAATCACTATATACAGCGTCACATAGGCCAACTCCTTGAGACACTGCGAAGAGAATTGTAACACAGAACATCAGCGCAAACACCAGTGATGAAGAGCTGTACGTCACCATCTCTCCCGTTAATGGCCAAAAACTAGCTGTGTAACATTTCTTCCACCCGTAGGATGTGGACATACCAGCTCGGAGTCGAGCGCCACCGCACAGGCCTCTGTTACCTACCTCGGCTACAGGACAAAAGGAATGCCTTTACGCTGGTCACCCCAAGGACGGGCAGAAAGGAAGAGAATCAAACATTGTTCTACGTGGGAAAAGATGGTAATGTAAATACAAAGACAAGATAAATTTTGCGAAGGCACGGTGCACCTGGACTCTCAAAACGTTCATGTCATGCATTGTATATGACAGTGACTTTTTCCCAAAACAGAAAAATAACCGGAGATTCAGTTTCAGTACGCATGGCTCTGACACGATCTAGTCTGCTACCGTTGAAGCATCTAGGTTGAATTTATTGCAGAAGCGTCCCACCGATGACAGCGGTGTCAGCCGTCACGTGATCACCAACCGGCTGCTCTGCTTATGTAAGACGCAGGGCGAGTAACCTCGGGCAGCGTGCGCCGATCTGATAGCACAACAACGAGTCTGGCATTGTCCGCTTCCAGTTCTCGAAGGCTTTCCAGATAAACCTTCCAGATTTTTTTTCTTGCGTTTACAGACGAAATCGCACTAGGCCAGCAGCGTAGGCAGCGTTTATAATGATAAAATGTATTACGATGCACGAGGTGGTCCTTGAAATTCTGTAATAAGGTTTCCTTGGGATAGTTTGCGTATCCTCAAGTGTCTGCCATTTCAGTATCTTCAGCATATCTACGACACTCTCCCAAGGGTCAAACGAAACTATGACAATTCGTGCCGTCCTTCTCTGTATAAGTTCAATGTCCGCTGTTAGTCCTATTTGGTATAGTTCCACAAACTTGAGCAGTATCCTAGGACTGGTTGCAAGAGCAATTTGTAAGAAATTTCTTTTGTAGACTGACTGTATTTCTTTAGTAGTCTACCAATGACCTGAAATCTGTCACCCGCTTTACCTAAAACTGATCCTGTGTGACTGTTCCATTCATACCCTTACAAAGAGTTATGTCGACGTAACTATATGATTTGATCTAGTCTGACAGTGACTCATTGGTACTGTAGCTACACAATATTATTGTTTTTTCTATTTGTGGCGTGCACAGTTTTAAATTTCTGTATATTTAAGGCAAGTTTCTGATTTGTGCACCACTTTTAGATCTTATCATGATCAGACTGAATATTTGTGGTACGTTTTCAGATAATATTTCATAATAGATAACCGCATCTGCAAAAAGTCTTAGGTTACCACTGATATTGTCTGCAAGTTCATTAATATACAACATAAACAGCAAGGGTCTAAGCTAATATAGTTCCCTGATTCATACTCGAAGTTACTTCTACATCTGCTGCAGTATACAGAGAAGTTGCAGCATTAGAAAATTGCAGCTAAATGCAGGAAGATCTGCAGCGGATAGGCACTTGGTGCAGGGAGTGGCAACTGACACTTAACATAGACAAATGTAATGTATTGCGAATGCACAGAAAGAAGGATCCTTTATTGTATGATTATTGATAGCGGAACAAACACTGGTAGCAGTTACTTCTGTAAAATATCTGGGAGTATGCATGCGGAATGATTTGAAGTGGAATGATCATACAAAATTAATTGTTGGTAAGGCGGGTGCCATGTTGAGATTCATCGGGAGAGTCCTTAGAAAATGTAGTCCATCAACAAAGGAGGTGGCTTACAAAACGCTCGTTCGACCTATACTTGAGTATTTCTCATTAGTGTCGGATCCGTACCAGGTCAGGTTGACGGAGGAGATAGAGAAGATACAAAGAAGAGCGGCGCGTTTCGTCACAGGGTTATTTGGTAACCGTGATAGCGTCACGGAGATGTTTAGCAAACTCAAGTGGCAGACTCTGCAAGAGAGGCGCTCTGCATCGCGGTGTAGCTTGCTGTCCAGGTTTCGAGAGGGTGCGTTTCTGGATGAGGTATCGAATACATTGCTTCCACCTACTTATACCTCCCGAGGAGATCACGAATGTAAAATTAGAGAGATTCGAGCGCGCACGGAGGCTTTCCGGCAGTCGTTCTTCCCGTGAACCATACGCGACTGGAATAGGAAAAGGAGGTAATGACAGTGGCACGTAATGTGCCCTCCGCCACACACCGTTGGGTGGCTTGCGGAGTATAAATGTAGATGTAGATGTAGATTTTCCATCCAAGATCACTTACTGCGTCCTCCCGACCAAGAAATCCTTAACCCAGTCTCATATCTATTTGACACACAATACGAATGCGCTTTTGATAAGCGTAGCTACGGTACTGAGTCAAGCGCTTTTCGGAAGTCGAGAAAAACTGCATCTCCTGTCTGCTTTGATCTACGACTTTTGATCTACGACTTTCAGTATGTCATGTGAGAAGAAGGTATATACATATTCAGGATGTTTCAAAATGGACTTAACAACTTTGAAAATTCATATAAATTAATTCATAGTACCTACAGAGGCGATTGTAGTGTCAATTTGTAGGGAAATACATCAAGTTTTGTCTCGCGTAGTTCGCTAGCGCCGAATCGCACCGTAAGGAGCGTAGCAGCAGTTGCGTTAAAGATGGCTGCCTTCACTGGACCCGAGAGTGCTAGCTGTGTGTTTTGGTTTGAAGAATCGAAGTCGGCGACAAGAGGTCAGCGTAATTTCCGTACTCAGTACGCTAAGATCCTCCTAGTAGGCGTGCGATTAATGAGTGGCATAAATGTTTTGCAGAAACAGGGTGCTAAGTAAGATATGCGAAACCATCAGGTCGCCCAAGCACGTGTAACGACGTCGTTGAGCAAATGAGACAACGTTTTGGCCGGCCAGTGTGCCCGAGCGGTTCTAGGTGCTACAGTCTGGAAACGCGCGACCGCTACGGTCGCAGGTTCGAATCCTGCCTCGGGCATGGATGTGTGTGATGTCCTTAGGTTAGTTAGGTTTAAGTAGTTCTAAGTTATAGGGGACTGATGACCTCAGAAGTTAAGTCCCATAGTGCTCAGAACCATTTTTAGACAACGTTTTGTCAACAGCCCTACGAAATCGACCCGGCGTGCATCTTGCGAACTGCAAATCCTACATACAACTGTTTGGGGTGTGTTGATAAACCGTTTACATTTGAAACCGCACCAGCAATAAAAAACACTGATAAAATTTATCGCAAGATCTTCTGTGCGGATACGTTAAATCGTTTACATGAGGATAAAAATTTCTTGGACAAAATCGTCTTTTCTGACGAATCGACTTTTCACTTAAGTGGCAAGGTTAACACACATAACTGTACGATTTGAAGCAGTGAAAATCCACATCGAACGTTCCAACATGTTCGTCGTAGCCCTAAACTGAAAGTTTTTTGTGCACTGAGCAAGAACGAAGCGTAAGGCCTCTTTTTTTTCCATGAGAGAACCATCAGTGAGATAGTGTTCCTGGATATGTTACAACAATTTTTGATAGCACAGATCGATGGGGATAAACGAAATGTTCACTTCATGCAAAATGGTGCACCACCCCACTATCTGACTGACGTCCGGGATTTTCTCAGTGACCGCTTTCCAGGTCAATGGATCGTGATGCGCCAATTGCTTGGCCCCACGTTCCCCAGACCTGACACCACTCGATTTTTTTATGGGGATTCATCAAAGATATCGTGTTTGTACCTCCTTCTCTACCTGAACTTAGAGCAAGAATTAACGCCACCGCTGAACAAGTTACACCTGCAATGCTACAGCGAGTTTAGGAAGAAATTAACTTCCGGTGGGTTGTTTGCAGGATAACCAACGGGAACCACATTCAACATCTTTAGTTTAAGGTAAGTCTAAATATACTATTTATAAATAATATTTTTATGCAAAGATACGCGTACGGAGTCTGACCGAAAACGGTCGTACAATCAAAAATAAGTTATAGAGCAGCATCACGTATTACGTCGTTTGTACGATGTCAAGGATATTGATCGGTAGTTTTGTGTATCACTTCTGCTACCTTTCTTGCAAAGGGATGTGACGTGCTTCTTTCCAATTACTGGGGACACGACGAGGGGGAAAAATTCACGTACAGCGATAGTGTCTGTATTGGAAAACTGCAGTGTATGGTCAGATTGTATCTACATCTGTGCGCTGCAAATCCCTATGAAGAGTATGGCAAAGGTGCTTCCCATTACACCATGCTTTAGGGCATCTTCCCATTCCATTTGCGTACGGAGAACGGGAAGAATGTGATTCGCTGCCTATTTGCGCGCCGTTATGAGTTTAATCTTGTGGTCACGGTCTATAGGAGAGCGATGCTTGGGAGATGAGTGTTCATGTATTCCTAGGGTCCGCTCTTAATGCTGCTTCTTGAAACTCCGAGGTGGCTTTTCGTGGGATGGCTGTTGTTTATCTTCAATCGTCAGCCAGTTTAGGGTATTCAGCACGTCCGTGACGGAGGTATAAGTAAAACAAACCGAGAATGTGTTAATGTGCTAAGCGTAATGGAGCTACTTTTATAAACAGATATATATTTAACTTAACGACGTATAGTAACAATTAATAAAAAGTTTTCAATAAAATTAATATAAATAATAGACCAATAGTTTACCTCTCTTACACATGACAACGTGAACTCATCAGCAACCAACCTAAAACATTTTCGAAAAAGTTGAAGACATCGAAACGTGTTTCCAAAGTCCGGAGAGGAGAAATATGTAAAAATTTCGCTCTTTGGTCAATGTGTGAAACTTAGATCTCCCGAGATATTAAGGTGACTATATTCTTTGAATGGAGCTATGCATTTTCTTTTAACGGCTTTCGAAAGCCACTGGAAAAAAAGAAAAAAAACTTAATACATTTAAGACATGATGGATGTTATGGCAGCGATAGTTTTCTCATACAGAAGCCGGGACTGTGTTGCTGTGACACAGACACAGAACTGCCACAGACATGTTACCGCCGTCTAGTTATGATGCTACGGCGAGGTGATCTAGTGAACCAAGTACGTCCACGACACTGAGGGGCTTGTATCATTTTCCTTCGTCGATATAACTGAGAACGTGTTTCATTTACATTTTAAACCAAATTCTGTAATAACGAAACGCATTTACACCTAACTAATACCATTTTAAAACTTTTTTATTAAGTGTATGTATAAGCTCAGGAATGTGCGTCCAGCCAGCGCGACACTACGTACGATTATGCCAATGGCGGCCGTGAGTGGCGTAACGATCCGTTAAGCACATGCCGTGGTTCGGATGTACGCACATTCTTGTATTTTCTTTGATTCTATACACGCATGAACGATAACAACTGTGATGCACCCTGAATAAATGCCCTATTTCTTAATGACATGTAAGACCAGAAGTACTAATTTCAAAATTAATTATCCAAAAATATCAAACGAGGCTTGAGGGAAGCCGTTGGTCGAAAAGGTAAGTTTATGGACACTGTCTTCAGACCAAAAATTGAACTCAAATAATGAAACGACTCGATTGAAAGCTTGCAAAGTAATATTTCAGAGCTAGATCAGAAATGTAAGGACTATGGTATGAAGATTAGCATCTCCAAAACGAAAGTAATGTCAGTGGGAAAGAAATATAAACGGATTGAGTGCCAAATAGGAGGAACAAAGGTAGAACAGGTGGACGGTTTCAAGTACTTAGGATGCATATTCTCACAGGATGGCAACATAGTGAAAGAACTGGAAGCGAGGTGTAGCAAAGTTAATGCAGTGAGCGCTCAGCTACGATCTACTCTCTTCTGCCAGAAGGAAGTCAGTACCAAGACTAAGTTATCCGTGCACCGTTCAATCTTTCGACCAACTTTGTTGTATGGGAGCGAAAGCTGGGTGGATTCAGGTTACCTTATCAACAAGGTTGAGGTTACGGATATGAAAGTAGCTAGGATGATTGCAGGTACTAGTAGATGGGAACAATGGCAGGAGGGTGTCCACAATGAGGAAATCAAAGAAAAACTGGGGATGAATTCTATAGATGTAGCAGTCAGGGCGAACAGGCTTAGATGGTGGGGTCATGTTACACGCATGGGAGAAGCAAGGTTACCCAAGAGACCCATGGGTTCAGCAGTAGAGGGTAGGAGGGGTCGGGGCAGACCAAGGAGAAGGTACCTGGATTCGGTTAAGAATGATTTTGAAGTAATAGGTTTAACATCAGAAGAGGCACCAATGTTAGCGCTGAATAGGGGATCATGGAGGAATTTTATAAGGGGGCTATGCTCCAGACTGAACGCTGAAAGGCATAATCAGTCTTAAATGATGATGATGATGATGATAATGAAACGACTTTGTCGTAAAACAGCGTTCAGGAGAGTTATGCTTATAACCACCTAAAACTCAATCGCTTCTTACGGATTCGTTACTGTTTTCATACAAAGACTGAAGAATTTTTCACGGGCAGTTTTCAGAGCAACAGTCTCAGCATGTTATATAACGAATGGCTAAAGGGGAAATGAAAAGCAGCAAAAGTACGCAGGACTAAGCAAAAGAAACTTTCGGAGAAGAAAAAGCAAGTCTACGAACATCAAGATCTCAGATGGCAAGTCGATACTAAACATAGACGGAAAAGTTGAAAAGTGGAAGAACTATATAGGAGGGTCATACGAATGAAACAAATCTAAGACAATACGATGGAACGAGAAAAGGAAGTACAAGAAAAATTGGACATTTGTGGTAAGATCTTATGGGACCAAACTGCTGAGGTCATCGGTCCCAAAGCTCACACACTACTTAATTTAACTTACGCTAAGGACAACACACACACCCATGCCCGAGGGAGGACTCGAACCTCCGACGGGGGGAGCCGTGCGAACAGTGACAATGCTCCCCAGACCGCATGGCTAACCCGAGCAGCGACGTACAAGAATATGACGGAAATGTGATATTGCGAGGAAATTTGACAATGTTCTGAAAGGCCTAAATCAAAAAAACGTCCCTGGGGTAGAAAACATTCCATCAGAACAACTGATATCCTTGGGAGAGCCAGCCATGACGTAACTATTCCAGGTGTTATGCAAGTTATGTGAGACAGATGAAATACCCAGGCGAAATACCCTCAGATTTCAAGAAGATATAATAATTCCAATTTCAGACATAGTAGGCACGAATATTGCCGAACTAACAGTTTAATAAGTCATGATTCCAAAATATTAACACTAAGCGTCAACAAAAGAATGAAAAAAAACTGTTAGAAGCCAACCTTGACGAAGATCAGTTTGGATTCGGGAGAAGTGTAGGAACACGCAACGCAATACTGAACCTACAACTCATCTTACAAGACATACTGAAGAAAAGAAAACCTACGTTTATAGCACTTTTAGGCAGCAGCTGAGAAAGGCTGCGACGGAATGTGGCCGGTAACTGATGTCATTCAGTCGGTACGTCGAGCAGTAAAGGAACCCAAGGAGAAACTAGGAACGGGAATTACAGTTCAGGGAGAAGAAATAAAAACCTTGTGGTTTGTCGACGACAATATAATTCTCCCACAGAGAGCAAAGGACGTGAAAGAACAGATGAACGGAATGGATACAGTCTTAAAAGGAGGCTATAAGATGAACGCCAATAAAAGTAAATCAAGGGTAATGGAACTAGTCGAAATAAATAAGGCGATGCAGAGGGAGTCATATTAGGATACGAGAAACTAAAACTAGTAGCGGACTTTTGTATTTGGGTAGCAAAAGAACCCACGATGACCAAAGTAGAGTGGATAAAAAATGTGCATTGGCAATAGCTAGCCAAGTATTTCAGTAAAAATGAGAGAAATTTGTTAACATTGAAAATAAACATAAATGTTAGGAGGCCTCTTCTGGAGGTGTTTGTCTGGAAGGCACGAATGTAAGTGTGAAATATAGATTATTCCTGAAGGTTAGGTCGGTGGATCTAACAACTGACGAAATGGGGAGAAAAAAACGTTATGGGACAATGTACTAATGGAAAGGATCGGTTGTTAGAATACATCTTGAGGCTTCAAGGACTTGTCAATTTTGTTATGGAAGGAAGTGTGTGGGGAAGGAGGGAAGGGGGGATTAAAAGTTGCAGAAGGAGACCAAGCAGGCTTGGCAATAGTGAGTAGGTTCCAGTAAATGTTGGCTGCAATGATCACTACTCAACCATGACAGGACTGCACTTGGCCGTAACGGGAACACATGGTGACATTACGTTAAATAAGTACAGTTGTGACTGAGAAAATCTCATCGCACTGTCACTGCTTTCAAGTCGGTTGTACATACTCGAATACTATCACTATATGCGCTGACACACGATAAACCTCTCTCTCCCAGGTGCAATTAATATAGTGGTCGACTAATATTCAGAAATGAAGTGACCCGTATACCACAGATTAGCATTGAGAGCTGCATCGACCAGTCTTCGGACCTAATACAACAACAAGAACAGCAGCATGTTATGTACTTATTAATTAAAATAAGTTTCAGTGCTTTGATGTTTTTGTAATGACAAGACGACACACTGAAGAGTTGATAGATTATTTCCATATCATTACCCTTTTACATGATAAAAGGTAGCCACTGTAATTTATGTGATTTCTACAATAGATTCTGCATGTTAGTAGTATTACATTGTTCTAAAGTGACATTTTACATCTAGTATTGAGAGCTGGGTCAATGCATACATGGCTGAGTACATGACTTTCTTTTTCTACGATGACCATAAGTTACTGTCAATTAGAAACATCAGTTCTACATTTTGAACCTGTGTATTTTATTATTTTGGCCGACTGTTGCAACCTGTCAGATTGATCTTTATGACTACTGACCGTTCAAATTTCACGCTGTGGCGAAGAAAACCACTATCACATTACAGTCTCCATCAGAAAGGATTTTGCACGTCGACTTTTGATTTTGATACCCTGCACTCTGCCTATCAGCGATTTCGTAGTTGGTGCAAAGTTGTGAAACTCTGAGCGACGAAAATGTTGGGAACGTTTATTTTGGAAAACCTCTTGCGTAATTTTCGTCGCCCTTTGCGACCATTTGTCCCAAATGACGTAATCATTACGTAAACTCTTGCTTGATTCAAGGTCAACAACAAAACCAAAATGGACTAAATGCCCCTATTAATACGAGAAATTACGGGTTTGTCACTGAAACAACGGGACAGTCACACGATGCAAGATAGTCCCTGTGAAAAGTAAGCAACAAATGTGCCGCAAACACCACACCACATCGCTCAAATACTATGCGTATTTCACCTCTACAGTATAATGCCGTATACATTGTACGTGAAGACATTGTAACATAGCTTTTGTTTTAGTCGCCTTCCATTTAACATTTCGTAACTCCATACGACGGCTATGTGACGTTGCAGCTTTGTGGTTAGATGTCAACCTGCGCAAGAAAAGGTTTGGGCATTAGGTCTCCTGCTCGTACCAGGGCTTTTTCTGGTGTGAATCAGTGTGGATTTTACATCTGACAATGTCATACTTGTGCGAAAATGCCTAATTACAACCAGAGATATTCTAATCCATACACAATATCGAATTGAAGGAAAAGATGCAAGGAAACCAAAAGGATGCTACTATATTTGTAATACGCAATTCAGTCACGAGCTACACATGTGCCCCCTGCATGTTACATAGGAATCGTAAGTTCCTGTCTATCATTTACCCTGTTGTTTCTCTTACCGTTAGTGAGATTTTAAATTGTGTCAGTATCCTGAAGATGGACACTTGTTCACTCTCCGTACGGTTCGTGCTTATTGCAGCTGTCTTGCTGGTGAACCAAGCGGAATAGTCAGCGTAGAGCCGCAGCAAGGGCAGAGTGCTCCTCAGATGCTGAATATACAAATTCTGAGGCAAAAAGCCGTCCTGCTAGTGCGATATGACACGCGACACGTTTGGTCCAGCTCTGTAACAAGCACCCTCTCGCAACTTTTGGATGTAGCAAGTTATTAGTATCAAAATATGATAAAGTCTCCAGACGGAATCAACGCATTTAAAACAATTTAGGTATATTAACAAAATCAGTGTAACTAATTATGCACTGGGAATACAAGGCTAAAATTTCATGTAACACATAAAAAGAAAATTAAGAGTGTATCACTGGATAAACAATCAAAAATTTTGGTGTCAGCATTGTGCGCCCCTTTTTGTGCTATAGACAATGCATTGTAGAGCAATGAATGTTTTTTTCTTCTAGTTTTGCAGTTATGTATACCACTGATCCTTTTGATCTGAGTGTATTATTAACAACAAAATTCATGACGAAATAAATGTACTTTGAAGCAGTAGCCAGAATGCCTAACTCCTTAATTAGATTTCTACAAGATGAGCATAGGTGAGTACCACACAGCCTGTGTCTGAGCAATGAGCACTTTCTTTCTTAAAGTTGAGTTACCCCAGAACATTATTCCACACGACATTATCGAATGAAAATATGCAAAATATGTCTCTCCCCAAGATTTCCAGCGATTTAAGTGCAAATGTGGCTGAAGTAAGTTGTTTTAGGAGTTTCAAAATGTGCTTTTAATTTTCATCAATATGTTATACTTATTGTTGTACTTTCTCTAGATGCGCATAAATTGTGTCTTTTTGAAACAGAGTCAGGTCATTCACAGTAAACCATTCAATAAGCTTTTCAGAATATTATTTATCATTTCTTTGTCGTTGAATGTAGCCTATGTTAAGACTGATCAAAATACCAGTGTCATCCGCAAAAATAATTCTGATTGTTGTATGTTAGACAGAAGATAGTTTACGAGAGGGAAGATTACGATTGGTATTACACTGTATCTGTTTCTCTATTATTTGGCCTATAGTTCTCAACGAATCCAGTTCATGGTTTCTGGCCAACTGATAAGATTTTTGCTTAATAACATACTGTGTTGTGTTACATGCGTATTTCTTCAGTAATCCTCAAAAACAATATCCGCCCCATGACCTATTACACATAAATTTTATAACAGCAATTTCCGCACTAGAAGACCCAATTTCCTCAGGCAGATTAATTCGTGGCAATCCTCGCAAATGTAGGCCCCAGTTTCTGTCTTTAATTGATCTGTGTCTTGAAATTTCTGCCAGTCTGACACTGCATGGGACTGCGTAGACGCCAGATATGACCAGATTTGTACATGTGAATTTTATGTTGTGGAAAAGCCTACTTAGATTGTTAGAGTTGCGACTGCACTAACCATAACACGTTTTTGTTGCAGCACTTCTTGTTGGAAATCTTTATGTTTAAGTGGAAATTCGAGGTCTCTGCACAGTGTTGACCTATATGCTTTTTTCTTGTGAATAACTTTAGAGTATGTTTCAAGGCACTTCTGTTAATCTTTCATGCGTTCTTTACTATATAACCCATTTAGAAACGCCTGTATGCCCATTTTCTCTCGCCGAATGTTGCGGCGTTAGGGCTAGCTTTGGTTTTCTAGCACGATGTTCTCGTAGATCACGGTTTCCGAAACGATGTGTCGTCACGTTTTACTGTGTGCCGTAGTCATACGAAGTGAGTCACAAAATTTTCTTCAATCCAAGTTATAAGTTTAGGATAAGGTGCATTTCACTACTATAACATTTCAAAATCAATTTGAGACGCTCTGTAAAAGTCACCACCTCAAGCGGTATCAACTCTCACTTCTGCTTGCCGATAGCTGCAGCGATGGTACAAACCTGTGAAATGATTACCTTACCTTATTAAATTAATGAATACTGACATTAATATCCATTACTAGTATTCGGAGACAGATATTCACGGAATATTTGGCGACGTCTTGGTCCGCGCTCTGTTTGTACTCAAACAGAACATTGTGTAAGACGCCGCCGAATATTCCAGGAGTGCCTGTCTCCGAAGACTAGTAATGAATATTAATGTGAGTTTTCATTAATTTAATAAGCATGGGATTTTTATTTCCAAGTAGCATGTGGTTTGCTATTGCTAGGTTAATATAAAAAAGTTTAGTTTTCACATTAAATGTTTCACAATTTTTCATGAATATTGTTACTAAAAATTTCTTTCTTGTTATTGGACTTCTACAGTTATTATTACCTGATAATTTTATTTTGTTACCAAAGATGAAGTCTTATGGATGGTTCCTCAGTTATTGTTTAAAACAATGGGCTGCTGGTGCAACGGTATTTCTATCACAATTCTTCATACCTTTAAAATGGCATCAGAATCTTCTGGCAGCTCATCACACAAATTAAAAAAATTCTTCTTTAAACTGGAAATATCAACTTTTCTTTACAATGCATGACCTCCGTGATCTATTGACAACTTTTGGTAACTTTATATCTCGCTTGATATATTGTCTGAAAAATAAGCACTGGAAATTCGAAATTACACCATCTCACTGACAGTGATATAATATAGACATTTATAGTTTCTTCACTGTGTGGTGCACAATCCTAGACTGACGGGTTCAAATGTTCGTTTGTGCAACTTCGTTTAGCTTTAGCGATACAGTTCCACCAATAATGCTATGACGGGACCTGGACAAGTTTTGTGCGTCCTCCTTCAAAGACACTAAACGGCCAACCATACGCACCGCGGAAAATCATAGTTGCAGCCTGCCTATCTAACGGCTTACAGGGGTAACAAAAATTTCATTTTCAGTGTTTCACACAATTACAGAGTGAATTTCAAAAAAATAAATGCTGTCATAATCTACTCACTAAGAGGTATAATCTTGTGTTACAAGTTTAATAAAGTAAGTCAGGTATTACAATTAAAATGAGCACACCGGCGTATGAACGTATTGTTTGTCTAATTACGACCTAGTTTCGGCCTTTAATGCCATTTTCAAGAAATTGAGTTTATGTCATTAAATACATATTGTATATATCTTGAGCCAGCGTAGCTTACAGTGCGCAAATTTCTGATTATATGCATCCAGTATATGACAATGACAGTACTTAGCGACTTCCAACAAACTTTACACATAATTTCAAAAATTTAAGAAACTTGTTCTCGATGGCACCCATCACAAGATTATGAAAAAAAAATTGTCGCTTATTACGTTTTCGCTGTCCATCCTTAGTATCAGGTATGGCGTTTTAATTTTTTGCATACAGTGTTCACACATTCCACAGTGAGATGCCTAAAAAACTAGTTTTGCCTAAAACGGAACGCAAATTACTTAGAGTAGACTCAACCACTGTTTGATAATATGAGCACTTAGTGACTTCCAAAAAACTTTACACATAATTACAAATATTTTTCTCAATTTCATGCATAATGTTAAATATTTAACACAGTTCACTCTCTTGTCACGTAATCAGATGTTCGAAGCTGTTTTATGCTTGAGAATTCGATTTTTTCATGAATCGGACTGGTTAATGATACTGACAGATCTTGATATTTTCGTGCATCGACAACTCAGCAACTGCACGTGATCAGATTTAAAGCTAAAACTTCATATTTTGTTCTTGGTTCAAGTCCAGCGGAATAAATCATAGGTGAGCTATTTTTTCTCTGTCGATTGCCTTCACTCTTTTACGGTTTAAACAAAAATGGTTCAAACGGCTCTGAGCACTATGGGACTCAACTGCTGAGGTCATAAGTCCCCTAGAACTTAGAACTACTTAAACCTAACTAACCTAAGGACAACACACACATCCATGCCCGAGGCAGGATTCGAACCTGCGACCGTAGCGGTCAGGCGGTTCCAGACTGTAGCGCCAGAACCGCTCGGCCACCAGCGGCCGGCTTTTACGGTTTAATGCAGCTACATATTTTCTTACAAGTATCCTGCAAGAAACCCAGCTCTTTACCATCACGCGACGAAGAGTACGCGAGCTTTTTTGAGTATTTTTCAAGAAGCCATTTGAACTTGTACCAGACTCGTTATACTCGTGTACATCACACGGCACGAATATTAACCGTGACTCTACGACTGAATGTTGATCAACTGTAAAATTTCAGACTGTCTTATAGCCTACAGGAAGATCTCTCTGATCTATCATGGATGACAATACTTCGCTACTTCAATTTTTTTTTCATTTGCCAGCACCTGACAGTGTTATCTATCTGTGAGAAACAAGCGTAGAGTACTATTCCAAGTGCGTCCAGAAACCACGGAAATTCCCCTCCGTGTGAGCAATCTTGTATGCAGCGTCTACAAAGTCTCAATATTATGTTATTTCCTGGTACTACGAGGGCTATCCACAAAGTACATTACGTTTTGGAATTAAAAATAAATAAAGTATTGGAGATTTTTTTTAATTATTTACAGATGAAAGCCACACTTAAATACTACTTTTCTACATAGTTGCCATTTAAATTAAGGCACTTATCGTAGCGATGGACGAGCTTGGAAATTCCTTCGTCGTAAAATTCGGCCGCCTGCGCCTTCAACCACGTGGTTAATCAGCACCCCGGTAGAAATACGATTTTTGTGGATTTCCTGGAAAGAGGCACTACAATAAACTCTCAAAGGTATTGCCAAACTCTGCACAACCTCAGAAGAGCAATACAAAACAAGCGCAGGGGAAAGTTGGGCTCAAAGATCTTGCTGATTCACGACAACGCCCGGGCCCACACGGCAAATGCCACTCGTGAAGTTCTCGAATCTTTTAAGTGGGAGTTGTTTCCTCATCCGCGGTACAGTCCCGACCTGGCACCGAGCGACTTCCACTTATTCTCAGCGATGAAGAAGTGGTTGGCTATGCAGCGTTTTGATAACGACGCACAGCTTCAAGAAGAGGTAACCATGTGGTTGAAGGCGCTGGCGGCCGAATTTTACGACGAAGGAATTTCCAAGCTCGTCCATCGCTGCGATAAGTGCCTTAGTTTAAATGGCAACTATGTATAAAAGTAGTATTGAAGTGTGGCTTTCATCTGTATACAATAAAAAAAATTTCCAATACTTTATTTATTTTTAATTCCAAAACGTAATGTACTTTGTGGATAGCCCTCGTATCAATGTTGTCAAATTGAATTAATTGTATTGCATAGTAGCACGAACTACGTGAACAGTATCGAAGAAGTCAACTTTGCATCAATCCTAGTTGTTCGTGTTCCCAGAAGTACACCACCACTGCTTCTCAAAATCTCAAAACAGTCGGACTGCATCTCTACTTGTCTGTGGCAGTTCCAGGGTTGTTGATTCTAGAGTTTTCTTTGCAAGACAATTCTTCTGGTGTTTCTGACTTATCATACATCATGTAAACTAAATAAACTGACAAGCTCCCGCATTTGTTTTACGTCAGTGTCTTACTTAGCTCAATCTTCCTGCTCACAAAGAAATAAGGGCAACTCTTTCATTAGTTATACTCCTCGACACCTTTTTTAAATCTTCAATAGAGTTTTATATTCTTTATCGCTCAATATGAAACATAGCCCTTATCCATATAAAAATGAATGTTTGTTCAGAAAGTATGATTTCAAAATGTAACAGCTCGATTTCCGCGCGGTTTTTTTGCAAAATGATTAGTTTTGTCCGGAAAAAGTGTCAGCTATAGTATATAACTTTTCCATCAATAATTTACCGGTATCCCGTTAGAACCAATTACCAGAAAGATAATGCTGCAATTCTCGACATTACAAAAGCCATCGATGGCTTTACGAACGTGTGACAGCTTCGTGAATGTGGACGGTACTTTAAACTATCCAATTGAGTTTTTGAACTCGTATCTCCCTGTTGTTCCACCCATACGTCACTAACATAAATCTTTTGTACAAATTAATCCTCCTCGATAGTACAATTGAACCTAGTTCGCCGTCAAAAAACTTATGCCAAACATCATGAGGCAACAATCGTGATTGGCAAGCCAAACGAAGATGTGTTCATTCCACGCATTCCTATCATTCCAACCAACATGTCATGCCATTTTAAACGACTACGGTTACTCGTTCGCCTAGCAATTTCAATGACCATCAACAAAACGCAAGGCCAGTCCCTTGAAGTGTGTGCATTAAATTTGCAAATTCCATGCTTCTCACATGGTCACTTATGTGTTGAATGCTAACGCGTGGGACAGCCGAAAAATTTCTTTTCGCAACAAGACGGAAAGACCAAAAAATATTGTATTTCCCAAAGCACTTCAAAAAATTTATTCACATATAACGCAGTGATGAACAAATCATTTTATATGTATTTTCTACATATACGAGGAGCGTTCAATAAGTATGCACCACATTTTCCCTCAGCCAATTTCGGTTGAGAAAATGCGCGGAATTTATTGTGGGACATCGTGGAATATTCCCACTTCAGCCGCTACAGTTTCATAAAGATTCGATAGATGGCTACGCTATACGTAGCCTTCAGAATGGCGTCTGGAACGCAGGTCCGTTCCAAGCAGAAAGCTATGACAGTTTCTTTTGGCGGAAAACCAGAGCATCGCAGATATTCATAGGCGCTTGCAGAATGTCTCTGGAGCCCTGTCAGTGAACAAAAGCACGGTGGGTCGCTGGGCGAGGAGTTTGTATGCATCGCAGAAGGGTCGCGCAAAACCTGTCCGATATCGCGCGTGCCGGCCGGGCGCACATAGCTGTTACTCCTGCAATGTTGGAACATGCTGGTACGCTCATTCCAGGTGATCGGCGGTCACAATCAAACCACCTCGTTGCTCAACTGGACGTCTCTGTTGTTAGTGCTGACACACTCGTCCACCTGTTGGGGTAATCAATGATATTTGCCCGTTGGATACCTCCCCGCCTAACAGAAGAAGATTAAGAGCAAAGAAGGACCACCAGTGGGGAATGCGGAATGCCTGTGCGTTACGAGGCTGATCGAGTCAATTTTTCGTTGAACTTTGTCACAGGCGGTAAAATATGGGTTCATCACTTCGAACCGGAAACAAAAAGGCAATTCATGGAGTGGCGCCACACCACCTCTCCTCCGAAGACAAAGTTCAAAGTTGCACCCTCAGCCGATAAAGTCATAGCAACAGTCTTCTGAGACTCTGAAGAGGTTGACCCGTTCCATGTCCTCCCTCCCGATGCAATGATCAATTCTGTAGTTTATTGTGCTACCCTCAGGAAATTGATGAAACGACTTCAGCGTGTTCGTCTTCACAAAAATGCAAACGAACTTTTCCTTTCCCATCACAGCGGAAAGTCTCACACAGTTCTTCACATTCGAGAGGGGTTCACGAAACTTCATTGGACTGTTCTTCCTCTTCCACCCAACAGCCCGGATCGCGCACATTCCGACCTCCATCTGTTTGGGCCAATGAAGTATGTCCTCCACGGAAAGCGCTACGTGGATGATGCAGAGGTTAGTGATGCTGCAAGACGTTGGTTTCGAAGTGGACCAGTAGATTGGTACCTTGCGTGCATCGGGCCCTCCCAGTAAGGTGGCGTAAGACCGTCGCGTTGAACGGAGATTGTGTTGAAAATAGTGAAAAACAATAACGGCGTATTGGAATTCTGAATAAAACCAACCTGCTTTCAGAAAAAAAAGTTTTATATTACTTATTGAACGCCCCTCGTATAAGTGTGTTTCCTTTATGTGTACCTACAAAACAACTGAAAGGAACACTGCCACGTTTGCTGGGCATTAGCTAGTAACTAACAATAATGACTTGCAAGTCTTTGCAGTTTTCATCACTTTTGAGACTTGCGTGTCAATGTCGCTGCTGCTTCAACAATGGGCAAAAGCCAGTCCACAGTTACCCATCACAAACAAATCTGAATGGTTGCCAGAAGAAGTATTTAGCACGTCAATAGCGGCTACCAGCAATTATAAGCACTAGACCACGAGGGCAATAACCGTACAACGTCCATAGCAGCCGTTACTGTCCCAAAGCGAAAGGAACTGTGGTGTGAGTGGGAACCTACTTCTGCACGAATAAATCTTTCGTAACTGGACGTACAAAATATGACACGCTTTAACAAGACATTATGGAACGACAACAAACAGTACTTTAAAATAGTAAATTAAATGGAATAACAAAATCTCTATACGTATTCCATGTTCGTTGAGCTACCGATATATGCTTTTGACTCGTGTAAGTTACAGCAGAAGTTACAAAAATACGTAGTTTGATTTAACGCAAGTGCACTACATATCCATAATTATGTCTCTCAAATTCGATGTTTCCAGCTTTTCGTCCATCACAGAGTACCGTCTCCACTCGTTTCTGAAATATTCTAGGAAGTAGCGATTTCGTGTTAATTTTTAATACTTTTAAATAATAAGCCTGCGAGTATTACAATAAGGATATGTTAAGTGGACCTGGACACACAAAATGGAAATTACGTTTTTTGGTTTCTGATATTCTTAAATAGAAGAGACATAGTATTTTTTCATCTTACTTAATTCTAGTACTTTTATTTTATTTTTCTAAATGTGTACTGACGAAGGTTTGTCATCACATCTCTCTACAAGAATCCAGTATTCGTAGAGACAATAAAACTGTGGAACATATTGCCACACTTGACACTACAGGCAACTGTTTCCATTTCAGACGACGAGTTCCTGCCAACTGTTTCCATTTCGGACGAGGAGTTGTTGCTTTGTAAACTGTATTGTGTAAACTGGAAGAAACTTTATGGATGTGAGGACCAGAATTCTGCTCCACATCACATAGTTCACACTCTCGTTCTGACTCTGTACGACCATGAAGAAATTCACGGAATAATTCACTGACTCTGTACGACCATGAAGAAATACACGGAATAATTCAGTATCAGATAGATCTCTGAAGATTGATTTGTAATTTCCATGACAGTTTTTGATAGACTGTGTTTACCTGTACAACCATGCTATGATCCTCGGTAATCTCTGGCACTACCACCACGTGTCTAGTCCTTCTGGACACAATCCATGCAATGATTCAACACCTATAGACAGTATATTATACTCCGCAACTTGGACTGTATCATACTATTGCCGCACACAACAATGTAGAAGTGATCTGCGAAATAGATTATCAGCACTATGTCATACACACACAATGAGTTGACAGGTGAATCATGAAATCTTTGCTACGCTCCGGGATTTAGTTAAAGTTTGGCTTAAACTTAAAGCACTGTTTCGTGCAAACGTGCCTTTTGCCGTTCAATGGCAATTTTCAAGTGAACTACTAGAGACAAAAACTAAAACTGTCAGTTTTTGTACGGCGTAAAAATTTATACATTTTTGTCATAGCTTTTCATAATATGTCAAAAACTAATAAGTAAGTACAAACATAAGTAGCGGAAAAGTTTTAATTTCTGCAACAATAAAAAATGTCTTTCTAAAGAATAATTACCGATGTACTGCAGTCTCTTTGATAAAAGGCGTCGTACTTACCCACATTACTGCTAAAAAATCTTTATTGTGCATGTAAGTGTAAGAGAGAAGGTTCCTTAAATTTAGCAGCTAGGGGAAGGTCCGTGTCCCCTTAAGTTCAATGCGTGCATCTCTACAATAGAGAAAATAAGCTACTGCTTTTCTAGTAATATTGTCATACTGTTTCAGGATCAAGTACTGAAAATTTAGAGAAGGGGAATACAATTCTGGTACGGTGTGGAAAGAGGTCTGGGGAGCAATCACTAAGACGCGACTGGGGCCGTAAGGTCAGTGAGCCCGCTAGGTCACCAGCAGGACAATCAATAAGGACAGGCGTCAAGCGCTGCAACTTCTAACCAGCACCACGCCTTGTCTACTCATGCCACGCTTGCCGGTAGCAGCAGTCGAAATTGAGGGCCTAAGACTAGAAATTACGTTAGATTAGATTCGTACTTGTTCCATAGATCATGAATACGACACTTCGTAATGATGTGGAACGTGTCAGGTTAATAAAAGGTGTCTATACAAGATATTACATTACACAAAATATTACATAACAATTAATACTTTTTTTTGTGGGGTTTGGGGAAATTACCCACTTACTATATCCAAAAATTCATCTAATGAGTAGAAGGAGTTGCCATTAAGAAATTCTTTTAATTTCCTTTTAAATGCTATATGGCTATCTGTCAGACTTTTGATGCTATTAGGTAAGTGACCAAAGACTTTTGTGGCAGCATAATTTACCCCCTTCTGAGCCGAAGTTAGATTTAAACTTGAGTATGGAAGATCATCCTTTCTCCTAGTATTGTAGCCATGTACACTGCTATTAGTTTTGAATTCGTTCGGATTGTTAATAACAAATTTCATAAGTGAATATATATATATTGTGAGGCTACAGTGAAGATCTCTAGCTCTTTAAATAAGGGTCTGCAGGATGATCTTGGATGAGCTCCAGCTATTATTCTGATTACACGCTTTTGTGCAATGAACATTCTTTTACTCAATGATGAGTTACCCCAGAATATGACACCATACGAAAGCAGAGAATGAAAATAGGCGTGGTAAGTTAATTTACTGAGATGTATATCGCCAAATTTGCAATGACCCTAACAGCATAAGTAGCTGAACTCAAACGTTTCAGCAGAACTTCAGTGCGTTTTTCCTAGTTCAAACCCTCATCAATGCGTACACCTAGAAATTTTGAATATTCTACCTTAGCTACCGATTTCTGATCGAAGTCTATATTTCTTAATGGTGTCATTCCATTTATTGTGTGGAATTGTATGTACTGTGTTTTGTCAAAGTTTAATGAGAGCCCATTTGCAGATAATCACTTAATGATTTTCTGAAAAACATCGTTTACAATTTCACCAGTTAATTCTTGTCTGTTGGGTGTGATAGCTATACTTGTATCATCGGCAAAAAGTACCAGCTTTGCATCTTCGTGAATACAGAATGGCAAGTCATTAATATATATTAGGAACAGCACTATAAGTGGTACAAGTGACATTTCTCACGAAAATGATCTAAATGCACATTTAATGAGCTAAATTGCGGATCTCTTCTGAGTAAAAGACGTACACGCTACATTCTGCACAGTGCCGCAGTCTGATCGTAAAGTTTAAGCTCTATACCAATACCTGGACTGCATTTAGAATACAACTAGCACATACCGAGAATTGCTGCTCTCTTTAATCTTCATCCCATCAGTACCTCTTCTGCAGCCTTTGCATCAAGATGAGTTTGAAATAAAATTTGAGAAACAATAATCTTCAGGAGATGGGGAACTATACCCCTCCATTAAATAGTTCTATAATAATATTTCGCACTCCCGGACAACAGTTACCACGGATGTAAGAAAGGTGAGTAGAGAAAGTAGAGAATGTGATCAAAGAAGGGGACGAGGGAGACTGAAAATGCACAACACAATCGTACAGCATCACGAGTGTTGCCCAGGAAGGACATTCCTCAAGACATGCCACAGAAGGAATTGGTTATGATTCTACAGCTACTGAATTGTGAGGGGATTGTAGAAAGTGACTATGAATAATTATCATATGTGTTGGAACCACGCCAATATATTTTCGTTTTGGCAATTTTATATGCTATTTACTTAGAGCTTTTCAGCTCGTTGTATTAATTTCTCTTTAATTACTCATATATCCTTGTTCTAAAATGAACCTTTATTGTACTATGTATATCATGTGTCTTGTAACAAAAACATCTCGAGATATAGCAAGCCAAATAAAATGTTTTGCTCTTGTATCTGTTTTACACTACATAGTTTTAAGAGGTAATGAGTACAGGTATTTTTAATATATTATAAAAAATAATGCAGGGGCACTACAGTCTCTAACCACGCCTACAACTATATATAGACTAACTAACAGTTAGGCAAAATATCTGATGGTCCAATAGTAACTCACATAATTTATAAATAGCCATTTAACTTTCGCAGTCATTTACTCAGTTTGTTTCAGCTAGCACTTATACCACTTATTCTTACAGTCCCTCAATTATTAACTTTGTGGAATAAAATTATCCATTGTATGCAACAAAACAGCAAGAGCGCAAAAGACATTTTAGTCTCATTGAAAAAGAGCATAATTTCGTTTGTATACCCCAGAATAAAATCCGTCTCTCAGTACTGTTATTTCACTGGGCCACACGCTCCTAGCACAAGTCAACCGTGCAACACATGCTCCTGTACATGCGCGCTATTAAAAACCTCTACACTTACATTGCCGAACTAGTAACTTTTTTTGAAATAACGTGCGCCGAATAAATGGAAATGGCTTGTTCTTGACAACAGGCACTGCTTAAAACTATGTACAAACTACGAATGTGTTAACAGTTGTTGCACTTCCAGTATTCAAGCATTTTAGGAACATAAAATGCACATGTAACCAATACACTGCAGAAACGCTGTCAAAATTACGCATGGATGTAATCTGATTTCGTATCTCCCAAATGGGTATATATTATTTTCTATTTCATGGCCTGATTTTAGTATCACTGTATTACAAAGGACTTCTGGCTATATTCTCCGTAACTCAGATCGAATGAAGGTTATGGTTTCCATACTTTATTGTCAACTCGCATCGAACATCGGATCCAGAAAATCTAATAACACTGAAATTATTATTTCGATTACAACGTCCGAAAGCCGAAAGTACGCGATTTTACTACGAGAGCGTTATCGAAGATGCAGTCCTTAAACGAAAATATCACAATATTGTTACAAGGCAGTACCACAATTAACATATGTATCCCTATAAAAAGAGGATTCCAATAATTTTACCACGTCTGTGAGGAGAAAACTACGCATTTTTATTACTTCGGCAGTAAAACTGTTTTCAAGGAAACAGTTGCACCGCTGTCGTCTATTGTTTAAAAAAACAGCAACGATAGAAGCTGTTTTCTTGTAACTGTATTTATCAAGCATGTTATGCAGCAAAAGTCTGTTCTTGTTCATTTGTATTGGTGTCTTCGTCTCTGCTGTCGTGTACACTTGTGTCAGCGAAGTAGCAGGAATGCGGCGTCAGCTCTGTGCACGAGCATTTTATGTGACAATACTTATCGTGCGCTGCTTGTGTATGGAAAGAAGACAGTCGCCGGCCACGCGATTACTCCTTCCACTCAATGGCAGGGCGCGATATTTGAAATGTTTCGTTGTCTGTTGCTCTGTGGCGACAGCAGTCGCGCGGTTTTGAGTCAGATTCACAGAGGGCATCTTTTACTCAAAAATAGTTGGTGCCTCAATTACTGGGACAGCTATTTCAGACTCACTCTCCGTCCAGTATTATGTAACCAAGCACATATAATGTCGCGACAGAGAAACACATTTAACAGCTTTCGTTAGTGAACGCGGCTTTTATAACGCCCTCTTAGACTTCTACAACAATTACATCTAATACTCATTAGTTATAGCGCAAGGTAATAAGATACCTAACCTGCCTAAGAGAATAGCCTAACACAATAAAGCTGGCATCAGAACTTGGCAAAGATCATCAGATTTATAAATGAACTGCCGTTGACTAACCGCAGACAGTTCAGGTTAATTAACAACATTGGTAAATATCGGTAGTGCTGGAAGGCATGAATGGGAGAATGACGAAAGCGAACGCATAATGCTGGTCAAAAAACTCGAGCCAACTCACCCGCACACGTGGACGCAGTAAGGAGAGCGCGTCCTTGGCGAGAGGTGCCGCCTGTATGACAGCCACGCGACATGTGCTTCTGGCGCCGGCTGCACTCTTCAGATAATCCTGTAGACAGGCGTGCTGCCCACTGACCACCGCAACAAAACACCAACTGCGCCCGCTGACGCCTTCCCGCTGCCGAAACAGACCGACGACCGGCGTGTCTGCCCGAACGAGCTACAGACTCGCTAACCGGCAGGGAGCTAGACTCGCCACGACGCCTTTGCAATTCACAGCTGGCGATCGATACGCCAGTGGCGCCGCGACGCCGGTGTGTAAAACCGAAACTTCGGATCAGAAAGTTTTCGGAGTTGAATGTCGTACATAATATAGTGTAGAGATCTTCAGCAATCTCGCAGTTAGATAATACTTTGAATATAAGTAAAAGTTCGTAACACATGTATGACAAGCGATTTGTGTGGTTCCCAAATGTTTTAGACGCAACACATTTGGTGACAAATAATGTTGAAAATTCAGTATTGCTAAAGGCATGTCTAAAGGGAGTATCTAGCGACATTTAGCAAAATATTTTACTTTTGAGCATTGTGAAAATTACTTGAGACGTTCTAAAAAGGTAAACCCTTCTGACATGAAGTTCGCCTTTAGAGATCCTCCAGCACATGAATTCCATTGACAAAACAACCTGAAGTGTATTGTTTCATAATTAATAAGAGGTTTTAAACGGGATGATCCACGTAGCTGTTTACAGAGTTAAACGGAGACGACTCACTTTCATTCACGCATTGATGTTTTTTAATATATTACTCTCATAATGGAAATATCTACACACTGATGGTCCGAAGGAATTTGTTTGTGAGAGCTATCACTATGTTTACATGCGACACATCTCCTAGAAGACCAAATAGGAATTTCGGAAACCGTTTTTCTCTATCGTGTCTACGTGTTAAGTCCTGATTTGCTAGCCCAGTCAAATATGGCTCCTGGAAAACAGCTGTTCCAGTTTTTAAGTTAGTCAGCACACTCGCTATTTCTCTTCAGTTAGATATTAGAGGTGTAGGCAGCTTCACGCTCAATCTAATGTTTGTACTCCTCTTTCATTGTACAAAAAGTCACTCCGTCTGTATTAGCCGTACTTTTTTTAAAATACCAGACATAAAATAGTTCAAATGGCTCTGAGCACTATGGGACTTAACTTCTGTGGTCATCAGTCCCCTATAACTTACAACTACTTAAACCTAACTAACCTAAAGACGTCACACACATCCACGCCCGAGGCAGGATTAGAACCTGCGAACGTAGCGGTCGCGCGGTTCCAGACTGTAGCGCCTAGAACCGCTCTGCCACCCCGGCCGGCTACAAGACATAACCTGACACCCCAAGCACGTTTCAAAAACGGTTGTGCATTTGCTTGGGAGAAATCAGTTGTGGAAGTGGAAAACCCGCAGCTAGAACCGGATTTCCAGAACCGATTTCGGGTTGTTTACATAACCAACTAGAAGCGGTACTGGGTAATCGGTTTACGAAATCCGGTTTTAGGAGCCTCATGTAAACATAGTGTATGTCGACATTTGTAAAGCCAGAACTTATCTTTTTGTCTCCGGCGGAGTATGCTTCCTATAAATATATTTGCAACTTTTTGCTGTCGCATTCCCGAATCGAGCGATGTAAGAATGACGTGATTGTTTCCGCTTGCTCTCGACTAGTTCGTATGCGAAGTGATTGATTGCCAGAGGCTTTCGAAACACAAGACGGATTCTGGAAATGAAGACTGTCCACTTTCTGATATATCACCAGATTAACGAGTGCAGAAAAAAAATAACCGTACACACACATATTTCCACAACTGCTACTACTTCAATCGACTTATGCGAATCAGTGATTAATTACGAAATATTTCTAAACTGAGACACATACTGTTTATGTGAAGATGGGCGTTAGAGGGACAGAGATCCGCTTCTCCTCTGGTCGTTGTGTGAAGTTTCTGCAGTGGAAAACTGTGCTCGTTCTCAAGGCAGATTTAATAATAGCGTGTAAGTAGTATTGAAAATAATGAAAAAACATATGGTATTTTTTTTTTTAACATTTGGGTCACACCGCTCCAGTTACGTTGACATACATAGGTCATGCTCAGATATTATGTTTTAGTTTACCTCCTTTTCTACAAGTACATTAATTTGTTTATCTTCTTTTAATTCAGGGCAACACGAGGCTAGTTTTTAAGAGGTGCATGTGTCTGAAACCGAGGCTCGAGCTCGATGCTTAGATCCAAGCTGTTCGTTCATCTTGACTTTATGTTAGGAAACTTCATACTTGCTCGCAATTTTGCTGTCTCTATACCTCTGGTAATAGTATCTCTACTTGTCAAGCAAATAGACCCCATGTTAAACTGTACGTTCCCCTGCAATTGGCTGGGCAAGTCAGTTCCAAGATCTGAGGAAGACAAGGGCATATCGCCATGTCTCGTAAATGTCTCGTAAATTAATACAGTGTTCAAAACAATCTTTGGATTAAGGAGAGCTTCATCTAGTGTTTCTGCCATATATATTGAAACAGCACATATAATTCTGAGTATCACCTATGGTGGTACGGTTCGAAACGCCCTCGTTGTCCACAACACTTCTGCGGCAGTCGATTTACGTCCACTACTGACTCTAATAGTCATGTTATTAGCTTCAGGCAAATTTCGTAGTGTTATAAAACAAATTAAATAGCAAGTGTGACACACAACGAAATCTACCTGGCAGTAATGGCACTGCCATCAAGTGGAGTGAGACATTACATTATTTAGCTGTATTCTTCATTGCAATCTACCAATATTCTGTGCTAATGTCGCAGCATGTGAACTCAGAAGCTTTCATAACAACCATCTTTGGTATCTAAAATCACATATTAATATCGTCTTGTTGCTTGTATGGAAGGGCTGTAATCACATAATACTGGTAATATTATTTATTTTACATTGTAGCCAGGTGCCTGGTATTCTACACTAGGCCGCATCTTCTAATTTCAGTTATATTTGTGTATTCATTTTGAGATAAATGAGAACTATGCTACAACACATTATTACTATTACTACCGTTGATATTACCATTATCAAATACAAAATAGTAAAAAGGTACTGAATTTAAGGGAAGTTTGGTATAAGTGCGGCATAGTTAGTTATTTCTTGTTATAAAGAGTCTGCTGATCATGAGTAATATCTTAATGTGTATGTCCAAGAACTTTGAGAAGAGTGTGAAAGAACACTAATGTCACAAGTTTTAATTTTAGTTCCCAATGATTCTGTCCATTAATTGGCTACTTCGGGACACTATCGGGTAATGAAATGGTTGGTTATTAAAGCCGAGAAACTGCACAGTCTTACCGCAGTAGCTCACGAAAGGAATGCCTATTTTTTTCGAGTCGCATTCTTCTATTGTAGACCTTATGAGGTTTTTAAACGGTGGCATAGCATCACAGTCGCTGGTAGATGACAAAAGTTGTCGGCAACATCTGCTCTCAGGGGTCTGACACCAATAAACATATGCTTTATCGTTACCAGCCACCTAGCATTCTGGATCGTGGTCAGCTCAGATGAAGTGGCCAATCCATGGCGGCAGAGCAAATGATGCAGATGTTTCCGATGACAGTCCATTACTCCTTGTCAACAGCAACTCACTCTTGCCTGAACACAACAGATTACTTTCAGTGATAGAGAACCGCTCTATTTGCCTACACCACTGGATCCTTGTGCGTTAACGTCTGCAGGCGGGTAGGCACTACGTGTAACTTTTAAGTTGCGGGAATAACTGGTTTATTTTGTTATTTTCACGACCGTGTCAGCTTCGAATCTCTCAGGTCTGCCAATAGTGTTCGCACTAGCAAATCGGGCTTCGCAAATTAAAAATCCGGCAGGTTCTGAATAATTACTACAGTTCGTACCAATCTCAGTGAGATAGCCGTAGTGCTGGCTAAACAAACATTGTGCAAGCCGGCTATTCGCCTACATGCAGGCTCACCCACACTTCGACTGTAAAACATGTCAATAACATACCAAGGGTATTAGTTGTACAAAATAAAATAACATGACACAAGGTTTAAGCAAAAATGAGTATTATTCTCAGTTAAAGAAACTTATATTGATACATGCGCCTTAACATATCGCAGTTAGGAGGAGGAAAGGTAAAGAGGGAAGGAACAAGTGAAGTATATCAGACAGAAGACGGACACTGTTTGACAAAATTTTCTAAACTGATTACTCCAGATTTGCGATTTATGACTGCATGTCTTATATAAACATGTTTTTCCTTCATCACAAATGACACATTTATAGTCAGAGTATTATATTTGCTCTAAAATAAAGTAGTTTTATTAAAGCATGCAAAAAATTAGAAAATTATCAATATGTCGTTATAAACTGTACAAGAGAATCCTGGAAGAAACAGGGTGCTTCCAAACGTTTCAAACGATTTCATGAGCCTATATCTACTGCATAAAGAGTAGTACCTATTAACCTCTGATCTAAAAGTTAACCTTGGCTTCATAAGTAATTTGCTGGTTCTTGTGGCAACCGGTAGGGGTCTCCCCGAACTAGTGAGCTCGTTCGCTCGTTCAAGTATTGCCCAATCTAGGTCTAGTCGAGATTTCCCATAAGTCTACTCATCTTGCGTGTCCTCATTCTTCTTTCCGGTGTGTTTTACGGCTACGTTTCTGTTTAAAACCGTACAGACTTCAACTGCTACAATCCCTTCATGAGTAAACCATGTAAGGGGTTCACCACCCTGCTGGAGCAAATGTAATTTCGATGTATTGCTCACGCGCTGCCTGCGACAGAAAATATCTTTGCTGCAATAGAGTCGCATGTCAGAGCAGTCTCGACAGTTGTTGCAGTCGCTCGCTGCTACAGTGCAGTTGTAGTCTGCTGGTAAAGCGCAGTTCATAGCTATGTATGCTCGTAGTTAAGTCACTTGTCTGAGATGTTAATATGAATTAGTTTCAATCTTTTTGTGATTCGTCAGCACCAGTTGACACAGATTTGTAATATCCAATTTTTCATATAATGAATTGCAGATCTTTATCAATAATTTAAAAGATTTTCAGAATATAATTTTTACCAGTCAACAAAAAAAGGAAGGAATAATTATTGACATGGGACAATACTGATTTAACATTTGAATGTCCTGGATAGTTTAGGTGAATGAGACAAAACTGTAGTCTACAAATGAGTTACGGGAAGACAAATGCACCATGGACGCTCAGTGATTGCCTGAATCTGCAAGAAGACTGAAAAACTACCACACACAAGTAACATCACTGACCTGAGAAAATTAGCCGGCCAATGTGGCCGAGCGGTTCTAGGCGCTACAGTCTGGAACCGCGCGACCGCTACGGTCGCAGGTTCGAATCCTGCCTCGGGCATGGATGTGTGTGATGTCCTTAGGTTAGTTAGGTTTAAGTAGTTCTAAGTTCTAGGGGACTGATGACCTCAGATGTAAAGTCCTATAGTGCTCAGAGCCATTTGAACCATTTGAACCATTTTTTGACCTGAGAAAAATATAAGACGTGCGGAACATAATCGACCCTAACAACACGCCCACCAACGCTCGGTAATTCTCACACCACGCTAGCCCAAACTGCAGTTTCTCACCATATTCTGCACTCAGCAGTGTAGAATGATGGGAGCTCGTGAACTGCTGCTGCAGCTGAAGAGTTCTCTTACAGCAGAGATCTATCTCTTCTCTAAAAGTTCGTGCAATTCCCATGCGCCAATGAAAAAGAGTCTGCAAAATGCTGGATCATGATATTTTTGTTACCGAGACAACAATCTCCATTCCTAGTATAAGTTTTACAAAATTAACCAGTCGTTTCACTCCCACGTTTGCAATTCTTAACCAATTTTGAGCTGCGCTTCCACTGTTCAGCTTTCTATTTCAGCCAATATGCTAGTCTCCACGTCCGCATTTCTCGGAGACTGTCGTTCAGACTTCTCCTTCTTTGCTATTTTTTAAGATTAACCAGTGAAGAGCCCTCTTACATTTTTAGACAAGAGGTTGTTCACCCCGCATAAGACAACGCCAGATAGTCGGCCCTCTGTTTTACAAAGAGGAATGAATTCCTGACCGCAAAATAGCTCCATCACCTCCCACAGAACGCAGACTTCCCCCTGCACAGCGTTCTTCGAAGGCGACCTGTCGGCACAAACCAAAGTCCCTTTGAAATGCTTTTTTCGGCTGGATTGCACTGCTTATAAAAACTAAGACCCTGAACAAATGCAGGTGTTCATCACACTATATTACACAACTTCTGCGAATGTGGGTGTGGACCCCGTATTGCACAGGGCGCATTATGCGAAAAAGTGCCAGAAGGCAGCGCCCAGACGCTCAGCCACAACAACACTTGCGGTTGGAGCAAGGGGGCGGGGCAACCGCATACTGTCCTGGAGCTCTCTCCCAACCGTGGCTCGTCATCGACTCAGCTAGACTACGAAACATATTACTTACTGCAAGTGTTTTTAACTGATGGAAATAGAATTCAAATAGTACACTACTGGCCATTAAAATTGCTACACCAAGAACAAATGCAGATGATAAACGGGTATTCATTGGACAAATATATTATACTAGAACTGACATGTGATTACCTTTTCACGCAATCTGGGTGCACAGATCCTGAGAAATCAGTACCCAGAACAACCGCCTCTGGCCGTAATAACGGCCTTGATACGCCTGCGCATTGAGTCAAACAGAGCTTGGATGGCGTGTACAGGTACAACTTCCCATGCAGCTTCAACACGATACCACAGTTCATCAAGAGTAGCGACTGGCGTATAGTGGTGAGCCAGTTGCTCGGCCACCATTGACCAGACGTCTTCAATCGGTGAGAGATCTGGAGAATGTGCTGGTCAGGGCAGCAATCGAACATTTTCTGTATCCACAAAGGCACGTACAGGACCTGCAACATGAGGTCGTGCATTATCCCGCTGAAATGTAGGGTTTCGCAGGGATCGAATGAAGGGTAGAGCCACGGGTCGTAACACATCTGAAATGTAACGTCCACTGTTCAAAGAGCCGTCAATGCGAACAAGAGGTGACCGAGACGTGTAACCAATGGCACCCCATACCATCACGCCGGGTGATACGCCAGTATGGTGATGACGAATACACGCTTCCAATGTGCGTTCACCGCGATGTCGCCAGACACGGATGCGACAATCATGATGCTGTAAACAGAACCTGGATTCATCCGCAAAAATGACGTTTTGCCATTCGTGCACCCAGGATCGTCGTTGAGTACACCATCGTAGGCGCTCCTGTCTGTGATGCAGCGTCAAGGGTAACCGCAGCCATGGCCTCCGAGCTGATAGTCCATGCTGCTGCAAACGTCGTCGAACTGTTCGTGCAGATGGTTGTTGTCTTGCAAACGTCCCCATCTGTTGATTCAGGGATCGAGACGTGGCTGCACGATCCGTTACAGCCATGCGGATAAGATGCCTGTCATCTCGACTGCTACTGATACGAGGCCGTTGGGATCCAGCACGGCGTTCCGTATTACCGTCCTGAACCCACCGATTCCATATTCTGCTAACAGTCATTGG
Source organism: Schistocerca piceifrons (assembly GCF_021461385.2). Lineage (NCBI taxonomy): Eukaryota > Metazoa > Arthropoda > Insecta > Orthoptera > Acrididae > Schistocerca > Schistocerca piceifrons. The sequence goes on from NC_060139.1 coordinate 358,126,977, forward strand.
ATCTCGACCAACGTGAGCAGCAATGTCGCGATACAATAAACCGCAATTACGATAGGCTACAATCCGACCTTTATCAAAGTTGGAAACGTGATGGTACGCATTTCTCCTCCTTACACGAGGCATCACAACAACGTTGCACCAGGCAACGCCGGTTAACTGCTGTTTGTGTATGAGAAATCGGTTGGAAACTTTCCTCATGTAAGCACGTTGTAGGTGTCGCCACCGGCGGCAACCTTGTGTGAATGCTCTGAAAAGCTAATCATTTGCATGTCACAGCATCTTCTTCCTGTCGGATAAATTTCGCGTTGCAGCACGTCATCTTCGTGGTGTAGAAATTTCAATGGCCAGTAGTGTAATAATTTTAAATCACTTGTGAATGACATATGGGACATGCCAGTCCGGCAGTGGATTGACACGTATCACTCTGTAGCTCACACAAATTTCATGTTCACAGCACCATTAAAAGAATAATTTTGAAAACGAAACTACGAACCAGAAGGCGATTAAATATTGCTGCAAAAGTTTTCAACTTTAAACTCAGCGAAAATGATTGAGCGACCGTAATGGAGGTTCATTTCACGTAATTCACAAGCCACTTATATTTTTACTTCAGATATATTACAGAAAATATGGCTTCAGTTTTGTGCCTGTTGTTTGATCTGCTAATATTTATATGTGCACATAGCTGGCATTCGTAGTGTATGTATTCTGTGGTTCTCGTGCATCACTTCAGACTCATACCAGGTTAGTTCTTCCAAAAAGACCACAGTCAATTCCATTCCACATTCCTGGTACTGATCCGCATCTCGTGACCTCCATGTTGACGTACGGAAAACTACAACTTTCCTAAATGTAAATTGCTTCTTTCGGAGGCCTCTACAGACAATTCCATTCTGTGAACTAAAATCCTTTCCTCTAACTTCATTTGTCTAATTGCTAGCACATGTCGTCGATTCACCGCCAATGTTTTTCCGTGACTCCACAAAGGGTGCCATAAACATCACGTGGTGCTTCAATCGGTTCCTTGGGTAGTTTTTGTGCTTCCGGCCAGCACATCATTCAGACGGTCGCAACAAGAGCTCGGACACCCAATATTCAATGTATTCTTTATCCTGTAATTTCTTGCTATATCTACAAAATCACTGAATAAAGATCTGATATCTTCTGACAGTACAAAATATCATAGTTTCGTTTTCAAAAATGCTGGCGATCATTGTATTTTTTAGAATATGTAGTTCTCGGTAGAGTAAACAGTTAGGACTTTCGGAACCGGACAGCCTTTGTCTGAAGTATTTTCCTTTGTGGATATCAAATTTTGCTAGAACGCCCTGTATATCAATATTTAGCGAAAAACATACAATCGCAAATGCAAGTCTCATATGAATACCTATGGCGGGGGTAAAGAATAATGAAATCCAAAAAAGAAAGTAACGCAGTTCGTCTAGTGTTATTAAAGCAGCGGCACTTACATACGCAACACAACCAAGCAGAACGTGACCTTGCTAAAGACAACATCACAGAACGGAAACCGCCGCTTATACAACTTCTGCATTCCGATTTTTTTCCACATTTCAAGAAAACAGGAGTGCCATTAATTGGAAGAGCAGTGGTAAACATCGCAGTAGAAGAAGGGTTTACGTATGCTTCAGTCTAGCGCACGATACTAAGAAAACCGTGGAACAGTAACAAGGAGACATGTTACATCAATTACACGACTGAACCTGTAGCACACACGTTAGCCTGCGAATCTCTACAAGTTCGAACTGACAGACTTTCCCAGATGCAGTGGATAGAAGATAACGGAGGTCTGAGGACCACCATATTGGGATGTGCTAAAGATGCTCCACATCAAAATAAACTGTGGGAAAACCTTGCAGCAGTGCAGATTCTCTTGCCAATAAACATTAAAACCCAAATGAATATGAATAACCTCGAAATTATCACATGACCTGCAAGATGAGAACGTAAACATCTGACGTACCAAATATTGACCTCTTTAAATTAACATATATGAAATAACTATATGCTTAATATTTAAGTGTCTGAACGTACTTGAAAAAGAACTTTTAAATGACTCTATTATTTCCAGAAAAATCCCATTAAATTATATTAGAAATGCATCATAATTAGTAGTTTTGTATCCTCTAAACTGGCGAAAAAGTTGGTAACTGCTCTTTACGAAATATTAGACTAAGACTGTTACAGTTCTTAGCTTTGTTTTCATGGACTACGAGCATTGTCACTACCTGGCACCTAAATATATCAAATATGCTTAAGGTTAACATTTCCACAGCAGTAGATCCACTAATGTTTAATTATTTACTATTTCTACAAAAGCTTCCTTATCACTACAATAATTTAATTTAGCATAGCTTCAACTTCTCTAGTTCGCTGACTCAACAACAGGTCCTTACAGTTCTATACAAATACTGCTCAGGACTTTTCCCCTAAGCTCTGCTAACGTTTCTGCACTAACAGCTGAAAATTTCCACGAGGGAGTTCTCAAAAGTAATGCCTCCGAGCTGTTTTATGTGAAAAATCTTACAGCTTTTAAACAAAACAAATGTTCCCAGAATGATATTTTCACTCTGCACTCGAGTTCGAGTCTCGGTCCGGCACACAGTTTTAATCTGCCAGGAAGTTTAATATCAGCGCACACTCCGCTGCAGAGTGAAAATCTCATTCTAGAAACATCCCCCAGGCTGTGGCTAAGCCATGTCTCTGCTATATCCTTTCTTTCAGGAGTGCTAGTTCTGCAAGGTTCGCAGGAGAGCTTCTGTAAAGTTTGGAAGGTAGGAGACGAGAAACTGGCAGAAGTAAAGCTGTGAGTACCGGGCGTGAGACGTGCTTCGGTAGCTCAGATGGTAGAGCACTTGCCCGCGAAAGGCAAAGGTCCCGAGTTCGAGTCTCGGTCGGGCACACAGTTTTAATCTGCCAGGAAGTTTCAAAACAAATGTTATTAACATTGCACATCTTTATTCTTCGTGTATACACATTTATTTCTCAACATAGTCACCCTGTACGACAAACGCATTTCTACCAATGAGAGACCAGTTTGTTGATACTATCATTGTAGAATGTTTGACGGAACCACAATCTCACCTTTGCTTCCACCGCTTCATTACTATTAGAGTGAAATCCTCGAAGGTGTTCTTTAAGTTTTGGAAACAGATGAAAATTCGATGGAGCCACGTCGGGAATGTTTGAAGGATGACTGATGACAGTGAAAGCAAGGCGTCGGTTTGTTGTAGATGTCGCAGTGCTCGTGTATGGTCTGGCACTGCCCTGATGAAGGAGAGGGTGCTCACGTGTGGACCAACTCTGCGGATTCGAAAAGTGATCGCAACATCCTGTTTCTCATGCACCGACATAGTTGCGTTACACACTGCCATGTTAAACGCTACAATTCGGAGCCCTTTAGCGGCAGATACCTGTAGATATGTGGACATTAAGAATACGAGTATGTCTAATGTTAACAAATTTTGTTTTATTTAAAAGTGTGGTGTCACCGCCAGACACCAAACTTGCTAGGTGGTAGCTTTAAATCGGCCGCGGTCCATTAGTACATGTCGGACCCGCGTGTCGCCACTGTCAGTAATTGCAGACCGAGCGCCGCTACACGGCAGGTCTAGAGAGACTTACTGGCACTCGCCCCAGTTGTACTGACGACTTAGCTAGCGATGCAACACTGACGAAGCCTCGCTAATTTGCCGAGACGATAGTTAGCATAGCCTTCAGCTAAGTCAATTGCTACGACCTAGCAAGGCGCCATTTGTCCTTTGCTATGTATCTAATGAAGCATATACAGTAACAAGATCAATGTTCACCAATTGTGGATTAAAGTTAAGTATTCCAGCAGCTACGTACTTTTCTTTATAGCATTCATTACGTATCCTGTTTCAGACCTCACGCCAGCCTGCGTGAGTTTAAGCGCGTGCCCTTCGGTTACCCGTCACTGTGGATTGGCTGTCTTGCCAGTCCACAATAAAAAGCATTAACAGTTTTCACATAAAAAATTCGGAGGAATTACCGTTCAGTACGCCCTCGCATCATGAATTTCATTGGGAAATGATATCTAGCAACCAAGTAATTTGAATTACTTAACCTGTTCAACTCCCCCCATGAACCATGGCCCTTGCCGTTGGTGGGGAGGCTTGCGTGCCTCAGCGATACAGATAGCCGTACCGTAGGTTCAACCACAACGGAGGGGTATCTGTTGAGAGGCCAGACAAACGTGTGGTTCCTGAAGAGGCGCAGCAGCCTTTTCAGTAGTTGCAGGGGCAACAATCTGGATGATTGACTGATCTGACCTTGTAACACTAATCAAAACGGCCTTGCTGTGCTGGTACTGCGAACGGTTGAAAGCAAGGGGAAACTACAGGCGTAATTTTTCCCGAGGGCATGCAGCTTTACTGTATGGTTAAATGATGATGGCGGCCTCTTGGGTAAAATATTCCGGAGGTAAAATAGTCCCCCATTCGGGTCTCCGGGCGGGGACTACTAAAGGGGACGTTGTTATCAGGAGAAAGAAAACTGGCGTTCTACGGATCGGAGCGTGGAATGTCAGATCACTTAATCGGGCAGGTAGGTTAGAAAATTTAAAAAGGGAAATGCACAGGTTAAAGTTAGATATAGTGGGAATTAGTGAAGTTCGGTGGCGGGAGGAACAAGACTTTTGGTCAGGTGAATACAGGGTTATAAATATAAAATCAAATAGGGGTAATGCAGGAGTTGTTTTAATAATGAATAAAAAAATAGGAGTGCGGGTAAGCTACTACAAACAGCATAGTGAACGCATTATAGTGGCGAAGATAGACACGAAGCCCACGCCTACTACAGTAGTACAAGTTTATATGCCAACTAGCTCTGCCGATGACGAAGAAATTGAAGAAATGTATGACGAAATAAAAGAAATTATTCAGATAGTGAAGGGAGACGAAAATTTAATAGTCATGCGTGACTGGAATTCGGTAGTAGGAAAAGGGATAGAAGGAAACGTAGTAGGTGACTATGGATTGAGGGTAAGAAATGAAAGAGGAAGTCGCCTGGTAGAATTCTGCACAGAGCACAACTTAATCATAGATAACACTTGGTTCAAGAATCATAAAAGAAGGTTGTATACATGGAAGAAGCCTGGAGATACTGACAGGTTTCAGATAGATTATGTAATGGTAAGACAGAGATTTAGGAACCAGGTTTTAAATTGTAAGACATTTCCAGGGGCAGATGTGGACTCTGACCACAATCTATTAGTTATGAACTGTAGATTAAAACTGAAGAAACTGCAAAAAGGTGGGAATTTAAGGAGATGGGACCTGGATAAACTGATTAAACCAGAGGTTGTACAGAGTTTCAGGGAGAGCATAAGGAAACAATTGACAGGAATGGGGGAAAGAAATACAGTAGAAGAAGAATGAGTAGCTTTGAGGGATGAAGTAGTGAAGACAGCAGAGGATCAAGTAGGTAAAAAGACGAGGGCTAGTAGAAATCCTTGGGTAAAAGAAGAAATATTGAATTTAATTGATGAAAGGAGAAAATATAAAAATGCAGTGAATGAAGCAGGCAAAAAGGAATACAAACGTCTCAAAAATGAGATCGACATGGAAGAGGATGTACATGAAGATGAAATGGGAGATATGATTCTGCGTGAAGAGTTTGACAGAGCACTGAAAGACCTGAGTCGAAACAAGGCCCCGGGAGTGGACAACATTCCCTTAGAACTACTGACAGCCTTGGGAGAGCGAGTCCTGACAAAACTCTACCATCTGGTGAGCAAGATGTATGAGACAGGTGAAATACCCTCAGACTTCAAGAAGAATGTAATAATTCCAATCCCAAAGAAAGCAGGTGTTGGCAGATGTGAAAATTACCGAACTATCAGTTTAATAAGTCACTACTGCAAAATACTAACGCGAATTCTTTACAGACGAATGGAAAAACTAGTAGAAGCCGACCTCGGGGAAGATCAGTTTGGATTCCGTAAAAATATTGGAACACGTGAGGCATTACTAACCCTACGACTTATCTTAGAAGCTAGATTAAGGAAAGGCAAACCTACGTTTCTAGCATTTGTAGACTTAGAGAAAGCTTTCGACAATGTTGGCTGGAAAACTCTCTTTCAAATTCTGAAGGTGGCAGGGGTAAAACACAGGGAGCGAAAGGCTATTTACAACTTGTATAGAAACCAGATGGCAGTTATAAGAGTCGAGGGACATGAAAGGTTCAAAATGGCTCTGAGCACTATGGGACTCAACTGCTGTGGTCATAAGTCCCCTAGAACTTAGAACTACTTAAACCTAACCAACCTAAGGACATCACACACATCCTTGCCCGAGGCAGGATTCGAACCTGCGACTGTAGCGGTCGTGCGGTTCCAGACTGTGATGCCTTTAACCGCTCGGCCACTCCGGCCGGCGACATGAAAGGGAAGCAGTGGTTGGGAAGGGAGTGAGACAGGGTTGTAGCCTCTCCCCGATGTTATTCAATCTGTATATTGAGCAAGCAGTGAAGGAAACAAAAGAAAAATTCGGAGTAGGAATTAAAATCCATGGAGAAGAAGTAAAAACTTTGAGGTTCGCCGATGACATTGTAATTCTGTCAGAGACAGCAAAGGACTTGGAAGAGCAGTTGAACGGAATGGATAGTGTCTTGAAAGGAGGATATAAGATGAACTTCAACAAAAGCAAAACAAGGATAATGGAATGTAGTCGAATTAAGTCGGGTGATGCTGAGGGAATTAGATTAGGAAATGAGACACTTAAAGTAGTAAAGGAGTTTTGCTATTTGGGGAGCAAAATAACTGATGGTGGTCGAAGTAGAGAGGATATAAAATGTAGACTGGCAATGGCAAGGAAAGCGTTTCTAAAGAAGAGAAATATGTTAACATCGAGTATAGATTCAAGTGTCAGGAAGTCGTTTCTGAAAGTATTTGTATGAAGTGTAGCCATGTATGGAAGTGAAACATGGACGATAAATAGTTTAGACAAGAACAGAGTAGAAGCTTTCGAAATGTGGTGCTACAGAAGAATACTGAAGATTAGATGGGTAGATCACATAACAAATTAGGAGGTATTGAATAGATTTGGGGAGAAGAGAAGTTTGTGGCACAACTTGACTAGAAGAAGGTATCGGTTGGTAGGACATGTTTTGAGTCATCAAGGGATCACCAATTTAGTATTGGCGGGGCAGCGTGGAGGGTAAAAATCGTAGAGGGAGACCAAGAGATGAATACACCAAGCAGATTCAGAAGGATGTAGGTTGCAGTAGGTACTGGGAGATGAAGAAGCTTGCACAGGATAGAGTAGCATGGAGAGCTGCTTCAAACCAGTCTCAGGACTGAAGACCACAACAACAACAACAACAACCTGTTCAATTGTATTTATAAAAAGGAGAAGATCATTAGAGAACAAGCACATACTTGGATTTTCTATAAAAAGTTATCGGTAAGCTGCCGTGGCCTTTTCAAATGAACCATTCCGACATTTGCTTAAGCGATGTAAGTAAACCCCAGAAACTTACAACTCTACTACCGAACAGGGGTTTGAACGTCATTAGAGTTGCTGATGATAGAAAGCACTAATTTCAGCTGCATTAATAATTCGCCTATGAAGAATGTACAGGCATGGAGATTACACGTTTCTGTAATGTGACTATGAGAAAATACATAATAGCTTTGCAACAACTGCTCGAAAGTAACGTGCTCCTAAAATAGTTTGAACACCTCGAAATAATTTATGAGCATAACATGATGTCCTAGGAGCAACTACGTGTATGACATAATCTGTTACCAAAAAATCATCCATAAACTACTTGAAAATGGCCTAAGGCCGAAATTGTACAATTGTACCGGAAATAAAGAAAATGGAAGCTGAAGGCTTCAAGAAATTATTCAAAAATTCATTGCAGCTGCGGACCCTATCGCATTTAAAATTAGGGAGTAGGATTCGTTACGAATACGAAGGTAGGGCAGAGAGTGTGGTACTGTGAACAGTTCAGTGACAGGTTTGTTCTTATCAGAATCGACAGCAAACCAACACCGACAACGATAGTCCCGGTATACATGCCGACGTCACAAGCTGAAGATGAAGAGATAGAGAAAGTATATGAGTATATTTAAAAGGTAATGCAGTACATATAGGGAGATGAAAATCGAGTAGTCATGGGGGACTGGAATGCAGTTGTAGGAGAAGGAGTAGAAGAAAAGGTTACAGGAGAATATGAACTTGGGACAAGGAATGAGAGAGGAGAAAGACTAATTGAGTTCTGTAATTAATTTCAGCTTGTCATAGCTAGTACTCTGTTCAAGAATCACAAGAAGAGGAGGTATACTTGGAAAATGGTGGCCGATATGGGATGATTTCAGTTAGATTATATCATGGCCCGACAGAGATTCCAAAATCAATACTGGATTGTAAGGCTTACCCAGGATCAGATATAAACTCAGATCATAATGTAGTAATGATGAAGAATAGGCTGAAGGTTAAGAGATTGGTCAGGAAGAACCAATATGCAAAAAAGTGGGATACGGAAGGAGTAAGGAATGATGAGATACGCCTGAAGTTCTCTAAGGCTATAGATACAGCAATAGAGAATAGCCCAGGAGGCAGTACAGTTGAAGAGGAATGGACATCTCTAAAAAGGGCAATCACAGAAATTGAAAAGAAAAACATAGGTACAACGAAGGTAACTGCGAAGAAGTCATGGGTAACAGAAGAAGTACTTCAGTTGTTCGATGATAGAAGAAAAAACAAAAATTTTCAAGGAAATTCAGGAATACAAAAATACAAGTCGCCGAGGAATGAAATAAATAGGAAGTGCAGGGAAGTTAAGACGAAATGGCTGCATAAAAAATGTGAAGAAATCGAAAAAGAAATGATTTAAGTACTGACTCAGCATATAGGAAAGTTGAAACAACATTCGGTGAATTAAAAGCAAGGATAGTAACATTAAGAGTGCAACGGGAATTCCACTGTTAAATGCAAAGGGGCGAGTGGATAGGTGGAAAGAGTACATTGAAGGTCCCTAGGAGGAGGAAGATTTGTCTTACGTGATAGAAGCAGAAACAGGGGTCGATACAGAAGAAATAGGGGATACAGTATTACAATCAGAATTTAAGAGAGCTTTGGAGGACTTGAGATCAAATAAGGCAGAAAGGATCGATAACATTCCATCAGAATTTCTAAAATCATTGGGGGAAATGGCAACAAAACGACTATTCACGTTGCTGTGTAGAATGTTTGAGTCTGGCGACATACCATCCGACTTTCGGAAAAATATCATCCATACAGTTTCGAAGACTGCAAGAGTTCACAAGTGCGAGAATTATGGCACAATCAGCTTAACAGCTCACGCATCCAGGTTGGTTACAAAAATAATATACGCAAGAATGGAAAAGAAAATGGAGTATGTGTTAGAGAAGATCAGTTTGGCTTTAGGAAAGATAAAGGTACCAGAGAGGCAATTCTGAGGTCGCGATTGATAATGGAAGCAAGACTAAAGAAAAATCAAGACACTTTCACAGGATTTGTCGACCTGGAAATAGCATTCGACATTATAAAATGGTTCAAGATGTTCGAAATTATGAGAAAAATAGGGGTAAGCTATAGGGAGAGACGGGTAATATGCAGTAAGTACAAGAGCCAAGAGGGAATAATGAGAGTGGACGACCAAGAACGAAGTGGTCGGATTAAAAATGGTGTAAGACAGGGATGTAGTCCTTCGACTATACTGTTCAATCTGTAAATCGAAGAAGCAATGATGGAAATAAAGGAAAGGTTCAGGAGTGGAATTAAAATTCAAGGTGAAAGGATATCAATGATGCGATTCGCTGATGACACTGCTATCCTGAGTTAAAGTGAAAAAGAATTACATGATCAGCTAAATGGTTCAAATGGCTCTGAGCACTATGCGACTTAACTTCTGAGGTCACAGTCGCCTAGAACTTAGAACTAATTAAACCTAACTAACCTAAGGACATCACACACATCCATGCCCGAGGCAGGATTCGAATCTGCGACCGTAGCGGTCACGCGGTTCCAGACTGAAGCGCCTTTAACCGCACGGCCACACCGGCCGGCATAGCATTGTATGGTAGTGAAACATGGACTGTGGGAAAGCCGGAACACAAGAGAATCGAGGCATTTGAGAAGTGACGTTATAGATGAATGTTAAAAATTAGTTGGACTGATACGGTGAAGAATGAGGAGGTTCTGTGCAGAACCGGAGAGGAAAAGAAATGTGGAAAACACTGACAAGGAGAAGGGACAGGATGATAGGACATCCCTTAAGCCATCAGGGAATAACTTCCATTGTACCAGAGGGAGCTGTAGAGGGTAAAAATTGTAGAGGAAGACAGAGGTTGGACTATATCCAGCAAATAATTGAGGACTAGGCGGTAAGTGCTGCTCCTGAATGAGGAGGTTGGCACAAGAGAGGAACTCGTGGCAAGCCGCATCAAACCAGTGAGAAGACTGATGACTCAAAAAAAAAAAGAAGACAATTAAAATGATTCACAGCTTATGTAGTTCACAGCTTACGTAGTCTTCATACTCAGTGACCCCAAGAACCTATAGGCAAAAACTGACTTTGTATCCGGAAGTTAGAGTTTCGACTCTCGATCAATCTTTGACTATGCTTTGTGTATGTACAGCATGACTCGGATTCAACATTGTACCGTAGGTACCTTTAACTGGTTGTTCTTCTACGTCAGAGGAAAGCAAGGCCGTAGAACTTGCGTAACGTCACAATAAACGCTTAATGTGAATTATCTGTTCTCAATTGCACTTTATTTCTTGGTCCTCGTACTAACTACGCCACAAGCGATCTAACCTAGCCCAGTCGTGACCTTGTACGACGACCCCACGAAAGTGGAAGACGCAATGTGATACACAAGGACGCTGATGGAGTGCGCTCAGCTCGACAGCCTACACCGACCAAGCCAGTCCGTTAGCGACGATCTGTATACAAAATCTTCACAAACTTAGGCCAGGTTCATACGGATTTATAAACGTAACATGCATGTTCTAAATGGTCACGGGCAGTCGCCTAGAAAAACAGTTCCTGCCTCTATCAACTAGTCCGACTGAGAAATATTTTAGACCTCCTGGCTCCAAACAGACTTGATATACTGACGGAAAAAAACCGCAGCACCAAGAAGGAGTTGTGCGATGTAAACGGAAGTTGATAGGCGTGTTTGTTACATCTGAAAAATGATGTCTATTCAAATTTCTCGACAGTTGCGTAAGTGTGGTGCTAGTAGCGTACTATGATGATGCAAATCAGGTTTGCTTTAAATAAACGCTGTAACGGTCATAAGCTTTAGTTATCTTTGAGATTGGATGTTGTGAGTTGATATTAGTAAGGAATGCCTTTAAGGCGACGAAGAGGCCATTATCAGTACCTCATTGAGTTTGAACGAGGTCGTGTAATAGGACTAGGAGAAGCTGTATGTTCCTTCTGCGATATTGCAAAAAGACTTGGTAGGAATGTAGCCACTGTACATGACTGCTGTCAGCGGTGGTCACGGGAATGCACGGTCGAGAGAACACTGGACTCCGGGGGCCACGTCGCACCAGACCCGGATCTAGCGGGGGGCAAACCGGCGGCAGCTTCACGGGACGCCAAATTCATATTCTTGAAGAAAAACACCTTGTTTCGCAAAGCACCTAGCATCCAGTGCACGTTGGTCTATCGATTATTCATATGATTTTGAAACGCATCCCGGTTGGTTTTTAAACATTTTTGAACACATGCTAATCTGATTTCTGGACGACTCACAAGTTGATTTTTGAATGCGTGCATAGTGTACGTGATGTCTCTGCCAGGGGAATCCCCGTCGCATCTAGAAATAAAAGAACTTTCCAGCAGATAACGTGGGACTGGGCTATAATTGCTGAGCCGAATATATCTATACGGGTGAGTGCCAGTCGCTGTTTATGTGGTTTACTGGATGTGTGGATGGTCAGCGTTGTTATTATTATTAGCGAAATAAACAGGTTCAGACTACCAGAGTGGAAATACACGGCTAACAGGAATAACATGTAAGAAAGGTTACATATTATCTTCTCGGTGTATCCAAGAAAACGAAATTTCGACAGAAAATTTTTGCTAGATCGCTATACTACCAAAGGCCAGTTATACAGTTCCCGGCTAGCAGCCGCTTAAGTTCAGTTATCGGAATAGCGCGGAAAACGTGTTGTACGAACGCGTAATAACGCCTAACCGGAGAATAAATGCGGTATAACTGTATCGGTGAATCTGGAAGAGTTAGTGAAGTTAACCGGATAATAAGTTTCGACAATGGTAGGAATAGTTACGGAACTAGTGATGACAAGGTTAGAACGAGGAAGGGGAAGAAACAGGGGCATCTCACAAATTATATGGAAGAATATGACGGTTCCAAATGGGTACAAAAAATTTTGTACAACTACTTTTCAGTTTCATGGTTGAGAAACTGGAGCATATGAATGAAATATGAAACTATTTCCTAACATAAAACTTTTTGCTTGTAGTAGGTCTATTAGGCATTCGATATTGGTACTTCGTGGGTGACATTCTGTCGTGTTATTTATGTAAATGAGGTACATAAAAATGACCATTTGTGCCAAAACAGTCTCGCTTATTTGGCGAGTGTTACAATTGCTGCAATATTAGAAAAGTCTATCTCGTTTTATCTAACAGACAGCAACAAAATAGACGTAACCGAAAGCGACAAACCACACCAGTTTAGGGTACTATTCATATTAACAGCTTTTTCAGTATTAGACAACTATATTTTGATTTTTCATGTAGCAAAACGTCTGACGAACTTTGATGAGGTAATAGGTTCTTTCGCAAAAAGGAAAGCACCCCGTGTAAAGCTGTAGCAAGAGAAGAGAGAAAAGAATGGTGGGACCTATGGACTAAAGAAATGTGTACTGCCTTGCTTGTCTCTTGCCTTTAGTAGTTTTATGTTTCCCATGTTTAATTTTATGTCACTGAAAAGATAATGTTAATAGCTAATAGACAATATAGAGTGCAAATTTTCTGGAGAGTTCTTATTCTCCTGGTCACAAATAACTCCACCCAGTATTAATTGTGAGTTTTTTTTTAAGGGGGGAAGGACGTCAGAGCGGCCGAGTGGGAGCAGGAGAGGCACGACAGGACTTTTCAATTTCCACTTCCTGAATATAGGTTTGGTGGCTTCCATTACAAAATATACACATTTGAATTCCACAGAGTGAAATCCAGTGACGTGCGATGGAAGAATGCTGTTGGAAGAGACGTGGTACTGCACTTTGGTACACTTAAGACCAAATAGCAGTCTTATATTGCCTCGAATATAAATGTTTTATGTATCAAATTGTCCAGGAAGATGTGTGCTACAAAATGAACATATTTTTTTAAAAACCGGCTCTGTTAAAATGTTTGATTTCCTAGCACAAACGCTCGAGGCGGGGAGGGGGGCGAGGGGGGGGGGGGCGCCACTATCAAGTTTTTGTTCTGGTTCGGAAATATTGTAGATCCGGGGCTGCGTGGCACTACCGAGATGTAGAAGCATGGAGTTCGGCATATGGCTCTGGCGCATCGCATCGCACGCCATCTGCAGCAGCAATCTGAGCACCAGTTCGCACCACAGTGACACAATGAACTGTTACAAATTAGTTACTTCAAGAACAGGTCCGAGCCAGACACACTACAGCGTGCATTCCACTGACCCCAAACCAACGCTATTTGCGACTTCAGTGGTGTCAAGCAAGGGATCACTGAATGGCAGAATGGAGGTTTATTGTATTTTCTGATGAAAGCTGGTGCTGTCTCGATGTCAGTGATGACCGTGTGTTGGTTAGAGAGAGGCCAGTTGAGGACCTGCTACCAATCTTTCTGCGTGCAGGACACACTGGACCTAAACCTGCAGTTATGGTTGGGTGTGCGATTTCGTGTGGTAGCAGGCGCACTCTCGTGGTTATCCCACGCACCCTGACTGCAAATTTGTACGCCAGTCTGGTAATTCGTCATGTACTGCTGCCATTCATGAACATCATTTAAGGGGGGGTGTTTTCTAACAGGATAACGCTCGCCCATAAACAACTGTTGTAACCGAACAAGCTCTACAGAGTATTGACATGTTGCCTCGGCCTGCTCGATCACTAGATCTGTCTCCAATCGAGCACATTTGGGACATCATCGGACGACCAGTCCAGCGTCACCCTCAACCGGCATTAACCGCCACTGTATTAACCGACCAGGTGCAACAAGCATGGAATTTTATCCCACAAACTGACATCCATCACCTGTACAACACAATGCATTCACGTTTGCATGCTTGCGTTCAACATTCTCGCGGTTACACCGATTATTGATATACCAGCATTTCACATTTGCAATGACTTATCTCGTGCTTACATTATCCTGTGATCTCGCAATTTTAATCACTTAAATTTTATTACCTTGAAAAATTTATTCCCGAAATTTTATTACTCTATATTAATTATTTTTTGGTGTTCCGATTTTTGTCGTCACTGTATTTGCGACAGTATAAAAGAGACATGAACTGACACTCATGACACTACCGCAGCAATAATGGCCCCCCAAAATAAAAGTCTATCAAAAAGGACAGGGAATATGTGCATTCAGTAGAACTGATAGACAGTTGCTGACAGCCATCTCAGCACATGAACAGAAAACGTTTAGCTCCACGTGGTCGGGTCAAATTAAGGTGACCACTGCCTTTGCTCTTTGTCAGAGCGAAATAACCACTCACAGACGGTAGGTGGCAGCACTAGAAGTTGAGTGTATATAAAGCGTGATGGGGGGGACTCGAGAAACAGTGCAGTCGTTGTCGTAATGCCTAAGCGGAGCGCTTTATCAGATGTCCAAAAGGACATAATCATTTGCCTTCGGGCCAAGAGTGGAAGCATCTCCGAAACGGCGAAGTCTGTAAACTCTTCGCGTGCCTCCGTGGCTATAGTATACCATGCTTGACAAAATGGCGCGATCCAAAACTGGCGCCGAGGCAACCCGTGGTGCACCATGGGCCATGAACAACCGCTGTAGAGGTGTATACGGGCGAATCGACGTGTAAAGCCTAGTTTACACGACACTAGGTTGCAGGCAACTGCGCTACCGGCCACTGCGCATGCGCACCGCGCGTTTGCGCAACTTGGTGAAACTTAACACTTTCGGCGTTTTCCAACTTTGGCGACACTAGTTGCATGAGTTTTAAGGTTATGTGTGTTCGTAGAGTGTAGACGAACTGAAATATGAAGAGGGGAACGGAGAATAATGTACGGCTTTTTTATGTCTATGCTTTGCGTAGGTATTTTTGGGATTTCAGTGATGCTGATTACAAAAATAAGCAACATATTGCTGCCGCTGAGACCGTCATGTGCGATCATAACATAGATGGTTTGACAATATCTGAGCTGCAGGGCAAAATGTATTGAGTTAGGAGCTCTAACAAAAATACAAGCAAGTGTAATTCTAGCTGTGACAATGCTCTTGTCTAAAATACTCAAATCCCATCGTTCGAGTTGGCCAACTCCTTGTTAAGGAATATTGTTGACTGGAGGGAAGGCTATACAAATGCAAGAAGCTGCATTCTTCATTCAATATTCATGTATTTAAAACGTCGCTGCAGTGTTCCCCATTCACATATGTTAGAATTTTGAAATATTGCCACTGTACAGATGATCTATCCTCAAGAGAGTGGTTTGCAAACCGTTATCTTCTTAATGCGGCCTGCTTCGAGTAATTATTGTTGCTAATGTTAATAATTATTACTGTTAAGGTTAATAATTATTGGTGTTAATGAAATAGCGTCATCAACATCTAAAACCGAATCTTACAACATGCCGAGTGTTCTCTATTGTAATGCACGCAATATGATACGTAATTTCAGTTCTGGTGACAGTGCTTCATGCATTACAGTACCTTTATTCCTTATTGCATAATGAACTCTATTTAGAAGAAACGTGAACAGTTCTGGTGACATTCTAAGATAATTAAAAGAACTTCTTGGATCTTCCGTTATAAATTATTTCAGTAAGGATGCTGAGCAACCGAGCTGACGTCTTTTCTTCATCCAGTCACGAATCGAAACACGTTTCTTATTTTTTCTTATGCAACGATTCCATGCAACAAGCTTTAACTCCATCACAGCTCGATCGACGTGCAACTGCCAAAAGTTTCATTTTAGACACGACTCAGCGAGCCACAAAACGACGAAACTGAAGTGTATACTGGTGTCGTCGTGTCTACAGTCATACATGAAACCACTTGCGTACAACTCATTCCACGCAACGAGTGGCGCAACCCAGTGTCATCGTGTAAACTAGGCTAAACTTTTGAGCAACTGACCTCCAAGATGAACCAAGGCGCTACCAACAGTGTCTCCTCGACGACTGTCCAGCGAATGTTGCTGCGTATGGGCCTATGGCTGCAGGCACCTGGTTCAAGCATACATGCTGAATGCTGTTCATTGCCGACGAAGGCTAGAAATTGCTCGCAGCTGGACGTTCACTGAGAGGCGAAAGGTAGTATTTTCAGATGAATCACATTTTATGCTTCACGGGCGTGAAAGTCCGAAAGCAAACACCCTCCAAAATCGTCGGAGGGTCCAGGCCGGAGATTGGGCGCTATGGTCTGGGGAATGTTTTTGTGGCATTCCCTGGATGATCTCGTCATTCTGGGAGGCACAATGGGTCAACACAAGTACGCATATATCCCTGGGGACCTTGTCCGCACCTACATGCAGTATGTTTTGCCTCGACACGACGGCATCTACCAGCACGACAATGCAACATGTCACACCCGGCAATGCACATGCGCGTTTAGAAGAGTGCCAGGATGAGTTTACCACACTCCCCTGGCCATAAAACTCCCGGATTTAAGCTCAGTCGAAAATCTGTGGAACCACCTCGATCGAGCCGATCGCGCCATGGATCGTCATCCGAGAAATCTAACGCAGTTGGCCTTGGCATTGAAATCGGCATGGCTCCACATCTCTGTCGGTACCTTCCAGAACTTCATTGACACTCTTCCTGCCCGTCTCACAGCAGTACGCGCTGCAGAAGGTGGTTATTCAGGTTCTTGGTAAGTGGTCACGTTGATGTGACTGGACATGGTGTACTTACACTCAACGAGCCCTGATGTGTGGCGGAGGGTACATAACACAATCCCCCCTCCCCTTGTCCTCCTTCCGACCCATTCACGAACTGTTCAAATGGCTCTAAGCACTATCGGACTTAACATCTGGGTCATCAGTCCCCTAGACTTACAACTACTTAAACCTAACTAACCTAAGGACATGACACACATCCATGACCGAGGCAGGATTCGAACCTACGACCGTAGCAGCAGCGCGGTTCCGGACAGAAGCGCCTAGAAGCGCTCGGTCAGTACATAAGAATGGTTCGTAGTTCGTGAATGAACTGCATTTTCACAGTAATTTTCAGATGATTGGTAGTCCTGCGTCTGCCTTTCCTTCTACTAAACATATATGGTTGGTTCACTTCATGTCATTCTGGACGAATAATTCAGGATTTTTTTTCCAATGACTAATCGTCACTTTCGTAAACAACAAACAGTGTGTACTTTCTCACAAAACGGCCGAGCAAGGCGGCGTGCTCGTAAAGACACTGGATTCGTATTCGGGATGACAGGACGGGAAATTATATCCTAATTTTCCTTCATTCCTGCCGTATAAAACGTTACTCGTATTTACGTTAAGGCTCAACTGCCAGTTCCTGCACCAAGCGTCGATCCTTTGCTGACATCCTTGGATGTCACTATATTTTCCTGGTGTTCCGACGACGTCCGGGAACACCGTCATGGAGCTTCCGAAATTATCTCCAAGGTCAAGTATATTTATAGTGAACTGTACCTGTCCCGTAACACGTTTGAGGTAAGCCCGGTCTCAGTTCTGTCTCCTAAGAAATTTTCAGTCGTCACACCGCTGGTCAAATATGTCGCAAGTTAGAATTTTATTCGTTAGGTGATAGTGCATAAGTGTTTCAGATGCTTTGCGAAAGTATAGAAACATGGCGTTAGCCTGGGCTTCGTTACCGACTGTCGTTTGTCACGTCTGATCGAGATTTGTCGTTACAGCTCAAACACATAATAAATTCTGAGAATGCAAACGTTGTCCAAGTAGGTTGTAATCTGTTTATTATCCGTGCAGTGAGCCAATCTTGACCATGGGTCATTTTCAAGCGCCTGTAATAGTTCGAAAATGGTGACGTTGGTTTATACATCAATAGTGCATAAGTTCTCGCATACACATACACTTTATAACCGAAGTTACTTACATATTTAAAGCTTTAGGCTTCATTTCACACTTTACTACATCTCTGATGCGTGTGGACCGGTATACATCGTATTTCTGTGCGTATATGGCACAAAAACAATACAATAGTGTATATGATTACGTCCATTACCCTACACCTACAGAAAGCTGCCATATCGTAGTATAGGAACAGGTGTTATGGTATGACCAAAGATGTTCAGAACGCTGTCTGTGGAAGGTCGATAACGTTAAGGAAGCTACTGTCGCAGTATTCACTAGAATATTAAGTTCGTTATTCTCATATGTGGTATCTTATTAAAAATAGAGTATCGAAACTTATACATCATATGTCATGCCGCATGTACTATTGGAAACTACGGTACAAGTCCGAACTACAAAAGATTATGTCGGTGCTCTTAATGAGATGTGGTAGCGAGTCTATAAAAAAATATAGCTGTGACTTAGTAATAAATACATCATGTGCTAAATTATAACCAATAACAGATTATATACATAATTGGCGCAGTTTCACATTATCTAGAAAACAAAGTTGGATTATACCATATGAGGACCGTTGTTTTACCAATATAATACAGTACAGGTTAAAATAAAATTAAAAACACCATAAATCGCGCTTTAGAGGAAAATATACCAACTCACGTAGTAAGAACTAAAATTCACCTAGGTCAGGTAGCACCCTTCGAAGAAAAAGTTGGGAAAACAGTGTTTGCTTCCACTATTGCTACAATGTTTAAGGTAGATAAACCAACACTCACTATTGATAAATTTTCACGTACGACACTTTCTAAAATGGGGTTATTGTGGCATATAATTAAAAGAACAGAATTAATTTACAATGAAATGATAAAGACTGATAAGTTGTAAGCAAGAGCCGACGACTATTGAGTTATTCGGGAGGAGGCAGTGACAAGTTGAACTGTTGACAGCGTCCGTTCAGTGTTTTAAGTCGTTACGTTGGAAAAACATTGCGTTAGAGAGAAAAAGATTCCATTTCCGCCTAGACATATTTTTAACATACCAGAAATAATCAACATGTCGTATACTACACCTTGATGTAAGTAATTTTATCTCGGTATTAAAGGGAAAAGACATAAGTTTACTGTAAATAGCACATCCGTTAGCTGGTAATGCTTAATGCACAGGTCTCACCATAAAATGAAAATTTCTTTACCTCGCTGCTGCAGAATTAAAGCATTGGAGAGCCAATCGACCTGGCGAACTGTGGATGTGTTGTAAGGAGTTACCTACGCAAGAGGTGTATGTCCTTCCAACTGGATTCCCTCATATATAAGACGGCATCCGGAAAACCATCGCCGTAACCAGTACGATTAGTACCGCGCTCCTGCTGGACCTTTCTCAGAATGCCTCAGCAAGGTCTCTGATAGCGGAAGTTCCCGGAAATACGCCACAGCTAGGCAGAGCAACCGTCCCACGTACAAACGCATTTCAAATATTCCTTTGCTGTGCTGCTGTTGCTTATGCATGCTTAAACAAAACTCGACGGCAGAGTTTGTCTATTCCTGGTAGCTGCGAGACGTGTCCTACGCCTATCCTTACGTAGTCTATTCGGCCCAGTTTCCGCGAAGCTGCAAGAAAAATGTGCGTTGATGTTACGCGCTTGCATGTGCCTCCTTCTATGGCTACAAAGTAGTTTCCCTTTGCCGACTGCTCCATCATGCGTGGATACGAAACGCTTGTAAGCAGAGAGAGACGCAGTTACCAAAAACTGCTTGTTTCCAGTATATCTCCTTACTAAATGTACGACTCACCCATAATAGGCAATGCATTTCAGGTACAAAATGGTAGCGATGGATCAGTTTATCCTTTTTATGGTTCAAATGGCTCTGGCATTATGGGACTTGACATCTGAGGTCATCAGTCCCCTAGAACTTAGAACTACTTAAACCTAACTAACCTAAGGACATCACACACATCCATGCCCGAGGCAGGATTCGAACCTGCGACCGTAGCGGTCGCGCGGTTCCAGACTGAAACGCATAGAACCGCTCGGTCACAGCGGCCGGCTTATTCCTTTTAAAATAACGTACATGAGCGCTATTGAATTACTGTCAAAGATTTTACAAGTGTCTATAGCAGTTATAATAGCTCAAAATATTCTGATTTCCTAACACCAGCATCGACTTCCATGATGTTTAAAAAATAATCGATTATCATAAAATGCAGTCATATGCCGCGAATACGCGGCTCATTTGAATTCAGTTCTTAACAAACATAAAATTTCCATTCCAGTATGTACAGTTAGTAATTCAAGCGATTGTCTGTCGATATGTTTACCTTTAAAATAACAACTAGCTGACAAGTGCGAATAATTCTCACTCTATCCTGATCAGTCTCCGATAGGTAATACAGTAATGGATAAATGAGTAAATGGAAGTATCTATTAATAAAAGATACTATATTTTGAATAGTAGTAACAAATACACTCCTGGAAATTGAAATAAGAACACCGTGAATTCATTGTCCCGGGAAGGGGAAACTTTATTGACACATTCCTGGGGTCAGATACATCACATGATCACACTGACAGAACCACAGGCACATAGACACAGGCAACAGAGCATGCACAATGTCGGCACTAGTACAGTGTATATCCACCTTTCGCAGCAATGCAGGCTGCTATTCTCCCATGGAGACGATCGTAGAGATGCTGGATGTAGTCCTGTGGAACGGCTTGCCATGCCATTTCCACCTGGCGCCTCAGTTGGACCAGCGTTCGTGCTGCACGTGCAGACCGCGTGAGACGACGCTTCATCCAGTCCCAAACATGCTCAATGGGGGACAGATCCGGAGATCTTGCTGGCCAGGGTAGTTGACTTACACCTTCTAGAGCACGTTGGGTGGCACGGGATACATGCGGACGTGCATTGTCCTGTTGGAACAGCAAGTTCCCTTGCCGGTCTAGGAATGGTAGAACGATGGGTTCGATGACGGTTTGGATGTACCGTGCACTATTCAGTGTCCCCTCGACGATCACCAGTGGGGTACGGTCAGTGTAGGAGATCGCTCCCCACACCATGATGCCGGGTGTTGGCCCTGTGTGCCTCGGTCGTATGCAGTCCTGATTGTGGCGCTCACCTGCACGGCGCCAAACACGCATACGACCATCATTGGCACCAAGGCAGAAGCGACTCTCATCGCTGAAGACGACACGTCTCCATTCGTCCCTCCATTCACGCCTGTCGCGACACCACTGGAGGCGGGCTGCACGATGTTGGGGCGTGAGCGGAAGACGGCCTAACGGTGTGCGGGACCGTAGACCAGCTTCATGGAGACGGTTGCGAATGGTCCTCGCCGATACCCCAGGAGCAACAGTGTCCCTAATTTGCTGGGAAGTGGCGGTGCGGTCCCCTACGGCACTGCGTAGGATCCTACGGTCTTGGCGTGCATCCGTGCGTCGCTGCGGTCCGGTCCCAGGTCGACGGGCACGTGCACCTTCCGCCGACCACTGGCGACAACATCGATGTACTGTGGAGACCTCACGCCCCACGTGTTGAGCAATTCAGCGGTACGTCCACCCGGCCTCCCGCATGCCCACTATACGCCCTCGCTCAAAGTCCGTCAACTGCACATACGGTTCACGTCCACGCTGTCGCGGCATGCTACCAGTGTTAAAGACTGCGATGGAGCTCCGTATGCCACGGCAAACTGGCTGACACTGACGGCGGCGGTGCACAAATGCTGCGCAGCTAGCGCCATTCGACGGCCAACACCGCGGTTCCTGGTGTGTCCGCTGTGCCGTGCGTGTGATCATTGCTTGTACAGCCCTCTCGCAGTGTCCGGAGCAAGTATGGTGGGTCTGACACACCGGTGTCAATGTGTTCTTTTTTCCATTTCCAGGAGTGTATTAGTCTCACCGTAAGAAATCGACATTATTATATATAATACGGTCAATTGCAAAACATTAAAAGGCACATATTGCCTTTGTCAGACTAATACTATTTTTTTAAACTTTTTTATTTTACAAAACTTCTTAGAAAACAATGTTAACAGTTACGACGTGATCATCGTTTACTTTCTGGCTGTGTCTTTAGCACAAACATAAAATATCACTGAAAATGTGTACTGTTGAAAAGGCCACGTATAACGGTCTGTGCGAAAAAAAAGCAGGTTCTGGTAGATACAGTTCTGCCCTTTGTAGCGGCTGACCTTTATAAACGATCATAGCTATGACTATTTTTACTGAACATTGTTATCATTTTCGAGCAAAACACAACGCTTGCTCAAAGAAAGTAAGCGCCAACCGCCGTTGTGCATAATAGTTAAATTAGATTGTATATAGATGGAGCCTTGTAAATTCTTTACATCGATGTGTATGGCCGAAATCGCGTGATAGACAGTTTGGGTAAAGAACATAAGACAGATGCAACAGTTGTCGAGCATGTTAGCCCATATTGTCAATAGATGGCACATTCTACATTGCTTTACAGAAATGTTTTAAAAATAAGGTTTTTTAAGGAAAACAATAACTTTAAACTATTTGTGTATTTTTCGTCATTAGCGGTGAATGAAGTCTTTGAAAATGATGTCTTAATCATTAATTTTGATTAAATAATACGGGAGATATGGCGTACCGACAAAAAACACCGTTGAGAAATAATACCTATATATACACGCAATGGTTAGCGATAGTGCATCCTAAACCACAGATAGATAAACACTATCCCTGGTGAGGTGGGCGGTAGAAAACCAGTTGAACAAGTGGTGTAGCCGGCCGTGGTGGCCGAGCGGTTCTAGGCGCTACAGTCTGGAACTGCGCGACCACTACGGTTGCAGGTTCGAATCCTGCCTCGGGCATGGATGTGTGTGATGTCCTTAGGTTAGTTAGGTTTAAGTAGTTCTGTTCTAGGGGACTGATGACCTCAACAGTTAAGTCCCATAGTGCTCAGATCAATTTGAACCAAGTGGTGTATTCGGAGTGGTTTGACCATTGGTAGGTCTGTAAAAGGCTAGCCAAGTGAAATTCACGCACTCATCTTCCGTATCACATCCATTACTAATTCTCTTAACCATGTCAAGTCCAGCTTCAGGCTGGATGCACAGTAGCCCCCATTAGTTGAGGAGTAACCAGCACGCTACACAACGTCATAGTGACCGCCTGACTGTGTCTGATAGCGCTGTCAATACTGTACTTTTAGAGATGCTCATGCAGCTGCGAGCCGTAACCCACCAGGTGGCTGCACTTCACAGCCGTGGACATATATTCGTGCCGGCATTAGCCACATGGTCGTGCCCAGTAGCGATGCACTACAAACAAAAGCGGTTGCAGACGAGCCTACGATCATGGAACAGGCACGCTCCACCTGTCGAAGTCATCGACTTTCGTCTGTTACACACACACCAACAGCTACTCAATCAGTCACCAGATTTTCATGTTTCTGTACGGCGCGTAGTTTGCCAGAAATAAATCAAAACTATCTCCAATCTCCAGTCCTGACAAAATTTTTCTGGACATTTCCATTGGTCGTATGTCATAAACTAAAACTGGATATTCCCGCCCAAACTTTACCAACTGCCGCCCCTATGCTCCACTGCGGGCTCCCCTGATTTAAAATGAAAAAAAAAAAAAAAACTGGGCTCTCTGATGGTCCGGGCCTCCAGCAGCCCTCTGTACTCTTTAGAGTAGAGAATGAAACTTATTTCTAAAAATACCACAGTCATACGTCGTCGACACCTTCTAACAAGCTGTCCATCTCCATAACTTGCGCGGTGGAACCATTTATGAGAGCTGCTGCAATCACAGAATTATCCTCTGGATAGTTAGTGATTGTGTCGCTTTCAAATTCATGCTATGATTTCGACTGGATCCCATTATTTGGCTGTTGATCGACGTTTAGCGCCTTGTGACAGGAGTATTTTTGTACCACCGGAAAAATGCGCCTATCGGAGCACAAAAAATGCGAGCATGTTATTATTTATTTAAAAGACTCTGGCTGAAAATTGGGTACCAGATATTTCATACTACTTTCCTCAGCAACTTCAAAAATTTTCCCAAAAAATTTAGCATGCGAATATATTCGCGCTTTTTTAAACATGAAACTCACCTCAAACTCCCACAAGCTTTTCCAGCTGTAACTTATTCGCGTCCGCCAGTACATTGCTGTAACTCGCTCATAGCCATCCACTCCCAGCTCCCCTTTCTGACTCATTCAGCCCAACTTATTGCCATTATCTCTTTGCGTCTCTCTGTCATTGTCTCCTGTGTAACAATCACAGTTCTCTTCGTTCTGTCCAACCTCTACAGGCCCCACTCATTGTCACTGTCCCCCTTTTGCTCTCTCTTACTGCTAATATTTCATTCCTTCCTTCCTACTGCTGTTGTCTGTCCTCATTGTCACTATCTCTCTTTTCCTCGTTGTCATGGTCATACCCTGAGGTGACAAAAGTTATGAGACAGTGTTACGCACATATGCAGATGACGGTATTGTCGTATACATAAGGTATAAAAGGGCAGTGCATTTGTGCAGCTGTCATTTGTACTCATGTGACTCACGTGAAAATGTTTCTGACGTGATTGTGGCCGCATGATGGCAATTAATAGGCGTTTAACACGGAATAGTAGTTGGGGCTAGACGTATGGGACATTGCATTTCTGAAATCGTTGGGGAATTCAATATTCCGAAATCCACAGTGTCAAGAGTGTACCCCAGAATGCCACATTTGAGGGGCAGCCTGTTACCACGGACAACGCAGTGGCCGACGGCCTTCACTTAACGACCGATATCAGCGGCGTTTGCTTAGAGTTGTCAGAGGTAACCGAAAGCAACACTGCGTGATGTAGGTGCAGAAACCCATGTGGGACGTATGACGAACGTATCCGTTAGAACAGTGCGGCGAAATGTGACGTTTCCAGAATGAGATTTTCACTCTGCAGCGGAGTGTGTGCTGATATGAAACTTCCTGACAGATTAAAACTGTGTGCCGGACCGAGACTCCAACTCGGGACCTTTGCCTTCGCGGGTAAGTGCTCTACCAACTCAGCTACCCAAACACGACTCACGACCCGTCTTCACAGCTTCAATCCTGCCAGTACCTCGTCTCCTACCTTCCAAACTTCACAGAATCTCTCATGCGAACCTTGCAGAACTAGCACTCCTGGAAATGAGGCAAAGGTCCCCGAGTTCGAGTCTCGGTCTGGCACACATTTTTAATCTGTCAGGAAGTTTCGAAATCTGACGTTAATGGGCTATGGCAGCAGACGAGCGACCTGAGTGCCTTTGCTAATAGCATTAAATCGCCTGCAGCTCCTCTCCGGGGGTCGTGACCTTATCGGTTGGACCCCAGACGATCAGAAAACCGTAGCCTGGTCATATGTTCAAAATGTTCAAATGTGTGTGAGTTCTTAAGGGAACAAACTGCTGAGGTCATCGGTCCCTAAGCCTACACACCACTTAACCTAACTTAAAGTAACTTACGCTAAAGACAACACACACACATACCTGAGGGAGGACTCGAACGTCCTACGGCGGCACTGGTCAGATGAGTCCCAATTTCTGTTCGTAAGAGCTGATGATAGGATTCGAGTGTGGCACAGAAAAAAAAAAAATGGTTCAAATGGCTCTGAGCACTATGGGACTCAACTGCTGAGGTCATTAGTCCCCTAGAACTTAGAACTAGTTAAACCTAACTAACCTAAGGACATCACAAACATCCATGCCCGAGGCAGGATTCGAACCTGCGACCGTAGCGGTCTTAAAGTGTGGCACAGACCCCACGACACTGTGCAAGCTGCTGGTGGCTCCATAACAGTGTGGGCTGTATTTGGGTCAAATGAACTGAGTCCTCTGCATGTTCGGCTACTTTGAGACCATTATTTCGCAGCCATTCATGGACATCATGTTCCCAAACAACGATGAAACTTTTATGGATGACAATGCGTCATGTCATCTGGCCACAATTGACCCAGACAGCCTAACATCATTGACATCGAATATTTTGGGACATAATCGAGAAGTCAGTTCGTGCACAAAATCCTCCACTGGCAACACTTTCACAGTTACGGGCGGCTATAGAGGCAGCATGGCTCAGTATTTCTGCAGGGGACATCCAATGACTTGAGCCCAAGCCACTTAGAGCTGCTGCACTGTGGTCCGATACCGCATTAGGGGGTATCCCGTCACTGGCTGTCACCCACTTCCACTATCTGTTTCTCTTTATTCTCCCAACTCCCTCTCCTACGGCACCATCCCCTTCACTCTTTTGCTACACTTTTCTGTCACTGTCATCTGAGTACCATTGCCAGTCTGTCCCTTTTACTCTCTCTCCTTCTCTCTTTTTTTTTTTTTCTTCAGACGTCTAGTTCCGTAGAACCAAATTGAGGAGCAAATCGGCAAGGTCAAGGAATGTGTCAGTACATGAAATTACAACATGAAAATAATAACACATAAAACAAAATGTTCATGAACCCAAAAAGAGACAGGCCATAAGTTTATGTAAAAGCAGTCAACAATATAACTCGGGAATCAGCTTAATTTTTCAAGGAACTCCCCGACAGAAGGAGTGACCCATGAGGAAACTCTTCATATTCGATTTGAAAGCACGTGGATTACTGGAAAGATTTTTGAATTCTTGGGTAGCTTATTGGAAAAGGATGCAGCAGTATACTGCACACCCTTTTGCACAAGAGCCAAGGACGTGCGCTCCAAATGCAGACTGAATTTTTGTATAGTATTAATTGAGTGAAAGCTGCTAATTCTTAGGAATAAGCTGATATTGTTAACGAGAAACGACAGTAAGGAATATATATATATATTGAGAGATCAACCTCAGAATACCCAGACTAATGAACAGGGGTCGACAAGAGGTTCGCGGACTTACATCACTTATTGCCAGGACCGCCAGTTCTGAGCCAAAATATCCTTTGCGAAAGGCAAGAGTTAACCCAAAATATAGTACCATACGTTATAAGCGAATGAAAATAAGCAAAGTAGACTACTTTTCGTGCCTGACTATCGCGTATTTCAGATACCGTTCGAATAGTAAAAATGGCAGCATTAAGTCTTTGAACAAGGTTTTGAACGTGGAATTTCCACGACAGTTTATAATCTATCTGAACACCTAGAAATTTGAGCTGTTCAGTTACACTAATCATATCCCCATTCCGTGAAACTAAAACGTAGAGTTTTGTTGAAT
Organism: Schistocerca piceifrons; assembly: GCF_021461385.2. NCBI lineage: Eukaryota > Metazoa > Arthropoda > Insecta > Orthoptera > Acrididae > Schistocerca > Schistocerca piceifrons. Next base: position 358,154,410 of record NC_060139.1, read on the forward strand.
TGTGTGTTAAAACTGCAAAAACTGCTCTTACTGTGCTTTAGCGTTAGTTTATTTTCTACAAGCCATGTACTTACGAACAGCACTATTTGAAACAATGCCAACGTTGCTCACAACATCCTATATTACCAAGCTAGTGTCATCAGTAAGCAGAAATATTTTAGAACCACCTGTATTACAAGAAGGCATATCATTTATATAAATAAGGAAATGGAGTGGCCCCAGCACTGATCCCTGGCGCACCCCCCCTCCCCCCCCCCCCCCCTGCCCTCTACCACCCACTTTAACTCTGCCCCATTCAGACCCCACATCATAGACATTCTCAACACTGTGGATAATGACCTTTTACTGTCTGTTGTTAAAGTAAGAGGTGAACCAATTGTGAGCTACTCCCTGTATTCCATAATCGTCCAACTTCTAGAGCAATACTTTGTGGTCAACACAATCAAACACCTTAGTTAAGCCAAAAAGATGCCTAGCGCTCGAAACCTTTTGTTTAATGCCTCCAGTACCTCACAGAGAAAAGAGAATATAACATTTTCACTTGTTAAACCACTTCTAAAGCCGAACTGTACGTTTGATAGCAAATTACGTGAAATGAAATGATCAATTATCCTTACATACACAGCCTTTTCAACAGCTTTAGCTAACACTGAGGGCATAGAAATAGGTATAAGACTTTCTTCATTATCCCTTTCTCCCTTTTTATAAAGCGGCTTTACTACTGAGTTCTTTAGTCGTTCAGGAAACTGACTATTCTTAAAGGAAAAAATACAAATATGGCTAAGTGCAGGGCTAACATGTGTAGCACAGTACGCTAATATTCCGCTAGGTACTCCATCATATCCATGAGAGTCCTTAGTTGTTAAAGACTGTATATATATCTGACTTACCAGTAATAGAAATATTTTTACTACGAATTGACCTTGTGCTACTGGCGAGACACTTCCTCCATGGTTTTAATTTTATCCTGTGAGTTAGCTATTCTATTTGCGCACCACATACTATTTGCCTGCCTAATAACATTTTAAGCACCTTACAGTACTGTTTGTAATGGGCTACTGTGATTACTTTTAACATTTTGATATAATTCCCGCTTTGTTCTACACGATATCTTTACCCCACTAGTCAGCCACCCAGGCTGTAATTTACTGCTAGTACCCTGTTTAGAACGTTCTAATGGAAAGCAACTTTCAAAGAGTATGAGAAATGTGTTAAGGAAAGCATTATATTTGTCATCTATGTTATCGGCACTATAAACATCCTGCCACTCTTGTTCCTTAATGAGGTTTAAAAAACTATCTATAGCCTTTGTATTAGCTTTTCTACATATTTTGTAATTATACATAACAGTTGTTTGAGTACAAAAACCTTTTAGAGTTTAAATTTGTGCAGCGTGGTCTGAAAGGCCATTCACCCTTTTACTAACAGAATGCCCGTTTAGTCATGAAGAATGAATAAAAATATTGTCTATGGCTGTGCTACTGTTCCCCTGTACCCTGGTTGGAAAAAACACAGTCTTCTTGACATCATATGAATTTAGGAGATCTTCCAACATCCTTTTCATTGCACAATCACATACAAAATTAATATTGAAGTCACCACATATAACTAATTTTTGGTACTTCCTATAAAGCGACCCAAGAACTTTTACTACTTTCAATTTGCAGCTCAGTCAGCAATCGTGATCATCTAATATATAAGAAACTATCAGCCTCGAATGCGGTAATGAAACCAACCTTTACCTAGGTTTCAACCCAAGTAATTTAGCCTTCTTCAGAAAATAAACCTGATTCTATAATATGTCTACGAGGGCATGGTCTAGAAATAAAACTAAAATAGCCTGAATAGGCGTAGTCACATTTTAAAAAGGCGGTACATAGGTACTAAGTCACCACCAAGACTTGACTTAAGCTCCGGCGATCGCCTCGTCTCCATGGACGGCGTCACAACCGATACAAAAGAGTTACATGTTTGCACCTGTTACTGTCCTTCAAAATAGTCGCCAGCGTTGTGTTGAACCCGTTGCCAGCGATACGGAGGGCGTAGTATACCTTTAGCAGAACCTGTCCTGTTGATGGTGCAAATGGAGCTGTCTACTGCCTGTCGAATCTCTGGAACTCTGAAGCGAATGCCACGAAGTGGTTCCTTCATCTTCGGAATCAAATCAAAGTCACAAGCACTTAAGTCCGGGGAGTATGGTGGATAGTACAGTACTTCCCAGTCCCATCGACCGAACAGAGCAGCCACAGCCTGCGCTGTATGCGCCCGCGCATTGTGGTGCGAAATGATGGGTGGGTTGCGCAGAAAGTGTCGCCGCTTCTTTCACAAGGCTCGTCGCAGGTGATGCTCCAAAAACGAACAGTAGTACTGTGCATTGACGGTCTGCCGTGGAGGAACGTAATGCGTTAGGATAACACTATCACAGTCGTACACGAGAACCACCATAACTTAAGACCGCTCCATTCGCACCATCAACAGAACAGGCTCTGTTAACGGTATACTACGCCTTCCACATCGCTGGTAACGGGTTATACTCAACACTGGTGACTACATTGAAGGATAGTAACAGGTGAAAACATGTAACTCTTTTGTATCGGTTGCGAATATATAGTTGCCACTATTTAAGTTCCAACCCTCGCACAAAAGTGTGATCAAAACCAAAGTAAATATTTCGATATGATGGGCAGTGATGGTGTTAGGAAATTAAATGTTTGACAGACTACACTCATGCCAGTAAAACGTATATTTAACCGAGCTATTATTGTGTCTAGGACATCTTTGAAAATACTAACTTTAAACATTTCTTCCCTGTTTCGAAATCGGTGGTCAGAGGCTAGCTCATCAAAATGTTTTTTAACCTTCTCTTGTGTTTTTCAAGAAAATTTGATCTTTGTGTTTTTTTTTTTCAGTTTCACTGGCTTTGCACCAGAATGATTCGAAATCGTTTCTATAAGCTATCAATTTTGTTTTAACGTCTGCGAAAGCTCTATTTGCCTCATCCAAATCGATATCGCGTTTTTGTAAAATTTTTGATGCAATATTGATGTCTTTCAATATTTGGTGTATGAATTCACAAGGGAATACGAACTCGAAATTTAGCATTTTTGTTTTAATATTTTGTGTTTCGCTACGCTCATCTTTATTGGAGCTCTTCAGTACTATTTCTGATAATGCCTTGACTATATAAAAAAAACGAAGTTTTGTTGCAGATATCGTGTTAACTCTGGTAGAACACCTAGTCGGAGTTAATTTTTTTAAAGTGGTTTCTGATTCACCAGTGACTTTCGACAGTAGATCCCAACGCTTAATGCTATTACCGAAAAAACTATGTAAGTACTGTACTGTTGCCAAAAATTTTGTACTTCCACACAACTGCTAAAGGCTTCATTTGTCACTAAATTCATGTTATTTATGACTGGCGCAATGTACATACTACGCATCTGGCTGAATATTCTTAATCTGTTTTTGTACACCATTATAAACACTACTCACCACACTGGCCCCTCCATAAACTTGACCCGCACAATTTTTTAAATCAGTATTTTTGTCAATAAAAAATAATTTGTTGCACCATGTTTGATGACTGCATAAAAGCCCAGAAATAATTCTTTTACTTCTATATCGATTGGTAGTCCATTCGCCGATCTAGTTATTACTGCATATCTCAGAACAGTACTTATATGATCTACCTTCTATATATCCTGTGTAGCGTCCATTATGACGGCGAAAATCGGGCGGCAAGCTCTACAACGGACAGAAAATTGCCGAGACATCCTTCCTCCTGATTCAGGTTCCCTCGATGTCCTCTGAAACCCAATGAACCTGTTGCTAGAGTGTTTGATATCGAATAATCTTGTAAGAACCATTTTCCAAAATAACGCTGCCTTGCTAACTTCAAAAAAATAGTTCAAATGGCTCTGAACACTATGGGACTTAACATCTGAGGTCATCAGTCCCCTAGAACTTAGAACTACTTAAACCTAACTAACCTAAGGACATCACACACATCCATGCCCGAGGCAGAACTCGAACCTGCGACCGTAGTGGTCGCGCGGTTCCATACTGAAGCGTCTAGAGCCGCTCGGTCACGCCGGCCGGCTGCTAATTTCATTTTCAGCCTCCTTTTCGATAGTATCATTATTTTTCCAAAGTTTGTACACGGCACATGCTTCCGCATGGACACTCCAGAAATTGTGTTCTTTAATTCTTTCTGATTAGTGCTTCCAGTCTCGATTACCCGTACATCATACACTATTCCATTGGAAGCAATCGACCAGCAACGTTGACAATAGGCAGCATCAAAAATTTTGGAATAACACAGCTGAAAACGATTAAGTGGTCCATAATTAGAAACCGAATCATAATACGACGTTGAAATACACCTATTGTTCTGGTGGGTATCTATAAGAAATGGCCCTGAAGGCTGTAACGGTCTCATATCAAGAATTAGACGTTTTCTTTATCACTCAATGTCTTGTTCGAGAAGTTTCCCAAGTCATAGGAAGTTCTATTTACCGTTTCGGAGAGGGTGCAGATCGAAGGGTGTGCCATGCAGATGTCGTCGACATGATCAGTAGCGTTGTCGCGGCCGGCGTACTTGTAACTGCAATTATTGTCGGATCGTCGACTAGAATAGGCTCCTCAACAGATACCACGTTATCTGAGTCAAATCAACAGAAATGTTTGGACCGGAAGTACTCGTAGAAGTAAAAAAAAAATTGTCAATTTTGGTCAATTTTTGTTTACTCTCCTCTTTTTCCCCTTACGCTCGTCTTTTTCGCTTAAACGGATCACTACGCTCCTTTTTTTTTATCCATGATTTTAGTCACTTCAATAAAAAATTTTCAAACTAAACAAACAGCTGTAATGCTTGGTATCCATATGTGCTCTAGTCGAATACCCACTGACTTTATACGTTGTTAAGAGAAAACCTGATGTAAACTTTGCGTTATGTATACTTCCGCGTTTGCTGTTACCTCATTGGCCTGTTGCTTACGTGGAGCTTATAACGCCCTCTCGACTACACTCAAATAAGATGCTAATAAGACAAGTTGTACTGATATGTCATCGATAATACCGAAAAAATCTCACAACGACACAAATATTACTGGTACATATGCGCTGACTGACCAGCCGTGCCAGCTAACTCATAGTTCTGAGAACGCCAGCATATACCCTAACTTGTAGAAACGACGACCGACAGAGAAACAACAAAGCAGCAAATGCAAATTTATTTTAAGACAGTGGACTAAACTACCGTAAAACTTAGGAAATACGCACTTTACGCCTGGTGGAAAGAATATGTGAGCGCGGCGTGGCCGCGGGGTTTAGGGCGTCATGTCACGGTCTGCGCGGCCCCTCCCGTCGGAGTTTCGAGTCCTCCCTCGGACATGGGTGTGTGCGTTGTTGTTAGCATAAGTTAGTTTAATTAGTGTGTAAGTCTAGGGAACGATGACCTTAGCAGTTTGGTCCCTTAGGAATTCACATAAATTTGAACATTTTTGAAAGAATATGTCAGTTCAGAAAAAGAGCTGATAAAGAAAGTTAAACCAGATACAGCCATACAGATTACCAATGGAGTTATTATTTCCTACAGTGATGACGAGACGATCACTAACACAATCCACAAAACCATCGAAGACCAAGATCACACTTCCTCTTCTTGTTTTAAGAAATTGAGAGTGCAATTGGTTTCAACACTTCATGGCGTAATGGATGTTAAAATATAGCTTGCCTTGTTCCTGCAGTTTTCCGTGTTCAAAATTATTTTTTTCGCAGCGCTAATTCCAACAATCACATCATTGTTCTTGAACGTTGCTGGTGGAAAAGGTTTGCGTGAGAAGTAGTCTTGGGGAATGATTCGTTCATAATACTCGACTGGAAGTGTTATGTTGAATGACGGCACTGCTCTGGCATGGTTTGGAGCTTATCATTTTAAGATGATAACATGCTGTGCTTCGGTTGTAAAGTGAAGTGTTGCTGTCTTTATATACTGGTTTTACGGTATATCGTGTGCCCATCCTGCTTCAAACGAAGACTTATCACGATCTCTTCACTATGAAAATCGACGAGACGGTCGCTTTGGTCCAAAATCATCATCTAAAGATGATCTAATGTCTGAACAGTCACTGGGATGTAAATGGCGTTACTTAATGACTCCACAATTTTATATCCTGGACCTACTGTATGGAAGCACCCGCAAATGCCATGAATCAGTTTGCCATTGATAAACGAATTCGTTGCAATATTATGCTCGACACGAATTTTTTCGAATCTTTTTGCAAATTTGATCCCTTGAGAAACCTAGTAGTGATCTGATTTAATTTTCTTTTGTTAAATCCGTTATGTGCTTGGTCGTTTTTATTTCAGTTTTAATGCGTTGATTTTTGCACTTAACTCGAAACCTGGTACTGCCTGTTTTAAATATTCGTTTGAATCATCACTGTCGGACATCATGATGTATTTGTTCAACTTTATCGTTTTCCTGATGTAGATTGCAGTTTGATGTAGAGAGATTTGGTATTGCTTTGTATGTTTCTTAGTTTATCAGCGTAATACATCACCCTCCTTTGCCTAGTTCGACTGGTGGGAAGTAAATTGTGCTTAATACCGACAATCAACCATTTAAAGTCTACATGTACTGCATCACTTCTCAAGCTCAGCTCACAAACTGGTGTGCGTGATTACAGTTTTTATATCTTCCGTGCAGCTATAAGGATGAACATGACGCATAGGTGACCACAGAGGTATGTACTGAAGTTTTGGTAGGGCTGAAAGTTGTAAAAAAATGTCTGATTATCGACAGAATAACAGCGTAATTCTTCTTGGGGGCCTCAAATTCCCAAATGAGCGGAGGTAATAAACATTATTTTGGGTTCTTCTTGTAACATACGCTACCCAGTGAGTTCCAGGTCTTCTCACAATGTCCAAATTTAAAATTCCACATTCACTGCATTTCCAGGTATTCTCGGGCAGTGTATTCTACGTGAATATTCCACAATACTTGCGATAAAGAACTTTTTGATGACTTTAAGCAGATCGATGTTTGTAAGTGGTCTGTTGGGTAGTATAGCTAATAGTTTTTTTTTAATGAACAGTCCAAGTCTTTTCCTGTGAGGTTTCCAATATAGTCCTTTTCCAATAGCCACATATTCAACGAATGTATTATGCCTTTTAGCCTCGTCAAGTTGCTGCTGTGCGCTTTCCGCATCTTCCACTATTCTGGCGATAGCTGCCGCATCCCCAGCCAGGGAACCAATGGGGAAAGCCCTGCCAATGCTGATGAAATTAAGAAGGGAAGGAATTCCTGTGATGTGCAGTGGTAGGATTCTTGGCGTTTATAGGTCGACTGAAATTTAACCTGCAACGCCGGAAATGCATATCCTCCTACTTCCATCTATTGCACTGCAAATTTTTTCCCTTATTTTGTTACCTGAAGATATGACGTTTCTGTGTCTTTGTATATTGTAATTGTTTTACTATTTGTATATATATATATATATATATATATATATATATATATGCATTTATGTCGATGTATAATTGGTTTGTTTTGTAAATATTATTTGTATTTTTACGCTGGGTCTTGCCTAGGGAAAAATATGCTGTCAAACAATTACATCGATAGGTCGTGTGGAGAACCAAAGTGTTTAGGATCTTTGGTAGTGGGAACTCGGCCGCGTGGAGCGCGGGCAGATGTGAGTCTGGCTGGAGGAGTGCGGTGGAGCAGGTGTGTTGTGTGACGCTCCCGCGAGTTGCCACGCTTTCGGGGTTTGGCAGCATGTGATTGCGCTCGACTTGCTATGATAGTTTCTGACACGGTGTCGCGGACGGGAAGCATTAGCTGGCGCACATCAAGAGCCCGTTTCGCCTGGTGACCATGTCGAGAAGAAGGCGCGCCAACATCCAGCTACTGCAACAGCGACGGCCGACAATGAGTGACTGTCGTCACCTGCACGACCGACGACTTCAAACCTTCAATCAACCAACAAGGAAGACTGGAAGCACGTAAAGTTTTAGAACTGTATGGCAGACCTCAGCTTTTAAAATTGTTGCATCACAAAATTACAGCAACTTAGCATGAACCTTTGTTGCTCATTTTCCCAATTGCATTACCAAGCAGGGTCCCTTCCTTTTCCGAAATGAACCCGAGTGTCGTTGAAATTCAGACGCCAGCGTTGAAGTAACATCATTCCATTTCACTGCTTTAATTTCAAAGTTCAGTTAATGTATTCATAGCTGGCTACTGTATTTAGATTACGCAAGCACAAATTAAGAGTGCGAGTTTTGTTACCATATTTTAGCTTACCTGTGACTGCAGCTCGGCTTGGTACATACTAAATGTTACTATTGTTAATTGTTCAGAATCATTTAATTCAAGTTCAATGTTAAATCTCTTATTTCTAAATTGCGTAGATTCAAGTAGCTTTTGAAATGATTGTTGAGGTAGCCCAAGACTAACCTTATTTTACTGAATTTCGTAGTGCTTCAGAAACAAATTTCACTATTAATTTCAGTCACTAAATTAACTTTCAATTTTCCGGTTTTATTAATTCTTTTGCTAAATTAAGTCAGAGTGTAGCGAAATTTATTACTTCTGACAAACTTTCAGTTTTCACACAACACGTGTCAACCTTCAGTTGCCACGCTTTTAGTGCTAATTATATGTGCAATAACCTTTCTTTTTCAGTTATTATAGTAGTTGTCCATGGACTGGCGACCGTAATTTTCCCCAAATCTCAAATATATAATTAACGCCAATTAATTGTTAACGTGACGACCGCACATTTACTTTCTTTATTAATTTTACCCTTTTCTCAAAATTAATTTCCACCAATTTCATTTGCATTTTTCCTTTCATTTAGATGTAACCCTTTCCTCCCTCAGATTAACATCGGTGACGATTGCTTTTCCAAAATTCCATTAGGTACACGCGGTTTAATTTTTCACTGTCATTAAGGTCGATAAGTGAGGGGGAGGTTACAAACCCCATACCCAATTTAAGTTTTGTATTCATTGCTTTACCTACTAAAAGTGCGATGATAAGCTGACCAGTAATGATATCCCTTTTTAAATATCCATGCCTTGGGCAGAGTATTATATCTTCAGCATGATGTCCTAGGAGATACATACTTGCTATGTACGCTATATTGTGATGTCTGCAGCCTTGTCTAAATTACTGGTCCCTTTTCACCATGTGCGAGTTGTTTCTCAAGCTTAGTTCCAGATCTACAAAAGTTATATGTAAGGATATGAAGTTCTATTGACAGATTATCGAAAGTCCCACTATCTCGGTTGATATGTTCCCTATCATGCAAGTTACGCAGCTGTGCTGTTTGAGGTTTGCGAGCTAATCAGTGTCATCCACCCAACTGTAATGTGATGAAGGGAATCAAAAACACTTAGGAAGAGCTTTTCCCCCTTCGTCTTATGACACGTTGTACGAGGAAGATATCTGATTTACTGCGCCTCTGTAATTCTTCTGCGCAAAAACTACTGGCAATTTCACTACTGTTGCTATCATTTAATAAGATGTAAGTTACATGGTTTGTTCATTGCACCTCAGAAACTGTACATATCTCCTTGACCAGTTTGGGAGGTAACAATTTCTCAAATACTATCTTGTGTTTTGAAATACGTACAAAATCACCTATATTAAATTTCTGTTTGCATGGATCTAGCATTTTAATATGTATGTAAAGAGTGTTTAGAAGCTTATTATCACATACGTCAACTGGCATAATTTTTGTTGTCATGTGAACAGTGTGGCTATGCATGTCGATGATTTGTGGGACGATATCTGTCCATTTCAAAGAATCATGAAAGTCAAAACTCATCCAAATTTTATGAAACGTCCCCTTTGAACAATTATACATGACTGTGCTTAAAACTGACACACAATATTTTTAGCGCAACGCAATCTGACTTTCAAAAATCCCTACAAAAGAATGGCCCTGACTAACATTAACCTATACGTTTCACAAATCGCTTACCTCACAAAAATCTTGGTTACTCGAACTACTGCAATACAGCGAGCGCCACTACTGCCAGCTAAATAAAAGATTCAAACTATGGAAGGCACTAACTACTGATAGGCATAGTTAGCAAATGAAAGATTTTGATAGAGAACAAACAATGTATTTACCTTAATACTCATAATACATATAGCAGTTCATGACAAATTACAAAACTCCGCCATCTCTCTCCCCACATCCACCACTGCTGGTGGCTCACCTCCAACTGCGCAATGCTACGCGCTGTTCACATCCAGCTGCCGCTGCCCAACACTACAATGGCAGACAACAATGCAAACTAGACACAGACTGCACACAGCACAGCCAGTGATTTTTATACAGAGGTGGCGTTACCAATAAGAAAACCTAAACAGCCTACTTACATAGCCCCCATGCTCCCCACAAAAAATTTTACAAATTGTTTTGGGCAGTGGCCAATAATGATTTGGTAAAATTTTTCATAATTACAATAACAAAGATATCAAATGCACACACTTATTGATACAATGTTGGTCAAAAGCTAAAATTTTCTCACAGTCTATAAAGACAGTCCTGATTCATCACAGTAAAATTACAGTGTTTTTCTTTTTTTTCAAAGTCTGAACAGTAAAAGAGAATGCACACAGAAGTAGTGGATTTCCATGCAGTCTTGAAGAAGTAGTGTCCTTCCAACGGAAAGACAGTGCTGACTCTTGACATGCAGACAAGTAATGGGCCACAACAGAGCAAACCCACAGCAGAGTCATTTGACGTTTTGAAGAATATTGGTAGGTAGGTCATCACAGAGTAGACCCACTGCAGTCCTGGTAGAGAGTATGGTATTGGTGGGTCACCAGAGGTGCAGACCCACTGCAGTCCTTGTAGAAATAATGGTATTTGTGGGCCATCAAAGATGCAGACTCACTGTAGTCCTTGTAGAAATAATAGTATTCGTGGGTCATCAAAGATGCAGACCCACTGTAGTCCTTGTAGAGATAATGGTATTGGTGGGTCATCAAAGATGCAGACCCACTGTAGTCCTTGTAGAGATGGCCAGCAGCCATCTGTTGCGATCTGTTGCGACTGTGCAGGTGCACAATCACCATCGAAGAGTCTTGCGGATAATATAGCAAGTCCATAACCACCACTTGTGCACTCACAGAGTTTTTGGAATTGTCCTTAGAACCAGCAATGCTGTTATCCAGTCCCTTGCTGAATTATTAACACACGTGCAAACACTAACAGTCCCTACTTCGCACATATTGCCCATATACTATGACCAACAGAAATGTGTGCAGTGAAATGGAACTTACAAGTCACTTAATTTGCTGACCTGGCGTCAATTACAATTTTATAACATAAGAAAACAATAACAAAGGTACAAAATACATCATTAAAGAACATAACAATACAGATAACATTTGTAGCAATAGGGGCTTTACAAAAGAATAGAAATAAACATATACATCAGTGTTAATGGAATTATGACATAAGTACATACACAAAAGATCAGAATAACTTTTGAAACATCAACTTCACACATGAGCATTAAAACAAAACAGAATAAATAACGTCTAAACATCTTTACAAAGAAAATAACATATTATTAGAAAAATTCCACAACATAACTCATATCAGCTAAACACATAAAGAAAAGAAAAACACAAATATACAAGAGTACACAAACACATAGCAGAATAACACAAGAGGAAAGGGCAGGGTTTGTTTTCAGTGTAACATTTGGTACTGCAGTCCAACCTAAAACTTCATTCCATAGATCTTTCGTCTTATTTCAACATTTGTTTCCACCAAAAAAATCCTATCAAGCATGCTTTGTGTATTTATATGTTCACATATTTCTTACATCATTATTTATTTTCCATTATCTTACCTCATCATTTATTTCCAAGAAAATCCTACGTAAACCTTTTGTCCTTAAACCCTACTTTTTTGCTCATATCCTCTTTCAAAAATACTTTTTTTTGGCCAATCCATATTCTTATAGCTTCTCAATGCATTTCTTCCAATTCATCACAACTCATTCTCTTATATAGTCTACCCCCTCTTAAGCTAACTTAAATCTACTGAGCTCAGATGCTAAACTAAGGGATGAGGCAATGCAGCAGCACAAAACAATTAACATAAACAGCAATGATAAAAAATACAAAAGGCAAAGCAAGCAGCATAAATTACAACTAATATAAGCAATGAGCAGCAAACAAGAAAAATGAATCAGTAGTAAAACTGGCTTAAAAGGATAACACAAAGTGAAATTTAGTAGCACTATGCCTGGCAAACAGCAGAAGCAAAAGCAATAAATTATTTATAAACATGACAACGCTCAAGCAGAAAAAATAGTACACTAAAAATGGCCATGTCTAATACTTAGTCACATCTTAACACTAGAGTGATGCATCACGAGAACTTACACTAGCAGATAAGTTACCAAATCGTAAAGAAATTATTTATGCAATTCCTGTGAAGGGAAATGTCTATTTATGTGCCCTCGTTTTCTTGGAAGTAGATCATAAATTTCTTATTGACGGATCTGTAGGCATAAAATAACTATATTAGTACATATATTAAATTTTATTTTAACCAATGCTGCAGTGCAGCTAGAAACTAAATATTAAAAAAATAGGCAAAGCAAGGTGTCAAACGTCATTCACTAGCCATATGGCCTTTCATAATGCAGTAAACAATCTTTCAACTAACAAGACAATAGACATAAAATGTTTCTCATCATTTCATTTCAGTAAATATCATAAATTAAGAACTCTACAGTGTAATCATGTTTTCAAGTTTGAGGGTGTCTTATTTACGATGCTTTCTACAAAGGAATGTCGATAGCGAGGATAATGGCCTCCCCTTTTTTTTTCTACCACCTAATGGCTTTTTCTCAAGGCGGCTGGCACACCTGGCCGCTCACAACGAATTACGTCACGATCACTTACCTTTCTTACCGAAATATTTATGACAGCAGTTTTCGCTACAGTGACAGTCTCATATAAAAATTTCACAGGTCGAAAATTTGCGTTACAAATGTGTAGAATCAAAATCTTGTGAATATAACAGTGTCCAAAAAATTTTCGGCGGCATTGTGATACATTCACGCATTTACACACATTTCATAACTCTTAAAGTACGATTCTCGGTTTCCAACAACCTTTTTCACAAACCAGAGTCCCTAACCACTGCTCATTATTCCTTACCTTATAACTCATATACATATTCGTCGACACTTCTTCAATATTTCATCATAAGAAATACGTAGCATACTCAAATAACTCATATAGCATCAGCTTATTAATCATAAACATACCGCAACAGCATAATACACATCATCATCGTAATAATAACATCAGAACACCTCAGTCAAATCTCAAAAACGTCGTAGCTTTCTGCAATAATGTCAAAACCTAAAAAAAAATTCTCTGCTCATTTCAATAGTGTCATCTACCTCAAACGTACTTTAAAAATCATGATCTCATACCAAATACATCATTCAAAGCTCTCATAGTATCACAATGGTTCTGAAAAAATATGAACAGTTCACAAAGTACAGACAAAATACAGTTTCATAAGTGTGAAGTTATCCAACGGTGCAATTACGTAAACATTTATCACTGATGTAGTAAAAAAAAATGTTTGTCTCTCAGTTAAATGATCAGATAGCTGTGTAATTTGCGTGTTAAAGAAATATGGTACCGATGTGTAAAGTTGTATAAGCAAATACCATATTAGCTAGGGCTCCTTGTGCTTGCCAGACACATGGTACACAAAGTAAGCGTGTACCCCCCTGTGGATTAATGTAATTATACCCTCAGGTGTTACAGATTACAGCAATGGAATGAAATCTATCACGGAAAACTTTCTTTGTAATTCAAAAATTTTTAAAAATAAATGTTTTAAGTACAAAATTAATCACTGAAATGCGTGTCCTGTAGCGCTAAACTGTGCGGCTTGTTGTAAGATAATCTCTGTGGAAGTGTCGTAGTTATCGTCCTCGGAAAGCTAAGTTCCGCAAAAGTCAATGTACTTACCTCATGATAAACAAAAGTGAAATGCTTTGAGTATAGATATCTTAGTTATTATGCTTATTTCTGTGATGAAGAAAGTACTGTGCTGTAACGTATTGTTGTGCTACAGAAAAGGCTGTCTCATTATTGCTATACCACAAAAGTTACTACTAAAACATGTTTTACTTTCCAGAATAATACAGGAAAACTGTGCAGATATAAAACAGATACACCGCAAAAGCAACATTGTAAATTGTCGCTCATTAGTAGCGTCGTGATAAAATCGTGTAGCTGTCACATAAACTAACCACTGTCTCATCTGGTATCTCACAGAAAGTACTTTAAATCCAGAGTGTATTTTCAAGTAAACCAAAATGTTGCATTAGAATCTCATTAGCAGTACCAGTATATGTTCTAAGTATGTGAGCCTTATAGTCGTTACGTAATCGTGCAACTAACAAGCAAGAATGTACAAATAACAACACTGTGTCGTCTGTTCACTATAACAATGCATTCGTAATTTCTGTTTAAATAAGTTCTCTTGGTTCTTGACTGGATATTTAACTTCAAACATTGTTGCATGTTAACAGATTATAGCAAAGACTAAGTTAAAAAGCAAATTATCTTTCAATAAACGGTTTTACATGTGAAATGTGGTGTAAACCTTTACTCTTCCTAGTACGCAGAGTTTCAACTTAATGCAATTATCATGTGGTATATGTCGGTAAGGAGTGCTAAAATTTTTCTCAAGGTTAGCGTCTATGTTATTTTTCTCTGAGCCAGCCGGCGCACGCGCCTGCCTGTGGTGCGAGTCATTGTCTGTTCCTTTGTTGGCGCGCGTCGTTATTGGGATTTGGAGATCTAACTTCTACAAATTCACCTTGCCCAGAGGGCCCAGCCCTGTTTAAATCCCGCCAGTTCTGATGAAATTCAGGTCTGTCGTTATGATTATATCGTCTGTCGTCATGGCGGTAGTTCCTGTAGTTTCTTTCTTGTCGGTTAAGTGGTGGAGAATTTCTCCCTGAATTATCACTGCACGGTGGACCGTTGCGTCTGAAGTTATTCTGTCTCCCGTGATAATAATAGTTCTGGTTGCCAAATTGTCTGTTTCTATGATTGTCTCTGTCATATTCATTACTACGGAAATGCGATCTTTCTCTGTAACTATTACTCTGCCAGTGGTTGTCATACGGGTGGTGTCTGTTTCGGTCACGATTAACGTTGTAAGAATAGGCTTGTCGTGTCCAGTTATTGCTTCTGTCGTCACGGAATTGTGACGGATGTGATCTGTAGTGATTGTTTTCCTGTTTTCGCATCCCGCGACTGTCTGTGTCAATTTCTAATTCTTGTAAGAGTCCTTGAAAAGCTTCAATGTCGTCTTTGCAACGCCCTGCCAAAATAATATGTCGTAAATGTTCAGGCAATTTCATTAAGCAAATGCGGATGAGTTCTGAGGGGCTGTATGGGTTTGAAAGATATTGATTCTTATGCAACATGTCTTCAAAATATCTCACAAGACTGGAAAATTCCGATTGTTCGAAATGTTTCATCATTATGATGCTATGTTTTACTCGGTCTTGTGTAGCTTGAGACCAATATGCTGAGAGGAAGGCATGATAAAAATCTCCTTCATTGTGACAATCGTGAATGACCGATCGCATTCTTACAGCTGGTTCATTCTCCAAGTAGCCACACATAAATTCTAACCTGTGCTCCAATGACCAGTTGGGAGGAAAACAATGAAAGAATTGATGGAGCCACGCTTGTGGATGAATGTCGTTGCCATAATTCTTAAATGTTTTCAATTTACGTGTAGTAAAGAACACCTTATTGTCAAAATCATCATGTCGGCGAGTCGCATATCGGTCATTGTTACGTCGTGTCGGCGGTTCCATCTCAAAATTCGGTGCACCTTGCCAATTTCTTTCATAATTTCCGAAATGCCCTGTGTTATTATTTTGTGGTTTTTCCGTATTTCTAAGTTCCTCTTCCCGTGTTGGAGCGCGAGTGTCCTCTGAAATATGAAATTTTTGTATTACATGTGCCAACTGATCTTGTACTTCCCGGATTTCTCTTTGGTGTTGCGTATTTATTTGATTCTGATTTTGTTTGAATTTCCTAATTTGTTCGCACTCTTCTGTGTCATTAAAGACTACCGGTCTTGTGTCATTCAGATCATCATCTACCTTTGTAGATAAGTTAGTGAACTGATCCGAAAGTTCGGCTACTTTCTCCGATAGTGTACTTATTTCCTCAGTGTGTTTTTCTGAACCAAGTTTCAGAGTATTTACTGTGTCCTTTAAATTTTCCTGAGTTTTTGCAAGTTGCGTAACCGAATCGGTAGATGCAACTGAGTCAATTTTAGCTTGCAAGGTGTCGTGATTTTCATGAACAATGGTTTGCAGTTCTTTTATGGCTGCTTCGTGATTCTGTAATGCATTTTCATGCCGCGAAAAAATAGGTTGGAAATGCTCACAAATTTGTGTTTTTACGTCATTACAGACTTTTTGACATTTCGATTCGATGTTATGTAACTCAGTAGTTAAGTCTTCACGTGTTTGTTCAAGCGTATGTTCCACTGAGTCTAACTTTTGAAGCTTTTGTTCCATTGCGTCTAACTGTTGCTGCGTTTGTCTCTGGTGTTGTTCCATTGTGTCTAACTTTTGAAGCTTTTCCTGTGTTTGTCTTTGATTTCGTTCCATTGTGTCTAACTTTTGAAGATTTTGTCCCATTTGTTTCTGATTTTGTTCAAGTGTTGTGTCTAACTTTTGTAGCTTTTGTCCCATTTGTTGCATTAACTGTAATAACAATGCACTGGTGTCTGAAACGTGTTCCTCAGTGCTTTTCGGCAGTGAATTTGCACCGGCAACATTGACATTTTGACAAGCAGAAAATGTGTCTTGACTTATTTGAGAAAACGGTGAGGACCCAAAACCTGAATCTGCAATATTTTCAAGATTGTGTCCTGTCATTCCCGATTCCTGAGGCGAGCTGTTGCCGACCGATCGATCGATAATGCTTCCCTGTTCACTAATTGTTTCACTGTCCACGCCATTGTTTGCCGCCCGCTCCATTTCCCTATGCACAGTTACCAAATTACTACTTCGAATGTCTGTTAATTCATTACACAGTGGTGCTGATAAGCTACGCTCGTCGTCACTATTATTTCTCAGTTTACTTTGGAGCCTAGTGTTACGTTTTTCACACGCCATTATTGTCACAATATTTCACACGATAACACAGAAAAACACAATTTGAAGAGCAAAAATAAGAGAACACATTAACATAGCACTGAAAATAATATGTAGTTAATTGCAAGCGCAGCTGCGAAATACTTGGTGCAAATCTAAATGCATGCCATGTATAACAATGAAAAACTACAACTACAAAGGAAATTCTCTCTATAATTACGCGCTAGCAATAAACAAAAGCTACACTAATTACGCAAACTACAAGAAAAAATCAGAAGATTCCAGTGAGGTATCCTCGGCTAAGGGTCGACATATGAAACATCCCCTTTTTGAAGAATTATACATGACTGTGCTTAAAACTGACACACAATATTTTTAGCGCAACGCAATCTGACTTTCAAAAATCCCTACAAAAGAATGGCCCTGACTAACATTAACCTATACGTTTCACAAATCGCTTACCTCACAAAAATCTTGGTTACTCGAACTACTGCAATACAGCGAGCGCCACTACTGCCAGCTAAATAAAAGATTCAAACTACGGAAGGCACTAACTACTGATAGGCATAGTTAGCAAATGAAAGATTTTGATAGAGAACAAACAATGTATTTACCTTAATAGTCATAATATATATAACAGTTCATGACAAATTACAAAACTCCGCCATCTCTCTCCCCACATCCACCACTGCTGGCGGCTCACCTGCAACTGCGCAACGCTACGTGCTGTTCACATCCAGCTGCCGCTGCCCAACACTACAATGGCAGACAACAATGCAAACTAGACACAGACTGCACACAGCACAGCCAGTGATTTTTATACAGAGGTGGCGTTACCAATAAAAAAACCTAAACAGCCTACTTACATATTTTTTTTAGAGAATAAACAATGTATTTACCTTAATAGTCATAATATATATAGCAGTTCATGACAAATTACAAAACTCCGCCATCTCTCTCCCCACATCCACCACTGCTGGCGGCTCACCTCCAACTGCGCAACGCTACGCGCTGTTCACATCCAGCTGCCGCTGCCCAACACTACAATGGCAGACAACAATGCAAACTAGACACAGACTGCACACAGCACAGCCAGTGATTTTTATACAGAGGTGGCGTTACCAATAAAAAAACCTAAACAGCCTACTTACAATTTGTCTTTTTATTGCTCAGTTAAAACACTCCACAGTACATGCTTTCATCTGAGAGAACATCAGACAGTGATGTACTACATACTGCTTCACTACCACCTTGAAATATCTATGACAGAATACCTTCATGATATGTTTGTAGACTATGCGGGGCGTAGTTGCTTCCTGTCTGTAATAGTTGTTGAAAAATTCAGGCAGCACTCTTCCCCGTCTTAGTTTTCACAGGCTGAGCCCAAGAAGATTTCGAATATCTGTCAATTGACCATCAAAATATGTTTTAAACCGTTAATCTATCACGAATATTGTCTCATATCTACGAGATCCGCCTGCGTAAGTCATCCAAACCTCAAATTATAACCTACATACACGAGAAAGTCCTGCATGCTGGTTTATGGAGTTCTTGAACAACTGTCTCGTTGATTATTTGATGATACTTCTTTCCCTAAGCCGAGAAATCTAAGCTTACAAATCACAGAAACAATTTAATTCGAATGCGCTGTATTTCCAGCTGTATATGATGCTCTGTGCAAGCATAATCGATCAACTATTTCGTTGTAATAGAGGTAATGGGGTGATTTGTTGTTAATTTTCTTAGTATAAATGTCAATAATGCTAACACGTTTAATAATGTTTTTAAATTTCGAGGTGATGATACATTTTGCTCCACTTCAGTGCCTTTCTTATATAACTCTACGATACGTAACAATGACCATAGTTTTCAATATCTTTCCGTGAGTAGCTGTGTAGTTTCGTAGTTTTTTAGAATATTAGATTCAATAAACTGGCTGTTCTTTCGAATTCTCTGTCTCCGATCTGTACTGCGTTCTTGGTTAAATTTATAGGTTGCCTATTCAGCGTATATGGATTTTCCTTGATTACTCCATAAGTTTAATCTATCCGACTATCGCTGTAATGTTTAATGAAATCACCAATAACATCTTCTTTGTCGTCTTCTTTAGCTTTTGAGAGCTGTTCGAGAGATTCTATGACAGGTCTACATGTGTCTGTGAGTGATTGGTCTCTTTCCAAGTGCCCTAACTTCACCATTCGAAGTTTTTCTCATGTAGCTTGGTGTGCTTAGATGACTGTGTTTAATCGATACGTTGTTATATACCAAGCAGACTTTGAAACAGTATAGAACTTAATACACTCCCATTTGCCGTTTTTTCAACTGGATCAAGCTGAGCAGTTAAGTCGGTTGTCTTCTTTTCAATTACATTAACCCTTGCGGTTAATTCATTGATTAACCACAGAATGGGTTGTGAAAAAAGTATTTAACTCCTTGATACTTCTGTTGATTGCTTCAAATCTAGTAGTATGACGTTTAATACTATCGTTGCGCGTCTGAATTTTCGTGTCAACATAGAGACAAATGTTCTTTCTCCCCCTCTCATACTGATTGTGGATGGATGATCTAGCAAACTTATCCATGCTGTAAAGTATAATGACATAAGTACCATGTTGTTTCACTATACAGTATATACCCACATGCCATCATCTTTTTTTTAAAAAATCACCTAAGTTCTGGCAGTAGTGGCCTTCATTCAGTTGTTTAGTTTTATCGATAACAACAAAGTTATGCTGTGAAGGATCCATCCAAACGCTACACAGATTTGTAAATTAATCGAATGTCATGTCAGTTGCTACGTGTGCCTTGTAAATGCGATTTAAAACCATATTATTTCGTTTGACGGCAATAATAAGGTTTGCATTAACTTTTATCAGTTGCTTTTGGGTACTTGAATATGGCTGGCTTAGGTAAAATATATCAAGACCTGTATGCCTGCCAATAAAGGATTTGCATATTTGATCCTGATTTTCCACTATGGAACTATCGAATATGAACACCATATTTGGTGTTACCTCATCACGTTGGGTGAAAGTCTAATACGTAATACCAACACCTGAAAGTATTTCCTCAAGTAGCTGGTACTTGAAACAGTGGTTTTTAAACAGTGGTTTTGAAAATATATATACGTTCTCAAAGCGGACATTATAGGGATACAATAGCATGGACATAGGACATTCGTTTCCCCTCGAGACGATGGAACAACTATAATAATCGATCTAATGCTATTGGGCCGTAGTGTCCAATTCTTGTTATTCTGTTTCTCCGAAGTATTTTCACGCGAATTAGTTACAACGAAGTCCTTGTGGAGAGAATGCTTCGACAATTCGCTCATGTTGAATACTATATGGCTACACTAGCATACAGGGGAGTTTTATAGAAAAAAAGAATACCACATGCACATGCTAAATTTATTTCTACAGATAGTTTGTTACATATAATATTCAAATAAGATCACAGTTCTTGTAAACTCATATGTAGTTCTGCTTATTGATGAGCAACATGCATCGAAACATTGAGCTACATTTTCTTTCGTGTGATTCGGAGTTTGCAGCAAAAGTTCCTGAAAATTGGCGCACAATGTTTTATAGAAGCTCTAAATGTAAGCCGTCAGCTCAATTTGTGGTCAGCGCATGTTGTCTGACAAAACTGCTGTACATTAAATTTTTGAAGGTCTGTTCCTGCACGTGAGCCTGTTCCATTTCGTTAAAAATTTTTATTGTTCTGGGAAGTCACAAGCAGTGATCTTGTGATCACCTAGTACCACTGTAGGTGTGGCTTGAGTATTTTAAGTAAAAATACCTGTAACCACTACTGAGTTGTCACACTCCTAGGGGTTAATATTACTTTCGTTCCACAATAGTAAGGGTTGAATTCACGATCAGAGAACATTCCAACACTAAACCGTTGACATCCACTTGAACTTAAGGTGAAAAACTTGTTGAAAATACTCAAGCTGAGACATTTTGTTCGAGGGCACTCCACATCATCTGGAAACGGGAAAATAAAACGAGTTAAACCATAGACCCACAGTACACTACACCTCCACTTATACA
This sequence comes from Schistocerca piceifrons, assembly GCF_021461385.2. Classification (NCBI taxonomy): domain Eukaryota; kingdom Metazoa; phylum Arthropoda; class Insecta; order Orthoptera; family Acrididae; genus Schistocerca; species Schistocerca piceifrons. The sequence goes on from NC_060139.1 coordinate 358,175,667, forward strand.
CAAGAATACTGATGATACTTACATGATGTTGATTATTTAAGTGTGTCTCGACATTTCATGATTGTGATGTTACTTCACAAATAGCACACTGTAAACTGAAATTATTACTGATCGATGGTATATATATATATATATATATATATATATATATATATATATATATATATATATATATATATATATATATATATATATTCGTGATGCGGTGTTGGTAACTTCATGAAAAATGTTTGTGATCATTGTATTGCAGCTGTATGTGAGGGACAGGAGCCTAATATTAGAATATTTGTTAGGATAGAAGATAGTGTGTGCTGAATAGACATGTTGCCATACGTCAATGTGGAATCTATGACTAAACCAGCTGCACTACAGTGATCATTTATACGACTTAAATCACTTTTAGGGTGGATGATGGTGTAACAGAAACGCTATTAATGTACGATCATGTCTTCAAGCTTCTTAATTTGCTGACTGATTTCTACTAGCTTTGAATCAAAGTATTCTTTCATCAGCAAATCTGAATGGTCAGTACTAACTGTCTTTCTCTGATGCCGCCAGAATTTGTCAGTCACGCAGAATATTTGTATAGATTCCTGAAAAGTGAGATTTTCGTGTGTCCGCTACAAATAGTACTGAAATTACTGTTAAGTAAATAACACAGAAGAAAGATGTCGGCTATATATCTATGGAATGAAAGTTGGTGAGACAAATAATTATCAGGTTTGTAACACGCACTGACCAATGGAGCATGACACGGTCGGCCTCAGCTAGTAATTGTATTCCTATGAGTAAAATGAGTCAACTGAGCACGAAGCACGCTCGAGGTGCCCATTACTGGGATGTCACATGAGAGTAGCTATCTGGCTGTAACGCTACATCAAGCGCAAGAGTGCCCACAGAAAACACTTGTTCAGCATTGCCCTACTAGTTGGAGTGGTGCTGGCTGCTGCTGTAGTGTAACGACGTAAGTTTTGTATAAATGATTTTCTTTTGACATATGACCATGTGCAGACTTCGTCACCAACGTCAGTTACAAAACATTTCAAAATTATTTAAACTCTTTTTAAAGTTGTCTCTGAATGGTTCTTGAACGAAACTGTAATTAAAACATCATCCTTTGAGTCATATGCGCAGAATTACGTAACTCAGTCCAACTGGTTTGCGCAAACTTTTTTCAATTTAGATGTCGTTTGTTTCTTCTCAGAAATTATATTAATGTAAGTTATCTGCTTTAATAAATATTAAAGCCACATGGAAAAAAAACTTTTAAGACTCAATCTCGCGATGAATGTTGTCAAAAATTAATAATCTTGTCAAGTAAATCAGTAATCCTTCTTTCTTAATATAATTCTTCATAGTGCCGGTCGGAGTGGCCGAGCGGTTAAAGGCGCTACAGTCTGGAACCGCACGACCGCTACGGTCGCAGGTTCGAATCCTGCCTCGGGCATGGATGTGTGTGATGTCCTTAGGTTAGTTAGGTTTAAATAGTTCTAAGTTCTAGGGGACTTATGACCACAGCAGTTGAGTCCTATAGTGCTCAGAGCCATTTGAACCAATTCTTCATAAATAAATTCTCGGAACACGTATTTAAACTTTTGTAGTATACACTAGTTTATTATCTTCATATACACTACATATAGACGTGAACCTGAGCCTTGACAAGATAGGACTGAACATCTACAACATGATTAAACTTTCTGTGACGTCATTGTTGTAGAAACATTACAAATTCTTATTTTTTCAGTTTTTAGAAGCACGACGCAACAACTCGGTTTCAGGATCTTCTGTTGCTCTTTGGCTGTCGACCCGCGACGTATAGTGGCCAGCAATTTTCTCTGTGGTCCCGGCAGTGAAGATGCTGTCTCCGTTCGTTACGCCGCCCTCTCCGTACATGAAACACAAAAATAAATACAAAACTTTAGATAATTCACAAACATTACAAATATTACAAAATACATAAACAAAACACTAAATTAAACTTATATTCACCTGCAAACTGGGCTGACACTGGTGGATGGGTGACGCTTCAGTTTCGCGTCCCACTACACTGCCTGGCCAGAAGTGACAGAGACTGTGGCCCAGCGATCGTCCAGTGATGTTGGCAGCCCCGATCCCAGAGCAATGATGAGACTCTCAATATCTGTGACCTAGCTGTTGATGCTACTGCCTGGCTCCAGTTGCTGATCGCAGGGTGTTATGGGTGGTGGCATTGGGGGCACAAGGGAGTAGGGTCCTTTTCTGTTGCTTTCTTAAACAAATGAGATGCAGATGCTGCTGCTAGACGACACGCAGTTATAAAGTGGGCCTGTTTGAATTGTGATGTCGTAAGAGCTCCCAGTTATTGAACTGAATTTAATTAATTTGAATAGAATTGAAAAGATACTGCGCTGTATGACATTAAATTTAAGGTAACAACTGCTTAAATGCTTATGTTGTAGTAGGACTGAGCCAGTATCTCAAGGCTGGGCCAGTAACGCAGAATTCAACAGCTTATAAACAGTTCTTAGTAAGATACTGCCACCATAGTTAGATTGTCTTCGTATTACACCTTTGGGGTAATATATCAGAATTGCGCACTGTTATAAATAGCCAAACAGGTCTGAGCTGGATTGTGACATCGTAGTATGTCCTCGTATTCCAGTTCTGGGACTGTATACCAGAATTCAGAACTGTTATAAATAGCCCAATATGTCTGAGCTGGATTCTTACGTCGTAGTTTGTCTGGTGCTCGTATCACAAATGGCTCTGAGCACTATGCGACTTAACTTCTGAGGTCATCAGTCGCCTAGAACTTAGAACTAATTAAACCTAACTAACCTAAGGACATCACACACATCCATGCCCGAGGCAGGGTTCGAACCGGCGACCGTAGCGGTCGCTCGGCTCCAGGCTGTAGCGCCTAGAACCGCACGGCCACTCCGGTCGGCGCTCGTATCACAGGTCTGAGTTAATGTACTCTGGTCGCCATCTTTAATTCTATATTTAGGACAGCAACCCTAGACATAATACCAGTAACAGTTGTTATTTTTGAATTTACTGCCAAAATTTGAATTTCTTGCCATTTTATGTATAGGGAAATTGACATTTGTCAGAGGCGGGAGGGTTGCGGAGGGGGAATCCTATGACTCCTCGATGACATTACTCGTGACACACACTGCACCAGAACTCCTTTTTTGTACCTAGTATCCTCGTTAGTACTAAAAGGAATCAGCTAAATTTTAGTTTCACAATAAATCACACCAAAGGCTGGCAGTTCAGTCTTGATTGCTACAATGCCGTTTTTATTACCAGGGAACTTTATTATACACTCACTTCGTCCTAATCCTCCACCCCAGAGCCGGACAATGTTCACATTCAGATGTTGCAGAACCTTTCTCTTGTGGGCAAGCACTTTCTCCTTCATACATACAAACGCATCAGGGCAGAGGGTACGTTTCCTAGATGCAGGCGTGGAGCCACTGTCATACCCATACCTAATCCCGGTAAGGACAAGCAACTTCCTTACAGCTATCATCCCATTCATCTCACCAGCTGTGTTTGCAAGTTGATGGAATGCATGATTCATGCTCGACTGCTATGGTGGCTCGAGTCTCCCAATTCACTGACCACTGCTTAATGTGGTTTTCGAGGGCGCTGTTCTGCAGTTGACCATGTCGTCACTTTGTCAACCCGTGTCATGAATGTTTTTCTGTGGCAGTACAAGACTGTGGCCGTGTTTTTCGATTTGGAGAAAGCCTGCGACACCTGCTGGAGGACAGCATCCTTCTTACTCTCTACACGTGGGGCTTCCGAGGCCGCATGCCCCGACCGAGTTTTAAAAATACGTGTGGGTTCTGCCTTGTCAAACTCCTTTATCCAGGAAAATGTAGTGCCTCGGGGTCCCGTCCTGAGTGTCGTCCTCTTTGCTATCGCCATTAACCCTATTATTGTCTGTCTTCTGCCAAGCATCTCCGGCTCTCTTTTAGTTGACGATTTTGCCGTTTATTGCAGTTCTCCACGGACTTGTCTCCTTGAGCGGCGTCTTCAGAGATATCTCGATCGTTTTCACTCGTGGAGCATCGACAATGGCTTTCGCTTTTCCACTTACAAAACAGTTTGTATGAACTTCTGGTGGCGCAGTGGGTTTCTTCCATCATCGTAACATCTTGGACCTGTTGCTCTTCCGTTCATTGAAACTACGAGATTCCTGGGGCTCATGCTCGATAGGAAACTTTTTTGGTCCTCCCACATGTCTCACTTGGTCGCCCACTGTACGCAGTCCCTCAGTGTCCTAAGTGTCCTTAGTGGTACTTCCCGGGGAGGGGATCGGACTACCTTCCTCCTTTTACACCTGTCCCTTGTCTGTTCCTAACTAGACTGTGGGTGTTTAGTTTATGCATCTGCTCGTCCATCCATCTTACACCGTCTCAGTACGATCCACCATTGTGCCATCCTTTTGGCCACTGGGGCCTTTTACATAGCCCAGTCAAGAGACTGTGTGCAGAAGCTCCCGAACTACCGCGGTCATACTGCCATGATTTTCTCCTCTGCCGATACACATGCTGCTTGTCTGCCATGCCTTTCCACCCATCCTATGCCTCTTTCTTCGAAGACTCCTTTGATTGCCGGTATGGGGGGCGTCCCTCTCCTCTGTTACCTCCTGGAGTTCGCTTTTGGCTATTGCTCCGGCAGCTTAACTTCACGCTAACTGCCACTTTCCAATGGATGTGAACCTTTCACCACCTTGGCTTCGTACGGTGGCCCGTATTCACCTTGTACTTCATTCGCGTCCTAAGGACACTACTCCAGACTCGCTCTATCGCCATAAGTTTCTCGACCTTCGCACAGAACTTCTCGATAGTATCTTTGTGTACACTGACTGACTCGGACTGAGTGTGGTGTCGGATGTGCCTTCATCATTGGCACCGACGATTTTCGGTATCGGCTTCCGGAACACTGCTTCGTATTTACAGCGGAGCTCATTGCCCTGTATCAGGCCACGCAATGCATCCACCGACAAAGGCTTTTCAATTGTGTCATCTGCTCCGACTCTCTTAGTGCTCTTCAGAGCCTCTGTGTGCTGTACACCGTCTGTTCCTTAGTGCAAGTGGTCCAGGAAAGCTTTCACTTACTCACTCTTGATGGATCCACTGTGATGTTTATGTGGGTCCCTAGTCACGTCGGTCTGACGGGAAACAAGGCCGTTGACACTGCTGCCAAGGCTGCAGTATTCCTACCTAGGCCCGCTAGTTCTTCTATTACCTCCGATGATCTCTGTGTTGGCGTCTATCAGCAGGTGGTGTCACTTTGGAATCACCACTGGTCTTCCCTTCATGGGATCAAGCTCTGGGGAACTAAACCTCTCCCAGCAGCTTAGCCGGTCTCCTCTCGGCCATCTCGCCGCGAGGAGATCATTTGTAGCTAGGGTGCGTGTTAGGAACTGTCTTTTTAGCCATCGCCATCTCTTAAGTGGTGATCACCTGACACTTCGTGCTCATTGCCCTCAACGTTTGACGGTTCCCCATTTCCTGACGGAATGCCCTTTTTATAACCACTTACGTTCTCATTTATGTTTGCCGTTGAGTTATCGGCCGTTTTAGCTAACGACGTATAGGCTGTCGATAGCGTTTTACTTTTTATCCATCTTATCAATATGGCGGAGGACATTTAGTCTTTAGTTCAGGACCACCGCTGTCCTTATGGCGTATTTTATGCCCATTTCTCCAAGAGAAAGTCCCTGTTTTTAGCTGTCTCTCCTTCCGTCGATTGGGCTTAACGCATAGCCGCTTTTAGCTTCTGAGTGAAGTGGTTCAAGTTTGTTTTGTGCTCTGATAGCATAATTTTTTGTGAAGCTAAGTATCTGTACTGTGAAGTTTATTTATAATTCACACAGCGTGTAAATATACTTTTTTTATAATGATGTAGTGAAGAAACATTTAAAATAGCCCTAGACTCTGTTCAGAAAAAGGTAGGTTTAAAAAGTATGGCGCGGTCTTACAGTTTGTACCACCACTTGCAAAATTCTGTGTGTATGAGAATGCGAAATCTAACTGAATCTGAAACTAATTAAGAATCAGGCACACCCCTGAATCCAGTGATGAGTTTAATGTGCACAACAGAATTACTAATGTTTTAATTTATCTGCCCTAGCAGGGATTCTGTTTGTTAGGAATTTATAACAATATTTGTTTGTGTTGATTTAAATTTTTTATAATTTTGTTTGCTTTTAAGTTTTCGCAAATTGGTACTAAATTTTCTGTATATGTAAAGTGCACTATACTGGACATTGAAGTTCTTTGCATTATATGTAAGTAATGTAAGTAAAATACTTTGTAAATTATGTATTATTTTAAATAATTTTTTGATGACCTTTCGTATTTAAAAATATATGTGTGTATAAATTTTTCAAGTTGATGTAAATTTCACAATTTAAGAAATGGTCACGCTTAGCAATAATATAAGAAATAGGTGTTATGTAAGAGTCAGTGTGCTTTTGTTTAAAACGAAGATGGCTCTGGGGAGTGAAAAAGGTGGCAAGGGTTAATTGGTGACTAGGCAGCAGTAATTGAGGCAACACCTTTGTGGAGCAGGAGAAGCCTTGCCTGCAAATTTGCACAAAATGTCTAGGATGGAGACTGCAAACGGTTTACGGCATAGCTGCGAGATGTTGGGCTAATGTATGTAGAATTGCACAACGTCAAGAAGAGAAATTAAACCCATACAGCAAGAGATTTGCAGGCTGTATTGTGGGTAGTGTAGCCGCCATAACTGTTCGCCACGCCCATGCCTACAGCCACCAGATAAGACTTTTTTTTTATAGTAAGTTTACTTTTGTGCAGTGTGAACCATTAATTTAAACTGCGTTTTAATAATCATTCTTGAACTTTAAAGAAAGTTGTTCACCCTGTTATTTCATCCTAATCATACACCTATATAGGGTTCCTTCCTGGTGTTTAATGAATCCGAGTATCCTATTTTACAACCTTATGAAGTGCCAAGTTAATATAAAGAGGCACGATTTAAATTGTTTTTGTGTTTTCTTAACAACTGGAAAGTGTTATAGTAAAAAGTCTGCTTACGTAAATTTCAGCCAGAGGGTAGCCAAGTTACTAGAGTCTGGTAAATGACTATACAGAGTTAGTAGCTTTTAAAAGTAAATTCCACTTTTCTTGAAGTGAAATGCTCAGTATAGAAAGTGTGTGCTTTTGTATCTAAGTATTTTAGTATTTAAGTTTGTTTATTATAGAAAACGATATTCTATATTCCTCTCTGGCCAATTATTTTTAGCTTCCCTAAAGTTATCTACTGGGCTTTTTCTGTTTTTAAAACGTAATGTATAAGGGTGTAGTAGTCAAAAAGAAATTCCAGTGTCTGCACTAACATTGTTTACGTGAGGTGATATTAATTTCAAGAACCATATTAAACAGTAGAAGGAAAGTAGGCAAAAACTCATACTTCTGCTTTTTCAATACTTCAGTGTTTCATTGCCTGGAAAGGCTGGCGACCATTAATACGTGTTTTAAACCACTAAATGAACTTGGTACTGAGTTGTCCTAGCTTCAGTATAATATCACTCATACTGTGTTTCTATTTAACCACTGGGTAAAATCTTAGGAAACGAATTAAATAGTCTGTTTTACTTATCCATTAGACACAACACACGGTAAAATCCTGTAAAAAGGGTAACTCTATTGATTAGTTTTTCCTATTACCAGGACTATCCTCCCATAGTTTCCTTTATTTCGAAACTAAACTAAAATTAAGTAAGAGGGTTATACGCGGCTTTTTCCTTAACAGGACTATTGGTTCTGTTGGGGTATAGTATACGTGACGATACAGAGACAGGTTTTTCTGTTATTTAGGTATAAGCATACTAAATTACAATAGCAGAGGTAGAGTTATAGTTTGACATAATATCTATCATTTAAAGGAAATGGTTGTGGTAACAAACTCAATATTTAAATAACACTATGTGATATTAAAAAAGACAAATGAGTAGTAATGCAAAAAAGCACAATTACGTGGACAAGAACTTTAAAGATGAACCTTACTATGAGAACTGCAAACTATAGCTCTAAGTTTGCAAAGTTACTGAAAGAGATGTAGTTTCATAGAATCTCAGATATATTCTGTGGACTATGTACAGTAACCCGACAACAACGATCACAATGATTGTTTGTCTGGAACTGAGACTTCCAGAGATCTGAGGAAGCACTGAAGAATATGAGCCAGTGACAGCAATCTTGCAATTGAACTAGACTCTCACTTGTCCTGATACACCAGATGTATACTGCAATCTTCAATGTACCTTGAGCAGAGTGGATACACAGCAACTCCGCGACTTGAGAATGTAGCCAAAACTTTGCCACTCTCATCTGTCCATGACTTCTGCCCTGAACTCCTCCACTTTTGCACCCCTTCGCGCTTTGCGACTGTTTACATGCATGTCCTAATTTTTCAAATCTCTTGTCAGCAGCTTTCTCCTGTCTGCCTGTCAACAAAGCGTGACCATCAATCCTCTTAATAGTTACTAGATTTCGTCAATGGAGTATATGTTTCTTTGACTGTTTCGCGTCCACAAAAGATGAAATGCCAACAAGCCAATGAATCGAATTTCTTACCCACTTTTCTAAACAGCTTCCCACCGAACTTTACGTCCTCATGACATCACTACTAAAACTCCAATTATTGCTCGTTTAAACCACCAGCTAGTCTCGCATTACAGGTCTCGTGTAGTGTAAAAGAACTTGCTACAAGGCTAGTAACTGACTCTGCTCCAGCTTCCATCCCTTAAGTAGGTCGGTGCTGTTTTGTCCGGTTTTTAGAAATGCCACAAGATACTTATCTACTCAAGCTCCTAGGCCTACCGCCCGCTGAAAGAGTTCCGTCTTCTGGAACAAAAACACTCGCAAACCGTCCTATAAATGGATAATGTCCAGTCTGCCTGCTCTCCGTATGAGAAGGAGACCTCCATCCCCTGGCAAGGAGGTGGGTACCCTATCTACTATTTCTTCCACCTCTGTATATGCAAAAGTTGGCATGTCCACAGTCCCCCATTACTTGTTCCGCTGGACCTTGCAATAAATCACCTGTCTCACATTCACTGCATTCCTCAACGCCAAAGTTAGCGCATAAAACAAATGTATCCAGAACCGTGTTACACTACGAGAGGTTAAGAAGTTAAACCAGTTCTTACTCTCACTGTGATATCACAAATCCCATTAAACTGATTCAGCTCCCTTCCATTTGTACAGATAGAGGTGAAAAAAAATTAAAAGAGGCTAGCTGACGAGCTTGTCACGTGTCATTACGCCCTGCTAGCACAAATATTTTGTGTAGGAGGTGTTCCTTTAAAAACTCTTTACTCTGTGTGGTCAACAAGGTAATCTATCAGACCACAAATATCACAGGCTGAGCAGAGGGTAAAACGAAATGTGTCTCAGCCAACCAGAATAAAACATAAAAGGAAAACACATTTTCCCAAAGAGAGACCATCTTGTGCATTCCCTATTCAGCTGGCCGTGATATGAAGGCATTTATGTGATTATTACTGAAATTAGAATGAGTACAGAAACGCTCATCTAGTCAAACTTTCACTCCTTTGTCAAGGCTACAGTTGTAAATACGTTGTAAACCAAAAGATACTCTGCCCTTATTGTCATGTTGTTCTCTGCTTCGTCTTACAAGTGAAGCGACGAGTATGACCCAACTGAAGATCCATTCACACTCACTATATATCCTATGTTGACATATACTATACCATCAAGCTTATATCGCCGTAACTATTTTACATTAACTACGAAATGTTACAAGAAGGGAAATTTAAATTTGTTTATCCTTCGAACCCTTCAAAATAAATGTGTGATAGTCTGTAGTATATGCTAAACATAAAATTAAACAAATGTTAATAAAGTGAAAATGTATAGCATCAAATACAAATATGTCATGGAGTAATAACGATACATGTATAACATTAAAATAACATTTTATACAAATGGACACTGACTTCTCATGACTACCCATATTTTCATATGTGAGCTACATTTACTAGAAAGTGATAAAGTAGCAACATAAAATGACAAAGTGTACCAAATGTTTGAGGTTATGAAAACATGGTGTGTTTGCAGACGTAATTGTGAAGCTGCTAGAAAAGATATTCTTCAGCTCATCATACAGTGATAATACTTGCTTGCAACCTGTCTTAATGTTCAGATAGTCAACCATATCTTAACTATCTTTACACGAACAGACAACGTGAATTAGGCATATCAGTCAAAGAACAAAATACACATGAAAAAATAAGTCGTCTGAAAGAAAAAAATACAGACACAACACTATAAATGAACCTCATATGAAATTGTAGGCACATTGTCACATAAGAACTGTGGGGTGTTCAGTGTCACAGTGTCACATGAAAATGAGACTTTCATATTGTCACAAACGTTCTGGAGACTGGTTAGGACTGCTGTGGAGGGCGTGGCAGTGGTAGTGGCTTGCGGCTGGGCTTGGCATGACAGGCCGGCTCATCATGGGCTGGTTACAAAATGCATGACATCTCCTTCTTTGGATAGCCATCTTCTGGAAGAGGACTACTGTGGCAGTATTATCAGAGTGGCTCAAATGACGATATGACTGAGACATCTTGTCCTTTCAGTAATGTTGTGGTGGTAGCTTGTGCTAGTGGATACAGTGTGTTAGCAGTATCTCTCCCAAACAATGGTGAATTGAAGATGGATGCTTGCCATTCTGTGTATGTTAGATATACTGTGCAATGTTAGCGAGGTGTAATGGATCCATTGAGAGATGAATGGAGTCCTGTTGTGGAGTAGCATGAACAGATAGGTCCTTGTTATTCATGGATTATGATTGAAGCTGATATGTTGATCCATGCCATACGCTACAGATGATAGCATGTGGGCATTCCCTTAACACGTTCGCTGCGGCTGACGCTTATAAGCGTTTCCGCGATCAACACGCCAGAGCGGCTGACGCTCATAAGCGTTTCCGCGATCAACACGCCAGAGCGGCTGACGCTCATAAGCGTTGCCGCGATCAGCAAGCCAGTGCGGGTAACACTTATAAGCGGTGCGCTCGCTAGCTGAGTTCTCACTAGGGGAGGTCGCCAACTGGGACACGCCGATTTCGTCCGAATTGTTTCTAGAAAGAGGTGGGACTCCACATAACGTGCCCGAAATATTTCGCCTGAGTTGGCCATAGGAAAGGAGAACATGCTCTCGAAAGTTGTTCCGATAGCACTATAGGAGGCTATACCCTATTTAGCGCTCTATTCGTCGTTATTGGCGTAGAGTGATGGTCAAGCGCATTGCTCACGAAACAGGCGACTTGGGATCAATCCCAGGTCCGTCCTGATTTTTTTTTCTCATTTTTATTTTACTTCGTATCTTCAGAGTGTTCGGTTATTTACGGTAGATGTATATTTCTATCGTCAAGTCAAAAATCTAATTAAAAGATTACAAAGTGCCCCTGAATAACTCCAACAACAGCGAGAGGTATCATCAAGAGAAGATGCAATTAAAATACATTCGACCGTGCTGCATCAATTCAGTGCTCTTGTGGACACCCCTATGATCTAGTACGCTTGGTTTGCATCCAAACTATTAGAGGAAACACCTTAGTTTTAAAACCTGAATTAAGTGTGCTTTCCAATGAAGCATGTTGCAGAGAAATGTAACTGCTCAAACAATGCCTTCATAAAATGTGCCTAGAGTGAAACATATATGTTTCACATGTTTCTATGATATGTCACCATAAAAATGGCAAAACTTCTACTGTCGTAATGAATAAAAAGTAGCGCACGTAATCACAAGAATCTTTAAAATCTTTATTTTCATTAAAACTTTCGCCTAGTTATATAAATATACTACTTGAATGTATTTAAATTCTACGGTAAATAGTTGCAAAATCTGACGAAACCAAGGAAAATAAGAATGAAAACAATTGAAAAAAATTAGGAAGCAACTGGGATTGAATCCAGGTCGACTGTTTCGTGAGCAATGCGCTTGACCATTACGCTACGCCGTCAACATGTTCGCTGCGGCTGACGCATATAAGCGGCGCGTTCACTAGCAGAGTTCTCAGTTTAGTTTGTTTGGCTGTGCACTCGTGTTAGTTCAAGTAACCAACGACATATCACGTAACGTGTTCCTGTCTGCAGTTGTGTGTTTTCGTTTTTTGTCGTCTGTGTTGTGCATTGTTTGCAATGGCGGCGAATGAACCGACACCGGGGCCTTCGAACGCGAAAAAGTGTAGGAAGAGTGACCAATATACTGACCATGAGTTACTACGTGTGTTAGAAGATAGTGATGTAGAGTTCAGAGAGGACGAACCAGATGAGGGTGACTGGCATTTGGAGACTGCAGAAACAGACCACAGTGATGACAGTGTGGAAGCAGAACTGTCCAGTATGTTTCGTGACAGTTCGGAATCGGACGATACGGGCGACGATGATGAGGAAATCGCCGACGATAAAGAACCAGCGCTCGCAGAGGTAAGCAAACCAGGTGTTACGTGGCATGAAGAACCACATGGGATGCAGTATCACCCGTTTACGAAAGCAGAATGTTTGCTGATGAAGCCTGCTGGCAATACGCCAATGGATTTCTTTAGGCTACTGGTTACAGATGACATACTGCAGCTCATAGTTGACGAAACAAATGATAACGCACGGAATATATTTGCGAGCGCAAATACACAAGAGGGCTCTAGAATTAGTAATTGGAAACCCGTAAGTATAGAAGAAATACTTGTCTTCCTGGGGATTTCATTACATATGGGTAATGTCAAATGTGCCCGACTACAAGACTACTGGAAGAGGGATCCGCTGTTCGAAAATAAAGGAATAACGATGAGTATGAGCAGAGACAGATATTTGCTTATCTTACGCGCATTGCATTTTGCAAAAAATCCAGAGTCAGGCGAACCGAAACCAAATGATCGACTGTATAAGATACGCCCTATATTGAATTATTTCAACAACAAAATGTGTAATGTGTATTATCCAGGTAGGGATCTCTCTTTAGATGAATCAATGATTCTTTGGAGGGGACGATTGTCATTTAGACAATACATAAAAAACAAAAGAAATAAGTATGGCATCAAATTGTACATGCTAAATAACCCAGACGGCTTCATCAATAAATGCGCTGTGTACACGGGGATGCGTGGTGATATAGGGGGAAAAGGGCATGCTGAAAAGATAGTATTGCATTTGTTAGAAGAGAAGGTGAATGTTGGCCATCACATTTACATGGACAATTTTTACAACAGCTTTGCCTTAGCTAAAACCCTGTTGAATGCAAAAACACATTGCACCGGGACACTAAGGGTAAATAGGAAAAATACCGCTAAAGACGTGGTATGCGCCAAGCTGGGGAAAGGGGACACCATAGCACGATATTCGGACGGGGTAATGATCGGCAAATGGAAGGATAGACGAGAGGTCTCCTATATTTCCACAGAATACCCCAATACAATGGAACGTGTGCAGAATGCACGCCAGCAAATAGTCGCGAAACCACTGCCAATTATCAGATATAATAGTTGTATGTCTGGGACCGATAGGCAGGACCAGATGTTGTCTTATTATTTATGTGAACGAAAGACAATCCGCTGGCCAAAGAAACTATTCTTCCATGTAGTTGACATGCTAATGTTCAATGCACATTACCTATATAATAAATACTCAGGGCATAATATGACTTTGTATGATTATAGAATACAAATAATAAAGGGACTACTTCCACCAATGGACGTTACAAAAGGTGTGCGTAACAAATGTAAAGACACACATGTTGTGCAAAAGCGGGACGCAACGGAAGGGACGAAGCAAGTTATGCGGAAGCGATGTAAAACGTGCGCGGCACGGGGCAAGCGTACGGATACACCATACGTGTGTATAACGTGTCCAAACCAACCTGGATTCTGTTTGAACTGCTGCACAATTACACATCCATAATGTAATGGGACGTCGTATCTACAGAGGAAGATCTGTTTGTGTTTGATTTGTAAAGTGTTTGTTTTATTTGATAGCCATGTAAATATAGTTACATTGGTTGCTCAGAATATGATGTTTCTGTACAGTACCGTATGTGGACTTATTTGTGGTTTGCTATAAAAACATCACCTCTACACCTTGAAAACTTATTTGTTACTAGCTGCAGTGCCCGGCGTTGCCCGGGTGTGTATTCATTCCTGTCTTATTTTAGTCCATCTGCTTCTTCTCTCTCTGTCCATCGCCTCCTGTTCTATCGCTATCTATTTTCCATTCATCTCAGTTCCGTTTTCACACAGGTCAATCTTCATGACATAATATTTCCTGTACTATGTGTCCCACAAGAATATAATTTTCCATGTTCCCCGGGAAGAATATTAGGAAACTGCAAAATGAGGTGCGAATGGAGTTGGTATTACAGACGTAATACATTACAACCACATGCATAGTGGGACGGATTTTCGTGCGTTTCATAGTTTTGACGTCATATCTCCTGTACTACGTGTCATACTATGATATAATTTCAAAGCTACATTTAGTGGTATATATGCATATCCTCTGCAAAATTCTTCGCGAATAGCTTTAGTAGTAATGACATAATAAATAGAAATCACAAACCTGATGTTGCGGTTATTCAAGAACAGAATTGTTTATGACGTCATATCTCCTGAACTATATATCGTAAGTAGTTTTTGCTACCATAGCAAATGATTCATTACCTTAGAGAAGATTTGTACCAAATTTGATTGAAATCGGTGTACTAGTTTAGGAGCAGATGTGGAATATCGTCACATGATGCGGCCGTTTTTGACGAATTACATTGTTCATGACGTCATATCTCCTGACGTATGTGTCGTATGTGGTTCTTACCCCTACAGTGATAGTTTTCCGATAATAGGAATATGTGTACCACGTTTCGTTGAAATCGGTCCAGTAGGAGGAGATGTGGAACATACATACATACACATACAGTCATTTTTATAATATGTATATATTTGTGATTGGGTTTCCATAGCACCACATTGCAGACGAGTCCTGTTTCTTTTTCTTCGTTTTATAAATCTTTTGGTGTTTTCCGACTAATTCTTTTTCAATGGAGTGGATTTGTCACTTGTGTGAATTGCATTTTCTGTCCAGTTAGCAATACAATAAATAAATAAGGGGCTTTGTTAGAATTGTTTGCAATAAATGCATGTAACGCTTATAAGCGACAGACAGCAGGCAGCATTTATCACATGATCGGCATGCAGCTAAAGTGTACTTGTATTTCTATATCTAGCACCTCTTCCGCAGACGTTATATTCGTTGCCAATATTACGTTCGTGCACAACATGAATTTGTCGCAAAACTAGACATTAGTCTTGCGATCAAAATTTAGGCGTGTTCATAATTTGTATTCAGCCAGGTATGGATTACGAAATATAAATTCCAGCAGTATCTTATTATAACTTGAAACTGCTGACTTCCCTTGCAGAACAAAGTTTTATTCATCCATAAGAATTATGAAAAGATACAGTGGCGAGCTAAGTCGGTAACTATGTAAAGTTATTTCCTCGAAATAAAAATCATAGAAGGCCGTGCGGCTGCAAAGAGAAGTGATTGCAGCGCTCCTGGCAGCTAGCCCCGAACTGTTTTGACTGAGTGGAACGCTGCGCCTCTGGTAGCCAGCGTACGAACTCCAAACGAATCAGCTGGCGGCATCTAGTTTATTCGCCACAAACTTACAGGTTTCGCAGGGCTATGATTTCAGCTCTCAGCGCACGTGCGCTTACAAGCGTCCGCCTCGCGCGTTAGCGGCTCGCACGGGCGACCGCAGCGAACGTGTTAAGAGAAGAAATATGATAACCAAATAGTGGCCTGGTAGCACAATACCACATATTTTGGTACGGACTGGGGCATCTAAATCTCTCACAAGGACTGAATGGGTAAGGATTCCTCATATGTTATTAGCACTTGTATGTATGACTTGCTGTAGGGAAAATGTTCATTTCCTACACTGCATTTCGTCGACTTTATAAGTTGTCTTCTTGCAGAGAAAGTAAACAATGTGAACATCCACAACTGTTGCGTCCCATGTTATGGAAGTGGAATATTTTGACAGAGTACTACCTATCCATTCTTGTTCTCCACTGACTCCAGCCCCAGGGGACTAGTACGCAACGCAAGCCTTCTCTCACTGTTTCTGCTTCGTCCAGGCATGTGCCAGCCAGAGTGAATGCCCACTCCAACTGTTTCGCATTTGGTTCTTAGCATACCTCCAGATGGCAATGAACACATGTGCTGCCAGCACAATTCTGTATCTGCACGCACACCAACTGGGTCTCTGTTTTGACCCCTTTGATGTTTGTGATTCTGCACACTAATCGTACGGATCCATTACAATACTATACTAATGCAACGATTTCCAAAACATGTATAACATATCATTTTTACCTTACATTGGTGTATGTCCTATTCTGAATTACAAACATCTACTTTATCTTAATCTCTCTCTTCAATAATGCAAAAATTGAGATGTCAAAGCACGAATGTAATCTCCCTCGCATAATACTCATCTTTCTTTTAATTTACAAACACATCAAATATATATATAACTATGTGAACATTTTCAGTTATTCATAAGAACAGTATTTACAGTTAGTATGCATAGCCTGTTAGGTTTTGTCTTTACAGTGCATCAAACTTATTATCTTTACATTTGCTGTCTGTAAGAGTCACACATCTGATTTTATTCCTTGGTTAGTGTGTTATTATTGGTATTCTAATCCTGTTTTCTTACAGGTTTGACGTAACGTACATTATTTCCATGCAGTTCATGTTCCAGTGATTATCCTTCACCAACTACAAGTGCAAATGATTAAGTAAAAACTAAAGACTGTCACCTATGATTTGTATAAACAGGACATGGTCTTGTTCTTAGGCCAATTATTGATAATTGCTTATCCCCTGGTCTGTGTACCCCTCAATTCACGTTATTTTCTTTTATGCCTTTCCCCTTCTAGTTTTCCTTGTTAGTGCTTTCCGCGTCTTCGTCTTCACCTGTGAACAATAACTTCACGAAACACAACGTAGCTATGTTTTTAAAGTTGGTCATATGAAATTGCAGTCGATGTTACTCTGTAGTTTTCATCATCTTCTGGTAAGCCATAGTAGTTACATACAATTCCCTTGTGTACTTACATATTTCTTTATGAGCTTCCTCAAATTCACAACCTTTTGTGCATTAATTTCTCATATGCAGTTACATAGTCCCTCACTGTATCACATCTCCTGTAGGTCTTCAAGTTGCTGAATTCTAAACATAGACAATACATTATTTTGCACAATTCTTCTTGTCATATTTAACATTACACTGCCATCAAACGGACTGCTATCGACGGTTGTTTGCCTGGATTCACTTTATTCACTAGTATTCCGTCGATGCCATGTTGCCCTTCACATTACTCGCAAGACAAGAGACGTTGCTTGTCATTCAGTAATCTGCACGTTTCGTGCTCTTCTAACAAAAATTAGAAAAAGGTCCTAGTCAAACTACTATCATGTTCAAACCTACCCTTGACGTTGAACTTCTCAAAATAACCACTTTCTAATAAATCCTGTCCAACCACAACTTTTGAGAGGTACACATTACAACATCTCTATCCTGTTGTCTCAAAAACACTCCTTTGATGCAGACGAAAATACACATAATATTCTACACAAACTACCTGTCAGCTAAATAACAAACAAATCAACTCATGAACTCTCAGTACAGCCAAGCATGCATGTCTCAAGGAACAGACATTGTTGACGATCAGCAGCCGCAGCCAAATACCGAAATATTAGTCACAATTGCTGCATTAGGTATTGAAAGAATATCTATTAGTGACGTATGAAAATTTGTGCTGGACCAGGAATCGCAGCCGGATTTCCCACTTATTGCAAGCAGTTGCTTTAACCATCTTGGCCCTCTGCACGTGCTTCCAGGACCTATCCAGACCTCAACATGGCACTGTGTCTATGCCTCCTAGCCCTCACAGCTTTACCTGGATTCTTGCAAGAGGGTTAATGAGACATGTTCAACGTTAGTAAGTATCGACACCTTTGCCCATTTAGGCTGCAATATTTAATCTTAGAATGTCTGTTCCTTCAGATTTGCAAGCATGTGACCTTCATTTACTGGAAGCAGACCATGTTTCAAGACTGTTTGCTTTCCTTTAAATAACAACTCTGATACGTCGTCGTTTTTGAGTAAATTTACTAGGCTGATTTCAAGTTGTACTGCGGGTGTCCCTGCAGCCTCCCGTGCTATTAAATCCAGTCAGTGTTGCAATGAGCTATTATCACGATCCTCACTTCTTGGATTCGGTGGCCTGGTCCCTATGATTTCTGATCCTTCTCTCTCTATGCTGGAATGGGCCCATTTTGAACGAAATGCTAGCCTTTTTTATGACTATGATAGTTGTTCCAGCCTCTTTATGGTGGGTGATTACACAAACTATTTCCTCCTCCTGACGGAGCACTGAAATTATTTACTCCTCCAGGTGCTCCATTTCTGTTATTGTTTCTACCTTTATTTTCATGCTATCACTGTTCATGTCCTAGCACTGCTCTCATCAAAAGAAAATTCAAGTTCATGCAATGTGTTCTTAAATGCTTCAGTACCTTCATTGCGTCGACTTGCTAGTAACTGTTGTTAATTTGTCAGTAGTTTCATACAGAGGTACCGAATGATTACACCTGGGCTACAAGGAATGTTCAAAGACTGATTCTCTCTAACCACAGTTCCAAAAACCTTCACTGGACTCTTTCATCGTGATGCTATTACTTCCTTGCACATCGTCATCTCATGCTTAATACATCCTCGCATTCATCATGAACAGTAATTCGTGAAGAAAGCATCTATAAACTCATGATATGTGATACAAGTCGCACCTGTCCTCATTCTTCCCACTGCTGCCCCTTCAGGGCGTGTGCAGACAAACACTAATTTATATGTCAAAGGCCAATAAGATGGTAACGACAGATAAAATCTCGCAATTCAAATTTCATGGTAAAGCATTTTCTCATTACCTTTATAGTTTTGGAACTTACGGACTGATATCAAGTGTTTGATATCGAATGTGTCTTCCTCTTTTACACACGACCTAACAGCTGTTTCTGATGCTCTACTTATCTCCTCTCTTTGGAACTTTGCGTGGAATTTCTCACTGTTACTATGTTCAGAATTACATTTGCGTCCACTGATTGTGTGACGTCTGCTCAGTGGCATATAGTAATATATTTCGATAGAGTCTGTTTCTATTCCCACCCCTAGTGAACCCACCCTTTGAAGTCTGCCGTGAACATTAACTGAATCCTCGTTTCTTCTCTGCTGTCTTTTGTTTCTGCTTTCCTGCTTGTTCTAGATGGAGGAAGCGCCTTACCTCTGGGCATTCTGCTGCAGATGCTGGGTTGGTAACATCTGAACCTGCACCTCCTTTTCGTATTTCTTCTTTGATTTTCTCATAGTTGTCAACTTGTAATTGATTTGTGATTTTTCGATTAAACCTTCAAGCCTTCCAACTCGCTCTTCTATCTTGTCAACTCACTTCACTAATTATTCTTCCTGCTCATGCAGTTTCGTTTGGTCTTCTTACAAACCTGTAAACTGATTTTGTACCTGCTCTACTTTCTCGATTCTATAGGTTAATTCGTCATCTCTTCCGGTGATTCTTTGGTTTCAGTGATCGATTCTTGTGCTGTTTTCTTGACTTCTTGCGCCTCTTTCAATGTTCAGCCTGCAAATAATCTAATCTTTTCTGTTTCATCTATCACTTCTTTCCTAGCTTCCTGTACTTCTTCCTGTATTTCATCTATCCGTCTCTGTATTTCATCTGTCCAGTTCTGCGTTTGTTTTATGTCTTTCCTAATCTTTCCTGTCCCCTTCAGCGCATCGTCATTCATTTTCTTTAAGAATTTAAGAAATCCGAAAATATTTTCACTGTTTACTATCTGGAGCATGTCGTCGCACCAGCGTTTCTGGCCTAGCGTTCTCTTCTACTTCGTAATTTTGAATACTCACTATTGCTTGCTTCGGCATGTCGTGAATTGACCTCTTCTCCTTCTTCATTATTCTTGCCGTGTGCATTATTAAACTCATCAGCTGGCTGTAAGTAATCTAAATCTATTACTTCATTATCGCTGATGTTCAGACTTGCCTGTTCCATGGGAAAGATCAACTGTTCCCCTCCTAAACCACCTTCTACCCTACGTTTTCAGTGCTGCATGGCATTAATAGTCTTATTCTTGGCCTGTTCTTATTCTAGTCACACCTTAAGCCATATTATCATTCAAATTATGTACCATACACTGTTGTTAAAATGCAAAAGAACTAAACCTGATTACACCTAATCTCTTAACTACCACATTACTTAACAAATTCTTTGACATATATATTAACTTAAATGTCATTACAACTCTCAGACATGGAACAGATTCCGTCAAAAACAGGCAGAAAGCTGTGTTAAGTACATTTATTATATATTCAAGCCAGAAAAATGTTCTGTATGGTATTTCAGTTTTAAACGTTCGTCAGTAATGACCTATTAATAAAAGATCTTTCCTGTCTGACTGCTTCCTAGATTGTCCCGTTTAGTAATCTGATCCTGGAAGGTTAAACTAGTTTATGCAAAACCCCACATATGTGAGAATGTGAAATCTAATTGAATTTGAAATTAATCAACAATTTGGCACGCCCTTGAGATCCAGTGCTGAATTTAATGTACACGACGGAATTATTGACACTTTAATTTATTGTCCCTAGCAATTGGTCTCATGGTGGGGAACTGCCATAATATTTATCGTTTGAAGGAAATGGTAGTGATAATAAATTCAAGACTTAAATAACACTGTGGTTTATTATAGAAGACATATGACTAAATATGCAACAAAACACAATTATCTGTATAAGAACTTCACAAAGAAGTATCTTAGTACGAGTACTGCAAACTAAAGCTTGGAGTTGGCAGTGTTACTGAAAGGGATGGGGATGCATAAAATCTCAGATCTAATTCTGTGAACTAGGCACAGTATCCTGACTATGATGATCACAGTGACTGTTTGTCTGAAACCAACACGCAATAATTCCAAATATCTGAAGAAACACTGACAAATATGAACCAGTGATAGCTATCTTGCAACTGAACTGCAGTACTCTTGCTTGTCCTAATACACCAGAGCTGTAAGCGTTGTTTACGATAATCTGCAGCATACTGTGAACAGAGTGGAGACACAGTGAATTCTCAGCTTGAGAACGTGGCCGAAACTTTTCCTTCATCACCTGTGACTTCTGCCCTGGAACCCCTCAAATTTCCGCGTCTCTTCACCTTCTGTGACAGAGTATATGGATGTCCTATTTTTTTAAGTCTCCTCCCAGTAGCTTGTTCTTCTCTTCTCGCCAACAAAACGTGACCACCAACTCTCTTAAAAGTTGCTACAGCCCGCCAATGGCGCAATTGGTTCTTGATAATAAGTAGCGACCAGAACCAGAGAAATGTCAACAAGCTAATGGGTCAGATTTCTTTCTCTCTTTTCTAAACAGCTTCCCACCGAGCATTGCATCCTACAGTTGTCACTACTATCACTCCAATCGGTGCTCATTTGGCCACCAGCTAGTCTCGCAAACAGGTCCCGTGTAGTGTTAAAAAGCTTGCTACGAGGCTAGTAGCCGACTCTGCTCCAGCGGCTGCCCCTTAAGTAGGTCTGTGCTTTTTTGTCAGATTTTTAGGAAAACAAGGAAATGTTTATCTGCTCAAGTGTATCACTTAACACGCTCCTAGCGCCTACCACCTGCTAGCAGAGTTCTGTCTTCTGCGATGAAGGCTTTTTATCTTGGTCACCAGCAAACCGTCCTATAAGTTGACAATGACCCGTCTGCCTGCTCTCCACATGGCAAAGTGTCTTCCAACCCCTGGCAAAGAGGTGGGCACCCTATCTGCTATTTCTTCTCCCTGCGTTCCTGCAAAGGCTGGCATGCCCACAGCCCACATTGCTCATTCCACCAGGCCACGCAATGCATCAGTGTCCCATATTCACAGCACTCCTCAGCTCCAAAATTAGCCCATAAAGGAAATGAACGTACCCTGGCCATGTTAAACTACTAGAAGTTAACCAAAGTGAAAGCAGCTCATACAGTCACTGTGATGACTCGCATTACACTAATTCAACCCCTCTCCATTTGTATAATGAAAGGGGAACAAAAAGGAAAGGAAGCTAGTTGAAGGGAATGCCATGAAATCAAATGATCGTGTGGTACTGTTAGCCGAGAGGCCCTCTCCGGGGAAGTTCGGCCGCCAGGTACAAGTCTTCTTTCAGATGACGCCACACTGGGCGACTTGCACGTCGATGATGATGAGAAGACGACGAGGACAGTACAACTCCAAGTCCACAGGCGAAGAAAATCTCTAACCCAGCCGGGAATCGAACCCTGGTCTCCGACCGGATGGGCAAGCCCGTTACAACTTTTTTCATTTTTTTTTTTCATTTTGTATTGCGTTTGGTCTGGGCGGTCGTCACAAGACACCCATTCAAGTTGATCGTTGATTGCTTTACTCTTTTTTTTATTATTACAGAGGGCAAACAGCCCTTCTGACCGAACGCGCAAACCTACCGTGCCGGCGTACTCGCTAAGCAGTCGGACAGCGCGTGTCATCTTCCATGTTTTTCATATACAGTATACTGTACTGGTGCATTTCAAAATAATATTCACTATTCATAGTTAACAACTCATTGGATCTAATAATGGTACTGCTATATGTGTTTCCAACTGTAAAAGTATAAAATCTAACTCGTACAAGACTTATTTATGCGTTATTTTTCAAACACTGAATTTCACACATTTTATTATTTCTTTGTATTTTATTACAAACCGAAACAAGTTATGTTAAATGTATTATTAGGCTTTTCAAATATTGTCTTAATACTCTTAATGTGCCACATCATTTTATAGAAACACATAATCATAACCCATGTTAATTGGGTGTTACATAATTAACATAACAGTGGAGAACGACATCTGCATAAAAACATAGTCCTTTTCTTACTATTGCCACAATAATAATAATATTATTATTATTGCCACATCAAAACCACAATCAAGTCCAAATCCGAAGGCAGGGTCGTCGAGTACAGCACTTAAAGAACTGAAAGCACATATATTACTGCAACCAACGTAAGGCCATAACAGAATTGCATTCCTGGATGGAGAGTCCAGATGTTTACACGAACTTCGAATATTCCAGAGTATACAAACATAAGATATTTCTAGGATATTCCAAAAATGATAATTACTAAATAACAAATAATTGCCTGGGGTCAGATTTGAACCGACAGCGCACAGCACGCCAACCAGCAATGCCAACCACTACTCAACACTGCGTATGCTACAGTTTACTTTATTGTTCCGTCAACAATCCGCTGTTTTAGTAATTCTCATTGCAGCCAGTTACAGCAGTCTGGATCTAGTTCTTGTCAATGGCCCACTGTATGGCGGCGTTGGTGGATCCTCACTTTCTGGTCGTGCTATTTCATCCTATTCACAATGATCACCATCGAAGATAGACCCTTCCATCACATTTTTTGCGATTGTCGGTTGTGTTCGGTTTCCTTGAAGCTGCCATCATCGTTCTGCGGTGGTAGTGTTAAGTTCCTTTGGGACCAAACTGCCAGGGTCATCGGCTTCTTGGCTTACTCACTACTTTATTAAACTTACACACACACCCAAGCCGGAGGGAGGACACGAACCTCTGACGGGGGAAGCAACGCGAACCATAGCAGCTACCCCGCGCGGCCATCGTTCTGTGCCTGTGGATTGTAATAGGGCTTCATATGGGGGATGTTGCTGTCGTTGTTGTGGTCTTCAGTCCTGAGACTGGTTTGATGCAGCTCTCCATGCTACTCTATCCTGTGCAAGCTTCTTCATCTCCCAGTACCTACTGCAACCTACATCCTTCTGAATCTGCTTAGTGTATTCATCTCTTGGTCTCCCTCTACGATTTTTACCCTCCACGCTGCCCTCCAATACTAAATTAGTGATCCCTTGATGCCGCAGAACATGTCCTATCAACCGATCCCTTCTTCTGGTCAAGTTGTGCCACAAACTTCACTTCTCCCCAATCCTATTCAATACCTCCTCATTAGTTATGTGATCTAACCATCTAATCTTCAGCATTCTTCTGTAGCACCACATTTCGAAAGCTTCTATTCTCTTCCTGTCCGAACTATTTATCGTCCATGTTTCCCTTCCATACAAGGCCACACTCCATACAAATACTTTCAGAAACGACTTCCTGACACTTAAATCTATACTCGATGTTAACAAATTTCTCTTCTTCAGAAATGCTTTCCTTGTCATTGCCAGTCTACATTTTATATGTTGTGGCGTAGAAAGACAGCCACGCCACGGAAGTAGCCGAAAGGCACGCGCAAAGCTAAAGCTGGATGGCGTGAGGTCTGAAACAGGATACGTAATGAATGCTATAAAGAAAAGTACGTAGCTTCTGGAATACTTAACTTTAATCCGTCCTTTTGGTACATCTGGAGATTGTGGCGATACAAGTGAGACTCTTTAGATACATGCAATGTTACTAATGGCGCCTTGCTAGGTCGTAGCCATTGACTTAGCTGAAGGCTATTTTAACTATTGGCTCGGCTAATGAGCAATGCTTCGTCAATATAGTCGCTAGCTACGTCGTCCGTACAACTGGGGCGAGTGCTAGTAAGTCTCTCTAGACCTGCGGTGTGGCGGCGCTCGGTCTGCAATCATTGATAGTGGCGACACGCGGGTCCGTCGTATACTAATGGACCGCGGCTGATTTAAAAGCTACCACCTAGCAAGTGTGGTGTCTGGCGGTGACACCACATTATATCCTCTCTACTTCGACCATCATCAGTTATTTTGCTCCCCAAATAGCAAAACTCCTTTACTACTTTAAGCGTCTCATTTCCTAATCTAATTCCCTCAGCATCATTATCCTCGTTTTGCTTTTGTTGATGTTCATCTTATATCCTCCTTTCAAGACATTGTCCATTCTGCCGGCCGCGGTGGTCTCGTGGTTCTAGGCGCTCAGTCCGGAACCGCGCGACTGCTACGGTCGCAGGTTCGAATCCTGCCTCGGGCATGGATGTGTGTGGTGTCCTTAGGTTAGTTAGGTTTAAGTAGTTCTAAGTTCTAGGGGACTGATGACCATAGATGTTAAGTCCCATAGTGCTCAGAGCCATTTGAACCATTGTCCATTCTGTTCAGCTGCTCTTCCAGGTCCTTTGCTGTCTCTGACGGAATTACAATGTCATCGGCGAAAATCAAAGTTTTTATTTCTTCTCCACGGATTTTAATACCTACTCCGAATTTTTCTTTTGTTTCCTTTACTGCTTGCTCAGTATAAAGATTGAATAATACCGGGGAGAGACTGCAACCCTGTCTCACTTCTTTCACAACCACTGCTTCCCTTTCATGTCCCTCGACTCTTATAACTGCCATCTGGTTTCTGTACATATTGTAAATAGCCTTTCGCTCCCTGTATTTTACCCCTGCCACCTTCAGAATTTGAAAGAGAGTATTCCAGTCAACATTGTATAAAGCTTTCTCTAAATCTACAAATGCTAGAAATGTAGGTTTGCCTTTCCTTAATTTATTTTCTAAGATAAGTCGTAGGGTCAGTATAGCCTCACGTGTTCCAACATTTCTACGGAATCCAAACTGATCTTCCCCGAGGTCGGCATCTACCAGTTTTTCCATTCGTCTGTAAAGAATTCTTGTTAGATTTTGCGGCCGTGACTTATTAAACTGATTGTTTGGTAACTTTCACATCTGTCAACACCTGCTTTCTTTGGGATTGGAATTATTATATTCTTCTTGAAGTCTGAGGGTATTTTGCCTGTCTCATACATCTTACTCACCAGATGGTAGAGTTTTGTCAGGGCTGGCTCTCCCAAGGCTATCAGTAGTTCTAATGGAATGTTGTGTACTCCTGTGGCCTTGTTTCGACTTAGGTCTTTCAGTAGGATATGAAATACTTTTCTGCTTTTCCATCTTCTTGATGAAGGGTCATAATCTTTAGCTTCATATGAGACGTCCGAAAAGCAGCGAATGATACGACATGACCCAAAGTAGCACTTTAGTAATTTTTCGAACAGTCCTATTCTCTGCACAGACGTAAATATTCAAACCACGTCTCCTGCGCCGCATCTCACTGGTTAGTGTTGGGTATTGTAGCACTCTCGGTCCTTCTCTTGTGAGAATCCAGGGTCCGTTTGTGAACCAGGTGCATTGCTTCCTTGGCCCTGTTAATACAGCACAGCAGATAGTCATCCTATGTATCATCTGGTTGAAATGGGAACAGTGTATCCATTGTTGTTTCGGCCTTGCAACCATGGATCAGAAAGAACTGTGTGAAGCCTGTAGTGTCTTGCATCACTGTGTTGTAAGCAACTGTTGCGATGGACAGTATTGTATCTCTCTGTTCGACATCAAGAGCCAGAGCATATCCGCCAGCGTCTTATTAAAGCGTTCTTTGAGGACATTCGTCTGTGGATGGTAGGCAGTTGTCATCCTGTGGCTGATGTCATAACTTGAAATTACTTCCGATACCATGCATGGATCAGAATAAAAAGGTGACTGACGTGTAGGTGTTTACAAGGGTGCTACCATTGCAACAGCCAATCAGAGACTGCGCTTGACCGCGCCTCCTGTTCCGTGCATCGTTGTCAAATCTCTCTGCTCTTTCAGGCGGCGGCGAGAACGGAAACGACACAGGGTTCCGCACTATCCCCACCACGTCGTGCCAGCTCTAACCACGTGACCAACGAAACGTCAGAACTGGAGGGCCAATCGGAAAGCGCTATGTTTCACCCGCGTACAGGTTTATATTCGTTTTCTTACTAAAGTTGGTTTTGGCCCATTGAAGATTTACCACAAACATTACACCCCTGGTAGTTTTTCTTATAATTAAATATCAACCAACAACAACACATCGACGTAAAAGGTTATCAGGCGATCCTAACACGGAAAATAACTTTATTCATTCGTATCCAACGTTCCGTTTGGACGTGTGCCTAGAAGGATCGTATTACTGTGTCTAGGGTCACACTTCGCGTTTGTGCCGGATTGTGAGACCAACAATGATATTTGAATTCATACTTGTTACAAATATTTTGCGGTTTTTTCCGCCTTTGTCCCGACTTCCATGGGTGTGGTTAGGCAGGTTTAATTGATGAGAGTGAACGAGCAGCAATGACATTTGGCGAGTAAACTGCATAAAAGCGGACTTCCATTTCGTTTTTTATTTTACAAAAATAGAAAATAGAGTTGTGTTTTAAAACCATGTAATATTTACTTTACAATGTTATGTACCGCTTGCACTTTAGCAATGGGAAATAAACGAAAAGTTATTATGAAAATAATACTTTAAAAAATTTACATGTACAGAGTTCCAAAAATAGCTGCCAAAATCGGATCCCATGTACAAATAATCGAAATAGCACTAAGCAAAATTAGAAGAAGGTCTTAAATCGGAGAAAACATAATCTAGTTTCAAAGTAGGTATAACACAATATCTTCCAGAAAGTTATCGAATTCCTGTGTGTTTTCTCTGCTGAAACTAAGAACCTCGTGCGATTTACTTGTGACAGTTTGGTTTTGTGTTGTTTAAGAACTCCCCACCCCATTTTTCCAGCAATTTCGTCTTTGAAAGGGTGTTCGATGTCATTTCTCTCAGCCAGTTGCACAGTCATTCTTCAAAGGTCATTGCTTGTAAGCATGAAGAAAGAAGCGTCCATGACAAGACAACACTAAACCAGCTCTTCCTCAAGATCTTTACTCACAAGGGAACCTCCCCATCGCATCCACCTCAGATTTAGTTCTAAGTTGGCACAGTGGATAGGCCTTGAAAACCTGAACACAGATCAATCGAGATAACAGGAAGAAATTGTGTAGAACTATGAAAAAATAAGCAAAATATACAAACTGAGTAGTCCATGTGCAAGATAGGCAACAGAACAGCCAACTGTGAGGGCTCGAGCGCCGTGGTCCCGTGGTTAGCGTGAGCAACTGCGGTAGAAGTCCTTGGTTCAAGTCTTCCCTCGAGTGAAAATTTTTTATTTTCAGACAATTATCAAAGTTCAGGCACTCACACATAATCAACTTCGCTCTCCAAAATTCCAGGACATGTTCAGATTTGCTTGGACATATGAGGGATTTGACGGTCTACGCGCGGAAAAATTTGAAAACGTTAAAAATATGTTTTGACAGAACACAGGGAAAACTGTGCGACTGTGAAACTGTTGCATTCATTTGTTGCAGTTTATGTGACAAACTCCTATGTTTTCATCACTTTTTTGGGAGTGACTATCACATCTACAAGAAAACCTAAATCGGGAAAGGTAGAAGAATCTTTTTACCCATTCGCCAAGTGTACAAGTTAGGTGGGTCGACAACATAACCCTGTCATGTGACGCACATGCCGTCACCAGTGTCGTATAGAATATATCAGACGTGTTTTGCTGTGGAGGAATCGTTGACCTATGACCTTGCGATCAAATGTTTTCGGTTCTCATTGGAGAGACACGTCCTTTCGTCCACTAATCGCACGGTTTTGCGGTGCGGTCTCAAAACACAGGCGCTAAACGTATTACAGTGAACAGAGACGTCAATGAACGAACGGACAGATCATAACTTTGCGAAAATAAAGAAAGAAAAATTTTTCGCTCGAGAGTAGATTTGAACCAAATACCTCTAGTACCGCAATGTCTCACGCTACCCACGGGACCACAGCGCTTCTTAGTTCACACTATTCTTGGTATTGCGTATCTTGTCCATGGACTACTCAGTTTGTATATTTTGCTTATTTTTTTCATAGTTCCACAAAACTTCTTCCTGTTTTCTCGAGTGATCTGTGTTCAGTTTTTCAAGGTCTATCCACTGTGCCAACTTAGAACTAAATCTGAGGGGGGTGCGATGGGGAGGTTCCCTTGTCAGTAGGTCTGCCTCGTTTTGTTTTTGCTGCTTCCTCAGGTACTCAGTGGCGGATACAGAAAAACCTCAAGGAGGGGGCGCTAAAGATATCTTGAGCTACCATTGTATTGTATTGTATTAAATGTTAACCGGGGGCCTAGAAACGACGGAGAGGCTCCGTCCCCCCCGCAGCCGCAGTGGTCCAAAACGCCACGACGACTACTGCAGTCCACTTCACCCCTCCGCCGCCCCACTCCGAACCCACGGTTCGGCCCCTGGTGGATCCCCACCAGAGAACGTCTCACACCAGACGAGTGTAGCCCGTATGTTTGCATGGTAGAGTAATGGTGGTGCACGCGTACGTGGAGAACTCGTTTGCGCAGGAATCACCGACACAATGTAGCTGAGGCGGAATAACGGGAACCAGCCCGCATTCGCCGAGGCAGGTGGAAAACCGCCTAAAAATCATCCACAAACTGGCCGGCTCACCGGGCCTCGACACAAGTCCGTCGGGCGGATTCGTGCCGGGGACCAGGAGCTCCTTCCCGCCCGGAAAGCCGTGCGTTAGACCGCACGGCCAACCGGGCGGGCTCAGCTACCTCTACTTTTACCGTAATAAAAAATAATCACGTCACACGTCGAAGGTTCTCTCTACAAGAAAACAGTAGAATATTCGCGACTTTTCTTAAACAAATGCCAGACAGAATAACGTATCGAGATCACTAGAATGGCCGCGACTTCTCTCGTAGGTATGTGTTAGCTATCTATGTGCCAAACAGAAACGTATAAAATACGACGAAACGGACGCGGGTGCTAAATAGAAAAGTACAACTACTCGAGAACTCGTTTCAGTCGAGTCAACTGACGAAAGAAACGAATAGCGTGCGGGTGGCAATGCAGGCGGCCCCACAAATGGGTGGGGGGGGGGGGGGAGGAGAAAGGTGGGGGACGCGCCCCCCCCCCCCCCCCAATATGTATCCGCCACTGACTGTACTTCATGTTGGACACTCTCCTAAGAGTTCACTGGTCATCTTCCAATTCAACTGTCTTTGCACTGCACCAATAGCTTAAGTCATTTTAGACATACTCCACATTCCCTATTACACTCTTGGAATAAGCAAGAGAATTCCAAAGGAATAAGTGTGTCCATAGTATGGGCAGACTTTACACACGAAAAAGTAAAGGGTCCAGTTTAAGAAACTTCAGAAGATTCAGTTTACGTGGCTAAAGCCTACTTGTCATAACAGAATAATTTTTTAACCAGTCTTGTTAATTTAAATGTAAAAATGTCTGATACAACAAATGCATCAAAGTACAATAGGTATGCTGTGTGTGTATATTGTATCAAACATTACTACGAAAAATACCAATTTTCCATACACGCATTTATATTCTGTGTAAATGATTGCACGTCATATAGTTTATTTGGCGTTCATTTGACAGCATTCATGATATAGGGCTTGTTTTTACCACTGCACAGACATTCAACATTCGTGGTAGAAGCTGTTCTAGAAGCTTCACATTTCACTTCATACACACATGCTTCATCTGATTTCACTATTTAAAACACTAAACACAATTTTCACAAACAAATACAATCATTGCAAATAAATATAATTTTCAGAGGAGACTTTTTCACACATAAGTAGGCAAATATTCAAAGAAACAGCAGTGCCATAGACGTTACACAAAAATCAGCTGTTTTCACTTGCAGTCGGGTGAAACATAGCGCTCTCCGACTGACTTTCCGTTCATTGGTCGCTTGGTTAGAACTGGGGCGACGTGGTAGAGGTAGTGCAAAACACTGACAAGGGGAGGCCACGACGTTTGGAACGCGGATTTACTGCAAACTTCGTACACTCGTAGTACTCCATTAGGACAACAAAATGTGTAAGCAGTAGTAGTGTGTGTACTCTCTGCCGCCGTTGGATAAGCAGCTGCCAGCAGAAAGTCGTATACTCCTAGCTCACTTATTTGTTACATAGTTTAATTAATTTCTTTGCGTGTTTTTGGTACTTGCATTGTTTAATTCATAAATTTCGGGCGTATTATAGTATTTGAGAGTTGTGGCATCGCATTTTAGTACCTGAATAGTGTAAATTCGCGTAGTCGTTTGTCTTCTGTTTTTGTTTTGAACGGCCAGTGTCGGTTGGTCACAGCCAGTGTGCTCCCTACCGCCGTTGATGAACAGCTGCCAGCAGAAAGTCGTATACTCCTAGCTCACTTATTTGTTACATAGTTTAATTCTTAATTTCTTTGCGTGTTTTTGGTACTTTTAGTCTCCTTCCGCCGCCGAGCAGTGTGTCAGCAGTGCGCAAGTAGCAGCATTACTGCATATACTAGGCAATCTTCTATTTTAATAACCGTTAAAATTTTGTGTCGATTTGTTTGTGCTCTCTGTACATTAGTTCATACGTTCTTTGCACAACAGTTTTTAGCATGGATAGGGACTGCAACTGCTGTGTTCGGATGCAGGATGAGTTGGCATCCCTTCGCTCCCAGCTTCAGGCAATGTTGGCTTCGGTCACACAGCTTGAGGCTGTTGCCAATGGGCATCACTGTGCGGGTCCGGATGGGGGTTTGTCGGGGACGGCCAGCTCGTCCCACGCATCACCCGATCGGGCTACGACTGAGGCTGCCCGGGATACTGCCCACATTGAGGCTGATCCCTCACCTGTGGTAGAGTGGGAGGTCGTCTCGAGGTGTGGCAGGGGGCGAAAGACATTCCGGAGGACTGAACGGAAGGCCTCTCCAGTTTGTCTGACGAACCGGTTTCAGGTGCTGTCTCAGGCTGATACTGATCTTCGGCCGGACATGGCTGCTTGTCTTGTTCCAGAGGTTGCCCCTCAGTCTGCAAGATCCGGGCGGTCGCAGAGGGTGGGCTTACTGGTAGTTGGGAGCTCCAACGTCAGGCGCGTAATGGGGCCCCTTAGGATATGGCAGCAAGAGAGGGGAAGAAAACCAATGTGCACTCCGTGTGCATTCCAGGGGGAGTCATTCCAGATGTGGAAAAGGTCCTTCTGGATGCCATGAAGGGTACAGGGTGCACCCATCTGCAGGTGGTCGCTCATGTCGGCACCAATGATGTGTGTCGCTATGGATCGGAGGAAATCCTCTCTGGCTTCCGGTGGCTATCTGATTTGGTGAAGATTGCCAGTCTCGCTAGCGGGATGAAAGCAGAGCTCACCATCTGCAGCATCGTCGACAAGACTGACTGCGGACCTTAGTTACAGAGCCGATTGGTGGGTCTGAAACAGAGACTGAGACGGTTCTGCGACCGTGTGGGCTGCAGATTCCTCGACTTGCGCCATAGGGTGGTGGGGTTTCGGGTTCCGCTGGATAGGTCAGGAGTCCACTACATGCAGCAAGCGGCTACACGGGTAGCAGGGGTTGTGTGGCGTGGACTGGGCGGTTTTTTAGGTTAGATGGCCTCGGGCAAGTACAGAAAGGGCAACAGCCTCAAAGGGTGCGGGGAAAAGTCAGGAAATGCGGGGACCAAGCAGCAATCGGTATTGTAATTGTAAACTGTCGAAGCTGCATTGGTAAAGTACCGGAACTTCAAGCGCTGATAGAAAGCATCGAAGCTGAAATCGTTATAGGTACAGAAAGCTGGCTGAAGCCAGAGATAAATTCTGCCGAAATTTTTACAAAGGCACAGGCGGGTTTAGAAAGGATAGATTGCATGCGACCAGTGGTGGCGTGTTTGTCGCTGTTAGTAGTAGTTTATCCTGTAGTGAAGTAGAAGTGGATAGTTCCTGCGAATTATTATGGGTGGAGGTTACACCCAACAACCGAGCTAGGTTAATAATTGGCTTCTTTTACCGACCTCCCGACTCAGCAGCATTAGTGGCAGAACAACTGAGAGAAAATTTGGAATACATTTCACATACATTTTCTCAGCATGTTATAGTCTTAGGTGGAGATTTCAATTTACCAGATATAGACTAGGACACTCAGTTGTTTAGGACGGGTGGTAGGGACAGAGCATTGAGTGACATTATACTGAGTACACTATCCGAAAATTACCTCGAGCAATTAAACAGAGAACCGATTCGTGGAGATAACATCTTGGACCTACTGATAACAAACAGACCCAAACTTTTCGACTCTGTAAGTGCAGAACAGGGAATCAGTGATCATAAGGCCGTTGCAGCATCTCTAAATATGGAAGTTAATAGGAATATAAAAAAAGGGAGGAAGGTTTATCTGTTCAGCAAGAGTAATAGAAGGCACATTTCAGACTACCTAACAAATCAAAACGAAAATTTAATGTTCCGACAGTGACAATGTTGAGTGTTTATGGAAAAAGTTCAAGGCAATCGTAAAATGCGTTTTAGACAGGTACGTGCCGAGAAAAACTGTGAGGGACGGGAAAAACCCACCGTGGTTCAACAACAAAGTTAGGAAACTACTGCGAAAGCAAAGAGAGCTTCACTGCAAGTTTAAACGCAGCCAAAACCTCTCAGACAAACAGAAGCTAAACGATGTCAAAATTAGCGTAAGGAGGGCTATGCGTGAAGCGTTCATTGAATTCGAAAGTAAAATTTTATGTACCGACTTTACAGAGAATCCTAGGAAGTTCTGGTCTTGCGTTAAATCAGTAAGAGGCTCGAAACAGCATATCCAGACACTCCGGGATGATGATGGCATTGAAACAGAGGATGACACGCGTAAAGCTGAAATACTAAACACCTTTTTATAAAGCTGTTTCACAGAGGAAGACCGCACTGCAGTTCCTTCTCTAAATCCTCGCACAGACGAAAAAATAGCTGACATCGAAATAAGTGTCCAAGGAATAGAAAAGCAACTGGAATCACTCAACAGAGGGAAGTCCACTGGACCTGACGGGATACCAATTCGATTCTACACAGAGTACGCGAAAGAACTTGCCCCCCTTCTAACAGCCGTGTACCGCAAGTCTCTAGAGGAGCGGAAGGTTCCAAATGATTGGAAAAGTGCACAGGTAGTCCCAGTCTTCAAGAAGGGTCGTCGAGCAGATGCGCAAAACTATAGACCTATATCTCTGACATCGATCTGTTGTAGAATTTTGGAACATTTTTGCTCGAGTATCATGTCGTTTTTGGAAACCCAGAATCTACTCTGTAGGAATCAACATGGATTCCGGAAACAGCGATCGTGTGAGATCCAACTCGCTTTATTTGTTCATGAGACCCAGAAAATATTAGATACCCGTTCCCAGGTAGATGCTATTTTCCTTGACTTCCGGAAGGCGTTCGATACAGTTCCGCACTGTCGCCTGATAAACAAAGTAAGAGCCTACGGAATATCAGACCAGCTGTGTGGCTGGATTGAAGAATTTTTAGCAAACAGAACACAGCATGTTGTTATCAATGGAGAGACGTCTACAGACGTTAAAATAACCTCTGGCGTGCCACAGGGGAGTGTTATGGGACCATTACTTTTCACAATATATATAAATGACCTAGTAGATAGTGTCGGAAGTTCCATGTGGCTTTTCGCGGATGATGCTGTAGTATACAGAGAAGTTGCAGCATTAGAAAATTGTAGCGAAGTGCAGGAAGATCTGCAGCGGATAGGCACTTGGTGCAGGGAGTGGCAACTGACCCTTAACATAGACAAATGTAATGTATTGCGAATACATAGAAAGGAGGATCCTTTATTGTATGATTATATGATAGCGAAACAAACACTGGTAGCAGTTACTTCTGTAAAATATCTGGGTGTATGCGTGCGGAACGATTAGAAGTGGAATTATCATATAAAATTAATTGTTGGTAAGGCGGGTACCAGGTTGAGATTCATTGGGAGAGTCCTTAGAAAATGTAGTCCATCAACAAAGGAGGTGAATTACAAAACACTCGTTCGACCTATACTTGAGTATTGCTCATCAGTGTGGGATCCGTACCGGATCGGGTTGACGGAAGAGATAGAGAAGATCCAAAGAAGGGCGGCGCGTTTCGTCACAGGGTTATTTGGTTAGCGTGATAGCGTTACGGAGATGTTAAGCAAACTCAAGTGGCAGGCTCTGCAAGAGAGGCGCTCTGCATCGCGGTGTAGCTTGCTGTCCAGGTTTCATGAGGGTGCGTTTCTGGATGAGGTATCGAATATATTGCTTCCCCCTACTTATACCTCCCGAGGAGATCACGAATGTAAAATCAGAGAGATTCGAGCGCGCACGGAGGCTTTCAGACAGTCGTTCTTCCCGCGAACCATACGCGACTGGAACAGAAAAGGGAGGTAATGACAGTGGCACGTAAAGTGCCCTCCGCCACACACCGTTGGGTGGCTTGCGGAGTATAAATGTAGATGTAGATGTAGCGCGTACTTCTCAAGCGTTATTGAGAAAATAGCAAGATAATTTCGGTCGCCCAATATATATACCTGTAAGTGGACATTTTTACCATGAAGCGGCGGCAGCCGAGTGGTGGCCGACACGGTAGCTAAGCGTGTTCGGTGAGAGGGTTTAGCTACCCTCAGTAATAAAAAAACTTAATGAACGAATTAACGAACAACCTGAACAAGTGTCATCGGAAGTCCACCCCGAACAAATTCAACGAACAATATAGAACAAAAATTAGATTAAAAAAAAAAAAAGTGGTTAGCGTTCAAACCCCGTAATCGCTGGGTCGCTGGATCGAGTCCCGCTCGTCAGTTATTTTTTATTTTTAACACAGTCATTTTCTTTACTATTTATATTACAATTGATATAATGGGAAAAATACGTGTAATCGCATGAACTTTTATTAAATTTACAATGTTATTTGGCACTCTACAAATTTTTATTATCACAAATAACATAATATTCGTAACTACCGACTAGTAAACGACCAAACGCATAAAGTGATACTGAAAATGTATGCTTGTCGTGTCTTCAAAATTGTTCGTATTTAATAGAAAGAGAACGAGAAATTGCTTCTCGTGAAGACGCTATTAAAATACACTCGATTCTGCATGACCAATGATCAGCACCGATATTTAAGGAAATGCTGCGTTATGCTTGGTTTGCTTCCAAATTATCAGCTGAAAGAGAGGTTTTGAAAATGTTAACGAGGTTTTTTCCACGGAAAACCTCAAAAGACCTTGCGTCTGCGGAAACATAGCATTTATTCAATGCAACTGGTGCCGTTTAACTTTGTTTTTCATGTTTTTACGAAAAATACCATCCTGCAACTAGTAATGTCAAAAGCGACGATTAATTGTACGTCTTTCGAAAACCGTCTGTGCCGGTCAAAACTTGGAGGTAACAAGTCATTTTGGGCTCCTTCCAGGTATAAGGGATTTCTCAATATCGGACAAGGCTACATTTTCAGTATCACTTTATGCGTTTGGCCGTTTAATAGTCGCTAGTTGTGAATATTATATTATTTGTGATAATAAAAATTTGTAGACTGCCAAATAACATTGTAAATTTAATAAAAGTTCATCCGATTACACGTATTTTTCCATTTACATCAATTGTACTATAAATAGTAAGGAAAAAGACTATGTTAGAAGTAAAAAACCTGACGAACTTGGATCGATCCAGCGACCCAGCGATTACGGTGCTTGAACGCTAACCATTGTTTTTCTTGCATTTTGTTCGGTATTGATCGTTGCGTTTGCTCTGTGCGGACGTCACATGACTTCCGTTCAAGTTGATCGTAGATTTCTTTACTCAGTTTTTGTATTACAGAGGGCGAGCAAGCCTCTGGCCGAACACGCTGAGCTACCGTGCCGGCGATCCACCCGGCTGCCGCCGCTTCATGGTAAAAATGGCCACGCACAGGTATATATTTGACGACCGAAATTATCTCGCGATTTTCTCAATAACGCTGGAGAAGTACGCGCTACTGCTTACACATTGTGTTGTCCTCGTGGAGTACTGCGACTGTACGAAGTTTGCAGTAAATCCGCGTTCCAAACGTCGTGACCTCCCCTTGTGAGTCGTTTCCGTTCCCGCCAGGAAGAGGCTACTGAAGCCAGTGGCAGACGATGCTCGCAGCCGGTAACGTAAACAGCTGTGATCCGTTTCTTTCCGTGCTTTGTTTGTCCATGCGGCGAGTTTATTTTGCGCTACAGAATGTCTGATGCTTGTGGTGGAAGGTGCAAAAAAGTGTGAGTGCTAAACGGAGAGTTAAGCGATCTGCTCATTTTCTGCGCGGTCACACACGTGAGTTCGTGTGCTCAGTGCAGGAATATTTCGATAAGGAGAGAGACAGTCGGTGCAACTCTACTACCTCTAAGGTAGTCGAAAGGACTTCAGGTGCTTTGAACATACATTAAAATACTGTCAACGAAATTTGTAGGGAGAAATACTGAGCAGAAGGGAAAGAGCCTGGTTCATTCAAACTGCGGACACCTGATAAAAGGAGGACGAAACCACGCATAACAAATTTGGACTCTTGTCATCAAGATGCTGCTCGTCGCTACAGTTATGGATATTACGAGAGAAAATAACATCCAACTATAAAGAAGCTGTGCATTACTCTTCGCGAGACATTTATTCGGTGGCAGCAAGACGTCTTTCTTAACAGATGTCAGAGCCGACGGTTTTCGGTATAAAAAATTTAATGGACGTAAAATTATATCGCAGAGAGGTGCCATTGCAGCGTGGCGTTGTTGATTTTTAAGAAATATCGTTAAAGTGCCGTTTGAAGACATTGTGTGTCTCGACGAAGTCTGGATCCACACCGGTCATTCCATAAGAAAAGACAGGACAGAAATGGAAGATATATAGAAGTTCTGCTGCTCCCTTGGGAAAGGACGCAAGAATTATTGTCTTGCATGCTGGAATTGCCTCTGGTTTCGTGCCTAATTGTCTCCTCGTTTACAAATCGAGAGAACAGGCGACTACCACGACGAGATGATCCACGATGGTTTTCTGAAATGATAAAACAGGGCAACTATTGGAAAACTTGAATCGGCCATCTGTCGTTGTAATGGATAATGCCCCATACCCCATACCATTATTAAGGATACAGCTCCCGCGTTGGCAACAAAAAAAGCCGACGTTGTTGGATGGCGTCGGCCGTTGCGACCGAGCGGTTCTAGGCGCTTCAGTCCGGAACCTCGCCGCTGCTACGGTCGCAGGTTCGAATCCTGCCTCGGGCATGGATGTGTGTGATGTCCTTAGGTTAGTTAGGTTTAAATAGTTCTAAGTTCTAGGGGACTGATGACCTCAGATGTTAAATCCCACAGTGGTCAGAGCCATTTGAACCATATCTGTTGAATGCAAAAACGCCACATTGTGAAAATTCATGATGATTTTCGTAAGTCGGTGCTGACGGAAATAGCGAAAACAAATAAGTCACAGTTTCAACAGTATGTTGTGGACGAGGTAGCTAAAGAACATAGCCAACGGCTCTTAGGTTTCTACCGTATCAATGCCACTGAAATGATTTGGCATAGATTAAACGTTACGTGGCAACAAATAACAAAAGCTTCACTGTGGCAGAATTTCAAAGACTGTTAGAGAAAGCAGTGGTACAAACAACGCCATAGAAGTGGAGTAATGTTGTAAGCCACACAGAAATGGTTATTAAGGAAGCATGGAAAAGTGAAGTGAATCTAGAAAGCAATATTCAAAATATAACTACATCCTTGGGCAATTTTCAGTGACTCTTCCACGGACCAGAGCTCAGATAACGACAGTGTCGAGGAAGAAAGTGATGCTGAGCTACGTGGGATTTACCCTCTGCCATTTTTGGGTATATGTTTCGTATTTTTGACTAAATGACTGAATGGTGTGTACTGCCTTTGCACAATAAATGTCAACGAATACTCCTCTACACAAGTACGGCACTCTACATGCACACTACAGTGATTGGTAGTACTCATGCAGTTTATATTATTTTAATGTTGTTAGTTGTTGTATTTACATGAACGACTCAGATCCATTTTACGACCCCTTTCGTGTCGAATGCGACAGCTGAACCTGATTCATTCTGATTATTGTAAAAATAGTGCGCCTCCTGTTGCGTTTGTTGAGATATACAAATACAAGGAATACGATAGCATTTTATACATGGGAGTGCATTTGATAAGCCACAAGAATATTACGATCCTGTAAAGCGAACTCAGTACTGCGCATTAAAAGGCGGCATGTGAAGGTAGTCCAGTAAATGCCGGTTCCCACCCGGGCTGCCGCGCGTCAAAATCGCGTGCGGGGCCTTGATTGACATGAAAAGCCGTCAGCGGCATGGTGCAGCCGGCTTTGCGTCGCGGTTCGTCCATGTGGAACAGCGACCACTGCCACGTGCCGCGCTGCAGGTCCGCGCCGCCAATCACAGAACGGGCTGAGCGTGACGTCAGGTACAGAGCCCCAGCTACACGAACTGTCGCCGAAGCGCTGGCGCCCGCGAGGTTTCGCATTATCTCTGCTTAGCAACGTAAACAGAGATCGCAGTTTGGTTCGCATTGTGAAATAATTTAAAAATATAGTTGTATTACAGACAGTTACACTTTGAGCGGTGTCCATTATCGTTCATAGCCTTCTGACAAGCAACTACGCAGAAGTTTCGCTTATCTGGAACCAGAATATCGGCTTTTCCGGCCGTCCTGAGCGGACGCGCTGTGGCGCTTCTGTTTGGATTTCATGACTCTGCGTAACAGTGTTGTGTAAAATTGTGATTGTGGTGATGCAGCATTTTAGTTTACTTGTATTTGCGAACTGTTAACTGCTGACATGGCAACAATGTTTCCCAGAAAGCTTACCCTAAGATTTGGATTTGACAAAGCAACCCGTAATGTTCAGCCAAGTTCACTAGAAATTCATGACTGGATCGTTGACGTTATTGGCATTACTTCGGATCAGACGCACACTGCTTATTATGACTTGGAGCAATACTGCTTTTTTGTGAAGCTGCTTTCCCCGTTGGTGTTGGAACGGATTTTGCAGAAATTTGAAGGAAAAGCTGAATTCCACCATCGCGATAATTCGGTGAGTACAGTTACTATTTCAATTGCTGATGTTGATTATAAACAAGTCAGAGTATTTAATTTGCCTCCTGAGGTAGAAAACTGCTACTTAAAAGACGCATTATCTAAATACGGTGACGTCAGACAAATTCGTAATGAACGATGGTCAAGCCAGCATAGATTGCAATGCTTTAGTGGCGTTCGTTCTGTCGATATGCATGTCAAACAAAACATTCCATCTCATATTTTGGTTTGTGGCTACAAAGCGCACGTTATATACAATGGACAGACTTTGACTTGTCATATATGTAATGAAAGTGGGCATCTCCGGCAAAACTGTCCAAAAAAGGTGTTTGTATTGCAGAATAATTTACAACAGCGTAAAAGGTTAACACTGGCTGATCTTGTGACTGAAAATCAGATGACGGGTGGTGAAGTTTCCAGCATTTCGGGGAATGTAGACGACAGGCCACAAAATACTCTTGAAGCATTTCCACCTTTACTCAGGAAAGACACTGTAGACAATCCGGCTGGAAAAAGTAGTATAACCACTAACAAGAGACGTCGAACTTGTGACGGCAGTAGCACAGATGAAGAAGATATCAACCTATCGCTGAAAGTTGTAGGTGACATTCAGAAAACAGTACTGG
Organism: Schistocerca piceifrons; assembly: GCF_021461385.2. Lineage (NCBI taxonomy): Eukaryota > Metazoa > Arthropoda > Insecta > Orthoptera > Acrididae > Schistocerca > Schistocerca piceifrons. Next base: position 358,216,153 of record NC_060139.1, read on the forward strand.
AAACTGTTTCAGACAATATTGTCAGCATAGATTCGAACTCTGAGTCCAGTACATCACTAGACAGATCGAATATGCTAGCATCACCTGAACAGGTCGAAGTGACATCAGAGTCCCATTCTGTAGCGCTGGACGCGCCAGTAGATGGCAATGCGCTGCTATTGGTGACGCCACAACCCCGCGCTGCAGTACCCGTACGTCAATCAATGCAGACAGATTCACTCGCAGATGCAACTGAAAGCAAACATGACGAGGTAGCGAGTGATTGTCAGCAACAGGCGACGTCACAGCCAAAATCCCAAGACGAAGAAGCGGAGTTTTACAACAACAACACACAAACAGTAAACGAAAGTGTTCATAGAAGTGATGGGGCATTGGAAGAGTGTTTGCAAACTGATTCTGCGCCGCCTTTGGCAGATGAGATGGTGGCACACGACTGCCCCTCAGATCCACCGACACCGCTCTCGGTAGAAAACTGTTCAGGTGGTGGGCGGAGCAGACATTCGGTGAAGGCTAGTGTCAATGCAAACCGCAAGAAAAGTAAAAAGAAAGGTTCTAATGCAAACCGTGACGGTGGTCTCCAGTCAGATTCTCAGGAAGTATCCGGCATGGAGTGGCATGAAATGATAGACTAGCGGGAAAAAGGTCACTCCCCTATGTTACAGTCATATACGATTACCACGTTAAACATTAATAGAATACAGTCGGATGTTAAAATAGCTGCTCTGAAACAGTTTCTGTATGAGTCAGCGACGGATATTGCTCTCCTACAGGAAGTGGTATTCCCACAATTAAATTTTTCCAATTACGTTGATTTTTACAATATTTCCACTGAAACGAATGTTGGCACGGCCATTTTAGTTAGAGAAGGCATCCCCGTACATGACGCTGATAAATTAGAATCAGGGCGAGGAATTGGAATAAATGTAGCAGGAGTTACTATAGTCAATTTATATGCTCCTTCTGGCAGCAGTAATAGAGCTGCAAGAGCCACATTCTTTAATGAAAGCGTAATTTATTTACTGAGGAAAAACCCCCTCCAACTTATAATAGGGGGAGATTTTAATTGTGTATTGAGTCGAAAGGATCAAACCCCCAACCTCAATTACGCAACTGACATGAGACGTCTTGTTGTTGATTTAAAATTAAAAGCTGCGTGGGAAATAAAATACCCAACAATGGTGAACTTCACTCATATTGTTGCGAATTCCTGTAGCAGAATTGACAGAATTTACGTATCGGAAAATTTAGCAGATAAAGTACTGAAAACAGAAACTGTTCCTGTTAGTTTTTCCGATCACAGTGCGTTGCTGACCTGCGTAAATTTAGCACCACAACCTACCCGAAGAGTAAGAAGCCAGTGGAATCTAAATATATCGTTATTATCAGAAAAAGACTTAGAAGATGCCCTAACCAGAGCTTGGGAAATGTGTCTCCGTTCACTGAACAACTTTCCAAGTGTGATAGAATGGTGGACCCAACGAGCGAAACCGAAGCTAAGGAAAGTTTTAATATCTTTTAGTATAGATATGGCCAGAGAAAGGAAACAGACTGTAGAATTCTACTACAGCGTGCTCAGGGACCTCTACGATCAGACAGATGCAATTCCTACACGATTAAAAGACATCAAGAAAATAAAAGCAAAGTTAATAAGTCTGAAACGTAAGGAACTGGAGGGACTTAAAATAAAATCTAAAGCAAAGTCAGTCACTGAAGATGAGACTGCTGCATTGTACCACCTTGTCAGACACGCCAAAAATAGAAGAAGAAGTTTCATGGATGAACTTCAAATAGATGATGGTACCATAACCACCACCCAGAAGGAAATAATTAAAGAGATCTCAGCGTACTATGAACGTATGTATGCGTCAGGGGAAACAAACGAAGAAGAATACGATGACCTCTTTGGGACATATCTTCCACGAATATCGCGAGATGGTGATGAGAACATTTCTTCGGACATCACCAAAGAGGATGTATTAGAAATCGTGTGCAGCTCCCCTGCTAGAAAATCTCCAGGACCTGACGGACTGCCCATTGAATTCTATAAACGATTTTGGACCCTAATAGGAGAAAAGTTCACCGAAATTGTCAATGAAGTCTTACAAGGAAAGCCAGTGCCTGCAGAGTTCAAACAATGCAAAATCGTGTTGATCCCGAAGAACAGAGGCTGCAAAAAAATAAACAACCTACGGCCGATTTCGCTTTTAAATTCCGATTATAAAATTATAGCTCGAGTAATTAACAAGCGCTTTACACCATGCACTGCTGACATCATAGGCCAACAGCAGACTTGTGCTTTTAGAAGAACGATTTTACAAACTGCGGCTTTGTATCGCGATGTCATTGCGTTAGCACAGGCAAGTAACATAAAATGTGGACTGCTTTTCATAGACTTCCATAAGGCATTTGATCAAATTAATCACAAATACCTGATAGAGATAATGCGTCGAATGGACTTCCTGCCAAAAACCATCGACATCATCAAGAACATGGCAATGGGTGTTACTGCACAAATCTCCGTTAACTGTCAACTGACAAAAAAAAAAATTGAAATAAAAAGGTGTGTTACCCAAGGAAGCCCCTTATCCATGCTCCTGTTCGTTATATCGCTGGAACCTTTCTTGAGACAGCTACAGCACAGGCTGACAGGCCTTACCATTCAAGGAACAAAGACCGTGGTAGGTGCTTACGCGGACGATGTAGGCGTAATCATCAGAGACCAAACAGATGTGACACAACTAGAGATGATACTTGCACAATACTGTTCTGCATCAGGTGCGAGAGTAAATGAAAATAAAAGTAAATTTCTAAATATAAAGCGGCTTGCTAACTTACGCATTGAGTGGGCGAACCATGTTAATGAACACAAAGCTCTTGGAATGGCATTGACAACGTCCCTTTTAAAAATGATAGCAATAAATTGGCGGGAGGCGGCAAGAAAAATCAAGGGAGCTTTGATTGAAAACTGTCAACGTAGCATAGACCAGTTCCAGAGAATATTGTTTATCAACACGTATATTTTATCCAAGGCCTACTACATAGCACAGGTTCTCCCCATTCCATCAATGGTGGCGAAGACGATCATGTCCACCTTAGCAAAGTTCTTGTGGAAAGGGGAATTGTTTCGAGTGCCGGTGAAGACAGCAGTTTTGGATCCAAGCAATGGAGGAATGGGTCTAACCGACATCAAGTCTAAAGCGATGGCATTGTATGTCAAACGAACATGGAGCATAATGTGTAATGATCCAGGGTGCATTACAGCAAAACTATATGATATTGTTAGGCCAGAAAGTGTAGAGCCGCCGATAAATATACAAAAAATAAGTTTTAAGCTGAAACACATTAGGGAGTATTATCTTGAACTAAGTTATCTCAGCAAAAAGATTTTAAACTCCAAAAACGTTACAGCAAAGGCGATTTTAGCTGAAAGGCGGAAACATGAAAGGAAAAATAACATAGAAAGCAAATATGCTGGAATAGCATGGAATGTGGTCTGGAAAAACATCAGTAGTGATGTTCTTTCGTCTGACGTGAGAACAGCGTGGTACAAGGTAGTCAATAACATCATCAGCACTAATGAGCGCCTCTTTGCCGTCGGTTTAAGTGACACAAACCTCTGCAGCAAATGCAACCTCGTTGATAGTGTCCCTCATCGTTACACTTGTGGAGATCGGATTATCAACTGGAGGTGGACCAGGGAGAAAATTGCTCAAATAACAAGAACTTCAGCAAACAATGTACCGACTAACATTTTCTTCAGACCAGAGGAAAGTTACTACCCTCAGGCAAAAAATAACGCAGTGATTTGGTTAATGGGCAAATATACACGTTATGTTTTTAACAATATTGGGAGCGATGAACATATTGAATACAAGATGTATATGGAAAATGAATTCGAGAAAATACTCAAATATCAGAATCACAATAAGAAATATGGTAACATGCTCCGAATTGTCTTCAACCGAATGGGTATAGGTTAGGAACTGGATTCCTAGTAGAGAGGGAATGGATTGGGTCACGTTCCCGACCCTAACCTCACCTGCAAGTCACACATGAAAAATAAATCAGCAGTACAGCAGATACAAGAATATGGCGAGAAACATCTGGTGTCTGATATAAAGGAAGATCTTGAACTCCCTATAGATGCGTTTAGAAGGCTGAAACTGACAAAAATAACAAGGCCGTGAAATATTTTGCGATGTCGCTGTTCGGACCTGCTCTTCTGTCCACATAATTTACCCAGGAAAGAACACATATCAAGGATTTACTGAATGATTAATTTGGGTCTGGGAAATGATGATGAGGAACCGGCTGCAGAAGAAGAAAATGTGCGCACTGAACTGCCACCAGTTGAAGTGACAGTGAAGGTGCTAAATTGTGCTACTACTAAAGACTCATTTTTTGAATGCTGTAATTCATGACTGCAATTATCTGTCACCTTATTTATGTCATTTCATTGTAGTCATTTTTGTTACTGTTTCTAGTGAATAAAAAAAAAAAAAAAAAAAAAAAAAAAAAAAAAAAAAAAAAAAAAAAAAAACTACACGAACTGTCGCCGAAGCGCTGGCGCCCGCGAGGCGGCAGCTACGAAATACTTATCATCCGATTTCGAGGAAACTATTCCGTGAAAAAATTTGATTCTTCTGCATCAGATATCTTCGCTCGATAATGTACTGAATTTCTTTTCGTTATTCGTCGTTGCTACTTGCTGTATCATTATGTCAACCACTACATGAAATTTGGTTGTATGTGCAGAGGTAAGAACGCATTTCGTAGACTTTCCGTATAGTTCATTTTAGGTAATACATTATTGGGTATCAAATTTAATCAACACATCGAAATTGTTTTTAAAGTTGTGAGCAGAACGATAGCTATTACCATTCTCAAGATATTGAACGGTTTGTCGGCGAACGGGATGCGTGCGGGTCGCGTGCCCATACTACGCCCTGGTCGCCGTATATGTGTTATATCAGCTCCGTATTTTGTAAACGGTTCAAGGTATGGAAACATGTACTTTTTTTTTCAAATGATTGCTCATTAAGAGTCAAGTATTTTGCCCCATGATCAATATACTAAACCTTTTTATCTATCGAGATGTGAAAGGAACTACGGTTTTTCATAATGGCTCAAGGAACTTCTTTAACCAGCATTTGAAAGCATGTGATTGAGAATTGCGGTGACATAGGACACATTAATATTTACTATATTCTATATAGACCTATAGAAGGTAAACTGAAAATAAATTGCTGGTACATCATAAGGTGCAATTTGCTAAGTATCTGCAACTATTGATTATTTCATTTTGTAAGTAACAAACGCTTCTTTCTTACTGAAATGTATTTTATTTGTTCCAGACGAGTTTCGCCTTTTACTGTAAGTTATCTAGAATGACTCAGTTTTATTTTGATGTGCGATATTTGTAGATTATAAAACAGTTCACATCTAATTTTTTTACATGTATAAATGATTACTTACAGTGAATGGAGTTTTTGGATTACATCTGCTTTTCCTCTGATCTTGTAACGTGCTGGAGGTCGCACTAAACTTACGAAACATAAGCACATTTTCAGGTTCTAAATTCTTTCATCACAATTTTCATGTTCTTTGCGCTAATTGGTATGGAACACTGTAATTCTTCTGTCAGTAACTACAGATATTCTACCAAAAATTGATTCAAAATCGAACTACTGTGTATTCAATTTATGTCTCTTCTTATTTGGCCGTGTGGTTAGTGGCACCATGTCACGGATTGTGCGGCCCCTCCCGCCGGATGTTCGAGTCCTCCCTCGGGCATGTGTGTGTGTGTGTGTGTGTGTGTGTGTGTGTGTGTGTGTGTGTGTGTGTGTGTGTGTGTGTGTGTTGTGTTTGTGTGTGTGTGTGTGTGTTGTTCTTAGCATATGTTAAAGTAGTGTGTGAGTCTAGGGACCGATGACTTCAGCAGTTTCGTCCCCTAAGAATTCTCACACACACTCTTCTTATTTGGTTTGTTTGTGTACATGTTGCTAACCTAACGAAGTATATGCTGAAAACGTAAGTCTGTTCATTTCTGTTATCTTTGACTGTGTGTGTGTGTGTGTGTGTGTGTGTGTGTGTGTGTGTGTGTCTGTGTGTGTCTATGTGTTTGTGTGTAGTTAGTCAGGGCGAGTTATAAAAAGTTGAATGCGAATGTAATAGCTGTCAGATAGTGGGTGAAAGTCTTCATGTTCAGCTGATTAGAGTTTTGGTTCAAATATTTTATGAGGGGTTCATGTAAGAGTAAACTCACTGCTTACAGTAATATATAAAATAGTAGAACAACAGTTCAACAGATGATTATCATCCGAATGTTATCAGCAAACCCGTTTCTCCTCATTCTTACATGAACCCCTCTTCAAAATATTTTAACCAAAACTCGAATCAGCTGAAAACGAAAACTTTCCACCCACTATCTGACAGCGAGCTGCCGCCTCACCGCAGAAAACGCTTGCCGCTGGCGTTGCCGGTTCCCACAATAGCGCGACAACGCGGCATCTGGTAAAGGCCGGTTCCCACTAGGGCTGCTGCGCGTCAAAACCACGCGGAAACGGCGTGGTTGCCATGGAAACGCCGTTAGCGGCGCGGCATAGCGGTGTCTGCGTCGCAGTTTGCCCATGCCGAACCGCTGCCGCTGCAGCGTGCTGCGCTCCAGGTCCGCGCCGCCAATCACAGAACGCGGTGAGCGTGACGTCAGGTACGGAACCCCAGGCCACACGAACTTTCGCCAAACCACTGGCGCGGACGCGGCGGCAGCTATGAAATACTTATCATCCGATTTCAAGGAAACTATTCGATTGAAAAAATTTATTCTTATGCCTGTTACAGCCTGATATCTTCTCTCGATAAAGGACCGAATTTCTTTTCGTTATTCGTCGTTGCTACTTGCTGTATCGCATTTACGTAAACCATTACACGAAATTTTAATGAGCGTGCAGAGGTAAAAACTCATTGCGTGGACTTTGTGTACAGTTCATTTTAGGTAATACATTATTGCGTATGAAATTTAGTCAACATATCGAAATTGTTTTTAAAGCTGAGAACACAACGATAGCTATCACCGTTCTCGAGATATTGAATGATATGTCGGCGGACGGGCTGTGCGGTGACCGGGCGCGGATCGCTCGCGATGCGACCGATACTTCGTCCTGGTCATCGTAAACCATGTGGTTGTATCAACCGCACATTTCGTAAACGGTTCAAGACATCGAAACGTGTTTTTCTGAAAACGATAACTCGTAAAAAGTCATGTATTTCGTGGCATGATAAACATCCAAAATATGTTTATCTACCGAGATATGAAAGCAACTACAGTTTTTCAGAATGGGTAGATGAGTTTTTTTAACCGGCATTTAATAGCTTGTAGAATGAGAATTACAGTGACATGGAACACGTTAATATTGACAATATTCTATATAGACTTACAGAATTTAAACCAAATCTAATTTGCTGGTATGTCATACGATGTAATTTGCTAAGTATCTACAGCTATTGATTATTTCCTTTGGTAAGTAACAAACTTTTTTTCTTGCTCCAGTGTACCTTATTTTTTCAAGACGTGTTTCACCTTTTACTTTAAGGCATCTTCAGTGGGATCAAGAATGATTCAGTTTTGTTTTGATATGTGATACTTGCAGATTATAAAACAGTTCACATCTTCTTTTACGTGAATAACTGATTACTTACAGTTAATTGAGTTTTTGCCGGACATCTGCGATTCCCCTAACCTGGTCACATGCTGGAGATTGAACTAAAACTTAGCTTATGGAACGTAAGCACATTTTTGTGTTCGCTCTTTTTTCTTCTGTCACTAGCTGTAGACATTTTACCGAAAACTCTGATTTAAAGATGTAACTACACTGTGTTCACCTCATGTCCCTTCCTGTTTGGTTTCTTTACGTACATGTTGCCAACCTAAAGAATTATATGCTGAAAACTAATGTTTGTTTATTTCTGTTCTCCTTATATCTGTATGTGTGTGTGGCTAGCCAGTGATAGTTATAAAAAGTTGAAAGTGAATGCAGTAGGTGTCAAAAAAAAAATGGTTCAAATGGCTCTGAGCACTATGCGACTTAACTTCTGAGGTCATCAGTCGCCTAGAACTTAGAACTAATTAAACCTAACTAACCTAAGGACATCACACACATCCATGCCCGAGGCAGGATTCGAACCTGCGACCGTAGCGGTCACGCGGCTCCAGACTGAAGCGCCTTTAACCGCACGGCCACACCGGCCGGCAGTAGGTGTCAGAGAGTGGTTGAAAGGTTTGGTGTTCAGCTGATTTTCGTTTTGGTTTAAATGTTTTGTGCAGGAGTTCATGTAAAAGTGAATTCATTGCTTACATTAATAGATAAAATAGTAGAATAACATTTCAACGGATGATTATTATCAGAATACTAGCACCCAACCCCTTTCTCCTCACTCTTACATGAACTGCTCCACAAGATATTTAAATCAAAACTCGAAACAGCTGAACGCGAAAACTTTCAATGCGCTCAGGCATATATTACATTCACATTCAGTTTCTTCAGCTCAGCTTGGCTAACTACACACACATAGAAACAGATATAAATAAAACAGAATGAACAGACTTTAGTTTTCGGCATATGCTTCGTTAGGTTGGCAACGAGTACATAAACAAACCAAATAAGAAGAAACATAAATTGAGTACACAGTAGTTACGACTCTAAATCAGTTTTTGGTGAATATTCGCAGCCAGTGACAGAAGAATAATTGTGCTCCACACCAATCAGCGCAAAGAACATAAAAGTTGTTACGGAAAAAGTTTGTAACGTGAAATTAATGTGCTTACGTCTTGCAAGTGATTTTATCATGCGATCTACAGCCTGCGACCAAATGAATGGAAACGCAGGCGCCAGCCAAAACTTCGATTACCTGTCAGTAATCACTTATTCACGTAAAAAATAAGACCTGAACTGTTTCATAATCTACAAAAGACACAAAGATTCCACTGGAAGTGCCTTAAAGCAAAAGGTGAAAAGCGTATAGAACAAACAAAGTACGCCACAGGAAGAAAATGGCGTTTGTTATTTACAAAACGAATATTTCTGTGCTTGCTGCAGTGATGGCCACGTAAACCACTTTACGCGTTATAATCTAATTGCCGATTCCATATTTGGTTGCAAAATACCGTATTTATTTTTTGTTTAGTTTCAGACGACGTTCGTGCATCCTTTAATATGCGTGAGAATGGTCACTTGATATCTGAAGTCAGCGGAAAAGCCTCCGCTACACAAAAAACGTATGCCAGCATATGTGAAAGTGCATTACGATACATTTGCCACCGATGACTTCTACACAGTTTAAGAACTGTCAGTGCATTCGAAAGTCATAGATAATGCGTAACCAGTCATTGGTTGTTTCATGAAGGAATAAATGTCTTATGGAAAATGCTACAAATGGCAGAGTGGCCACAATAGCAATTGAACTTTATCATTTGCTGACAGTCGCCATAACAAAACTTCATTCAAGTTGTAAATTTTCCTTAACATAAGGCTGTTTGCAGAGACTAATAGAGATGTATACACAAATACATCACAAATATATGTGCTAGAGGCTACATTAAACAAATATTCCGGCAATAAATACGCAACTGACCTACCTAACGAAAAGTGATGTTATTTGCTGTTGGGCTGCATTAACAATAAATACATTTTGTCTGTGTGTTGATACAGTGTTCCGCAGTAGTCTATCCTCTACAGACCTCTTTATTTCTACATAACTATTGCATTCTACATCCATTATAATCTGCTTACTGTCGGCAACCCTTGGCCTCACTCTACCATTTAGCCTCGATTACCAAACTGACAATTCTTCGACGCCTCATAATATGTCCTGTCAACTAGCCCCTCTTGTAGACAAGTTGTGCCATAATTTCCTCTTCCTCCTCTATTTAATTCCGTACCTCTTCTTTAGTTACATTATCCTCATATCTAATCTTCAGCATTCTTATTTATCACCACTTTTTTAAAGCGTCCATTGTCTTCTTGACAGAACTATTCATCGCCAGCACCATTTTGAAGAATCATGAAAGAATAATACATATTTGGAACAGAGTTTTCGAAACCAGATTTTAAATTCTAAGACATTTCCTGGTGTAGCTGCAAACTGACAATACTTTATTGGTTACAAGCTGCAGTTTACAACTAAAGAGACAGTAAACGATAGCAAATTAAGGAGATGGAACTTGAATAAGTCAAGACCCACAGTTTTTTGATAATCTTCAGGATACCATAAGGCAACGACTGACTGAAACAGAGGAAGGAATCCACTACAATACGAATGGATATCTTTAAGAGAAGAAGTGGTGAATTGAGCAGAGGATGTGAATGGGAAAAAGCTACAGTAGAAATCGTTGGATAAAACGTGATATATTAAATTTAATTGACAAGGGGGAAAAAACAAAAATGCAGCAAATAAAGTAGGGCATGGGAAATAGAAATGTCTAAATATGACATTGACAGAGAGTCCAAAATCAAAACGTGATTTTGCACTTGGAAAACATAGGAGAATGAAAATGAGAAAGAAGAAATAAAACACTGTTCTAAGGAAAAGTAACTGTCAAGAACGCATTTGGCAAGCCAGAACTAAGTAAATAAGAGAAAACTATAAGGTGGAGGGAATATGTAGAGAGGAGAGGGGGGAGGGGTTATACTAACTAACATGAGCACAATGTTAGATTCCTGTGAAAAGTCTGAACACACAAGGCAGTACTGATCCTACCACTTAGCTAAATAGACAGACTGGAGAACGGTAAAACTGTGTTTATAGCATTTGCATGTTTAGAGAAAGGTTTTGACAATCTTAATTGAAAAACATTCTTTGAAGCTCTGGAGATCTCTTCGATAAAACACAAGGACACAAGATCATCTACAACTTGTACAGAAACCAAACTGCATTTCTAAGACTTCAATGACTTGAAAGGGAAGCAGTAATTGAGAAGGCAGAAGTTGAGAGGATATAAAATGAAGACTGTCAATAGCAAGAAAAGTGTTCTGGAAAAGAAAATTTGTTCACATCGAATATAAATTCTAATGGCTGGGTACTATTTTATAAAGGTATTTGTGTTGAGTGTATCCTTGTTTGTAAGTGAAGTGTAGACAATGAATAATTCTATCAAGAAGACAATGGACGCTTTCAAAATGTTATGACCACTCTGCCATTTGCAGCATTACATGAAACAACAACCAATGGCTGATTATTTATTATCCATGACTTTCGAATGCACTGTCACCTCTCAAACTATGTAGAAGTCGTCAGTGGCAAATATATCATAATGCACTTTTACATACACTGCCTTACGTTTTTTGTGCAGTGGAGGCTTTTCCCCGACTTCAGGTAACATGCGACCATTCTCAGAGATATTAAAGGATGCACGAACGTCGCATAAAACTATTTTTAATTACCCTTTTTGTAGGGGAAAGCAGGTTAAACAAAAAATAAATACGATATTTTGGCAACCAAATATGGAATCGGCAATTGGATTATAACGCCTAAAGTTGTAACTGTGAAAGCAATTATTATGACTGTTCCTTCATAACTACTTGCAAGACTGTGATCAGTGAGATATTATGGATATTGAAAACGATTCACATAATATTATAGTTGGTACTTTATGCCAAGGTGTTTGATCAGGGATGTAAAATCTTTCGGTAAAAGAAATCGACTTATCAAAGGCTACACATCTTGCCTGTAAAGATTGTTTTAGCGATGCTGGAAAGAGTAATTGGCAAAGCCTATCAGCCAATATATCGTTCTGCTCTCAGCTTTAAAAAGAATTTCAATATGTTGACTAAATTTCATACCCAACAATGTATTACGTAAAATGCACTATACGCAAAGTCCGCGCAATGCGTTTTTGCCTCTGCACACGCATTAAAATTTCGTATAACGGTTTACGTAAATGCGATACAGCAAGTAACCACTACGAGTAACGAAAAGAAATTCGGTCCTTTATCGAGAGATGATATCAGGCTGTAACATGGATAAGAATCAAAGTTTTCAACCGAATAGTTTCCTTAAAATCGGATGATAAGTATTTCACAGCTGCCGCCGCGTCCGCGCCAGCGGTTCGGCGGAAGTTCGTGTTGCCTGGGGTTCTGCACCTGACTTCATGCTCAGTGCTTTCTGTGATTGACGGCACGGACCTGGAGCATGCCATGTGGCAGCGGCAGCAGTTCGACATGGGAAAAACGCGATGCAGAGGTCGCTATGCCGCGCCGCTGACGGCGTTTCCATGGCAACCAAGGACGGTTTTGCAGCACGGCAGCCCTAGTGGGAAGCGGCCTAATCACGCTGCTGCACTGTGATGGGGATCGGCCTTAAGAAACCACCCAGTCGTTGCTGCTGCAAGAATACTGTACGCGTACACATGTGCAAACCGAAAACGTCTCCCCCTAACGCGCTCAACTGTGCTTCGCTGTCAATCACATTGTTATTCTGATCTGACTATTGTCTCAATCGGAAATCTTTTTCACAATCAGAGATCATTAGACAGGGTGCTCTGTGCTTCAAGTGATGTCTTCTACAGAAAAACTTTGCAATTTCCAAAGCTTTGCAGTCAGCACGTCTTTAGAGACTGCAAAGAGGTGAGGTAGTCATTTCAGACTACTACACATCGATTCCCATTAGTCGACTTCGAGAACGCTACCAAGATGGCGATTCCAGTTGAATGGAATAACGCTGTTACAGGCAGATGTGAAGGAATCCTGACTTCTAGGATTCCAAGCCGGGTGATATTGTCTCCAATGCGTACAGTCGATCTTCGAGGTGCTGTAAAATTTAAGCTTGCAGAGTAGGCCAGGAACTTGCCAACCAGGTTGCACACAATGTCGGCAGCTCTTCCCGCAACTCGTCGCTGCCAATCCTTAAGTGTGCTGGCAAGGCTTGCCTCCAACTTATTTAACCACTTGCAGCTTCTTGAGGCCTGTACCGGACAGGCAGAACCCCCAAAAGAAACAACTTGCCAGCCATGTGCCAGACACACACACACACACACACACACACACACACACACACACAGTCAAAGAGAACAGCTTTCAGCATATACTTAGTTAGGTTGGCAGTATATACATAAACAAACCAAATAAAAAGAGTGTGTGTGTGAATTCCTAGTTGACCAAACTGCTAAGGTCATCGGTCCCTAGACTTACACACTGCTTGAACTAGCTTATGGTAAGAACAACACACACACCAATGCCTGTGGGAGGACTCAAACCTCCGGCGCGAGGGGCTGCACAGTCTGTGACATGGCGTCACTAATCACGTGGCCAGATGCCCCACAGGTAATTGCAGCATATGCCTCTGTCATTGGCATTCCTTAATTTGGCTCAAGTAGTGTCTAACAAATCAGTAGAGACCTGGCCAGTGATACCTGTCTCTGATTCTGCCTAGGGTTTTCACGAATCCCAGGTGACCAGATGTTGGAGCATCATGGAAAAACTTCGGGATATCTGGCTTTAGAGGAGCAGGGATTACAAGCAGCTATTTATACCCTATTGGAGTATAGTTTCTCTTAAACAATATTCTGTTAATTAACTGGAGTCCTGATTGGTTGGCTCCTTCTCCTTCAAGGCTTCTATGATTGTCAGCAGTGTTGAATCCTCCCTCTTTTCAGCAGCAATGTCATTTAATGTAATGATGACTGAGATTTCATCCACATAGCCATATTCTGCCAAAGGATTCTTTGAAAGACAATCACTATCTTATATTTGCACAAACTTTCATATACCACTGTGATGTTCTCTTGAAGCCTCAGTGTGTACCTCACCAATCGACCCAATAGAACCTTCAGGCTAGTCAGTCAGCAGGGGGATTGGTCATTGAGCCATGGTGGCTTTAATTTTTGTGGTATGGCAGTCCGCTGGCGCCATTAACTATTTGGGTTGCTGATATCGATTTGAGAATATGTCGCGAGCAAGGATCTTTGATCAAGGCATGTGTTGTAGGTTTGGCAGGTCTGGGCACAGTCAGTTGGTTGATGGGCACATGGCTGGCAAGTTGTTGCTTTTGGGAGCCTCCGCTTGGCCATATGGGCCCCAAAAAGCTGCGAGTGGATAAATCAGTTGGAATCAAGCCTTGCCATGTCACTTAAGGATTGGCAGCAGCGGGTTGCGGGAAGAGCTGCTGATGTTGCGTGCAAACTGGTTGGCAATTTCCTGGTCCACTCTGCAAGCTTAAGTTTTACGGCACCTTGAAGATCGCCTGTATGGATTGGAGACAATAGTACCTGGCTTGGAATCCTAGGAGTCATGGTTCCTTCACATCTGAGTGGAGTTAATTGTTCTTTTCTTATCTTTTGGATATCTGACATTGTACATCTGTGTTTATTAGAAATTAGGTCTGTTACATTAATGCACTTCTCAGTGACTGTATCTCCCACCATCAGTCAGTGTAACTGATCGCAGTTTATTATTCCAGGCCATATTCCATGCAAGTGCATGAGTGTTCTGTGTTATAAATTTTTTAACTTGTGTCTGTAGTCGCTTTTGTGGTAATCTGAGATTTCCCACATCACAGGCTTTCTCGTCTGTATTATTATTTGCACATATTACTGATCCCTTCTGACGTGTGTTGGCAGGGTAGCTTTGACAGTGGACTACACGTTCCTGTTCCTGGGCCTGGAGCAGAGACATGTTTGCTTTCTGCTGTGGCAGCACTTCCATCATCACATGACGTCTAGGTTGGCTGGCAATCTAGCGCCTCTACCAGCCACGTTGTGGTGGCTCAAGTATGTTGATCGTTTATATGTGTCACAGCGGAGTGTCGCCGATTAATCGGGAACTGTTAGGCTGTCCTATTTGGTGAATTCAGTAAGCTCATGAGGTTTAAAATGTGTTCTGCAAGCCTGAAGTTGCTCCTCGCTACATCTGTTCTTTCACTAATCATTCAAACCTTGCACCATTATTGCTACTTATGGAGTGCTTTATTTTTTAAGGACTTTTACTTGTCGATACAAACTGCTGAACCATTCCTTTGATCCACAGTCATTATCTAACTCCATTCATTGTGAAACTTGCCTGCTTGTTCCTGGTTAGCTGTGATTGCCGTCTGCTGTAGTTCTCAGCTTACCTTGTATTTTGGGCAACTGGATTTTTATTAAGGGTCATTGCCAATGTTCCTGCTGACGTGTACCAGTGAGAAGTCACATTTAAGTTACATGTCCTCCCAATGTATCTTGTATTTGGTCAACTGTATTTTTATTAAGGTCATTGTCAATCTTTCTGCTGGTGTGTACCAGTTGGGAGTCAGAGTTAAACTGTATGCCTTCCCAGCTTTGCCTGTATTTTGGGGGATTGTGATTTATTGCTTAAGGGATTTTTATTCAGACTTATACATTGTTAAAGGCTTTACAACTGCCACAATCAGTGCCATGGCTTGTTATGCTTTCTATATTTTGGATGGGCGTTGTCCACTTGTGTAACATGTTACCCATGCTTGGAAATTGTCAGTACATTTAGCGCCTGTCATTGTAATTCATTTTACTGATAAAATTGTGTGTTGAACCCGCATGATGTGACTTTTTTCTTGAACTTGGGAACTGTATACCCCTGCTTACAAGCCCTGCTCTTAATGGTATAAATTGTTAAAGTTTGTTGTTAATGATGAGTTTTTAAAATGATTATGAGCAATGTTAGTCTTTTAACAAGGTTTTTTAAATTTAACTGTAATATTAAGCAACGAAGTTCATTCCATGAAACGACAAATTACGAATTATGTGGATCCACCTTCCATGTGTTTTCCTTAATGTTATCCCAACCCTAGTTGTATCAGTGTTCTGTCACAGTGATGAATGGTTTGCCAAATAAACATTGCCAGAACTTCTTGATGGCCCAAAAAACTGCAATTTGCTTCTTCTCAGTTGTAGAGAAGTTCAATTTGGACTCGGAGAGTACTATGGAAGCAAGATCTATCACGATTTCAGTGCTGTCCTGAATGTGAACGAGAATCATCCCTATTCAAAAATTGTTAGAGTAAGTGTGGAGTTAGAGTAAGTGTGGAGTTCTGTCAGGGCATTTTCATCGTGCAATGCTAGAACTGGAGAAGTTTTAGCACCTCCATCAGGACAAGGATAGACCTTACTTCAAGTAAATTTGGCGTCTCCCTGCAACAGTTCTTGCAAAGTACATGGCTTAATACAGAAGACCTTTATGAATTGCTGGTAATATAAGCAAATTCCGAGAAAACTTCTCACATCATGAATGCGCCAAGGAGTTGGAGAATCTGTGACTCCACTTATTTTCTCTGAATTGGGATGGACTCAATCGCCATTCACTAGGTATCACAAGATTTTTATTTCTTGGGCGAAGAAGAGGCACTTTTTCGGATTTAAGTGGAGACCTACAATCTGAACACACATGTTTGTCAGGAGGCTTAGATGCTCTTCAAATGTCTTAGAGAAAATGATATTGTCATCCAGATAGCAAAGACATGTCGTCTATTTAAGGGATCAAATCAGGTTGTTCATCACACTTTCGAAGGGGGATGGAGCATTACACAGTCAAAATGCCGTAACTTTAAACCCATAAAGGTCCTTCTGAATTATAAAGGCAGTCTTTTCGTTGTCAGATTCATCAGCCTCGATCTGACAGTAACCTTGCTGCAGGTCTGCAGTTGAGAAATAATTTGCTTCTTTCAAACTGACTAAGGTAGTGGTCAGCAACCTTTTAACAGGCAGGGACAAAATGAAATAAAGGCAGGCCACACATGTTAGTAATTTTGTGTATCTGTAACTATATCGACGATATTAAAAATCCAAAAACAAAAATATTTACATTTTCATTTTATTAATCGTCATTTTATTAATAAGTAGGAACAATGATAAGAAGAAAATGATAAAAAACAAACAAATTAAAAGAAAACGTCGAAATGATTATACATGTGAGACAAATCACAATGATAAGAAGAAAATGATAAAAAACAAACAAATTAAAAGAAAACGTCGAAATGATTATACATGTGAGACAAATCACAATTTAATGTGATTTTTGATGCTGTATTTGACAATCTATTTGCAGAACTGGTTATGTTTATTGCACAAGAAGGCCCAGTCTCCTGCCACAAAGTTGGCAACAATGGCCACAAATATCTAGAATCTGATATCTACAGGATCAACTCTCAAGATAGTGATAAGTTTCATATTGATCATAATGAAAGGAATTTAAAGACTAGTCTTAGAGAACACACATATAGTCAATGAAGAATGAATTTGGTACAGTTTTTGATAAAGAAAAATGCAGAGGATAATAAGGAAGTGTTGAATAAGGCGTCAAAAGGACAACTATTGAACCAACTGGAAGAAATAGAAATTATTTACATAGGAATTGGCAACCAGGACCACTGCTGAATGAACAGAATGAGTTCAACCTGAATGTGCTTATTTTGATGTATTCAGAAAACTACTAGCTTGAGCAGTGTCATGCACTGCAGAAGCTTTGCATGCTGTCGTGTGCCCCGTCCCACTAATGGTGAGGAGACTGGGCCTTCTTCTGCAAGCTCCACCACAGGAAAACAAAAACTTCCAAGGGAGAAGACATAAGGTGGCGCCACTGAGATTCCACTTCTAGTGTTTCATCGACTATCGAGATTTTAATTAATGTCATTGTCCTGTTAATTATCTTACTTACATGTATGGTTAATAGTTTTGTCATCCTGAAAGTTTTTGATTTGTAAATGTGATATTACTTTCAAACTTTTTACTCTGGCTTTGAAACAGTTGTGTGTTCTTTATTCTGCCAGGCTATAAGCTTCCTATTATTACACTTTACAAATTTTATGTGGGTTTTAAGCGTGGATTTAATTCCCACATTTGTATGTCGATTCATGTTTTATTGTTAGATGCTCTTTTTTACACGGGAAATAAATGCAGAGCAATTACTTAAAATTATTTCTATAAATACAGGCTACACCAAGCTCATTACCAGTACTTACTAAAGTACCTAGCTATATAGACTGACATCAATATATCAAGATATTTTGTGGTATTTATGGCTGGTATGAATGGCTGTTAATCTTATTAGTATTTTTTATTTGTCTTATGTATTTTATGATATTGTGATATATATGCATAGCTGTCATTCATGTTAGCATTTTTCATTTGCCTCATGTATCACTAGGCCTGTTATAGAAATTGCTTAGGTTGTTACACCACTGTTTTTCTATTTGTAACGTATATGCAGATGGCAATGGCCAAAACCGATAGTTGTGAATTGTACAATTTATGATCATGATAGACCTTTCCAAAAAAATAACTAAAGCACACTGTTTTACTAGTTTGTTGTCGCTATACAGGCAGCCAGGTTTTGCAACTATTTTGGCTACCTTTAAACACACACATACACCTAATGTGTCACTTTGAACTTGAACCTACAAACTGTTTGTTGTTTCTTTACTGACGATTTGGGTGCATTAATTTTATTTTTCCATAAATCACTCACAAGACATTCAAATTTTGCGTAACGCTCTCTACAGTAATGCTGTTTAAGATTACATTCGTTTTGAACAGCAATAGTTTTTATAGCGTATTAAGCACAGAGGTTTTCCTGTACAGCCAATAAAAAAGTATAAATCTGCCTATGCATTGTTAAACACAGGATTTTCTTCCAGTACCTTCTTTTTTGATCCATTTGTAACAGTTATTAAGCCCACAACAAGGAGATACAACAACAGAAATATTATTGTGTTATAGGAATACTATTTATCTCTGTGAACTACAGTGTGGTAAATAAAAAACAGCTCTCACACTTACCGAAATTAAAAAAAAAAAAGTTGTTAGTTTCGTGCAACGCCTTGGATGCACATTAACTCGTTCACTGGATCCGCCCGCACTGGTGGCATGTGGGCGGCAATTGTCTTTGCGGTCTGCGTTTCGATCAGTCGTCGTTGTTGCCTCTATTTCAGTTTAGACCTGAAATCAGAATAGTTCCGAATGGTAAGACCTGTATTTAAATCAGTTGCAGGCCTCAAGGAGAAGATTCAAATGGCTCTGAGCACTATGGGACAACATCTGTGGTCATCAGTCCCCTAGAACTTAGAACTACATAAACCTAACTAACCTAAGGACATCACACACATCCATGCCCGAGGCAGGATTCGAACCTGCGACCGTAGTGATCACGGGGTTCCAGACTGAAGCGCCTAGAACCGCTCGTCCACCCCGGCCGGCCCAAGGAGAAGACACGTGGGCAATATGCAGACCTCGAGCTGCGGCTTGCCAACCGCAGGCCTAGTGTGTCATCAGATTGCAGCTATGGATAAATAATTTTCTTCACGATTTTGTCCAATCTGTGGTAATTGATGCAGAAACGCCATGTGCCATCCTTCTTCTTCAGTAAAACCACAGGAGATCTACCGTACCTTCCTTCGTCGTCGGCGTTGTCGTTGTTGCCGTCAGGCACCGTTATACCAAGTGGAAAGGCGCGTCGATCTTAGAGCATGAGATATGGTAATTTTAAGTCATTGACAACACACAACGGTCACAGTAGCACCTGATTCCAGAACAGCTGCAGTAGTTAGGATCTACGAACTACCCCCTCTTGACCAGGTCCCCAAAACTTATCTCGTAACGAGATCCCTTCGAAGCAAATTGTCATAACGATCGTCTATAAAGGCTTCGCCCAACGATAAGAAATGTTACAGTTTATGGAATAATAACAGATACGACCAAACTGTCTTGTTTCTTCTGTTTTATTTAACATAACTTTGTTCACAGTTTTATTTCGCATTCACCACTCATTCACCGAAACCCTTTGATTAACAGGTTTGGTTGCTTGACACCAACCGTCAATGATAATGATACAGTTTTTCTCCTTTTCATAAATTGAAGCCCGCTCTCCGTGATATAATAAAAAAAACCGGTCTCAATACCGCGTCCCTCGTGAGATGCGTGTAGATTTATTCCGGAATTTACCGCCCTGTAGGTGTACTCAATTTAATGACCACACTTCACTACCCGCGATTTCGTGTAACTAAATGTCCAGTTGTTAGTCTGATTATACACCGTAGCTATTTAAAATTCGCCCCTATATTTTTCACAACGCACAATTAGCACTTCTTTACTTTTTTTTTTCTAAGAGTAGACGGAAAAAAAGACGCCGTATCATCGGCTTAGTCGATATAAAGCAAAACATCTTAATATGCCCAATTTTACCTCTTCTTATAAGATCGGCTACCTTACTCATTAATTTACTATATATTATTTCCAGTAACACTAAACAGGTATCGCCGTTATGTTTTAATTGTATTCAAAAGCATGTTACTATTATTATGACCGACCAAATCGTAACAAATCGTGCGGCGTGCGTTTTTAACGATAACTTTACGCTATTCAAGTTCCGTTACAGCTATCTTGACTCGTAATGGTACAGAGAGAAGCAAGGACTCTCTGAAGGTTCAGCGATATCATCTTGTAACACCTTCTCCATCTTCTCCCGGATTATCCATCATTCAGCCTGTGACACTCTATATGAGCGCTAGCTCATTGGTGGATGATACCCAGTGTTGTGTTTCACCATGGACCGCTTGGTCTGTCTTTCCTCCACTTCTGATCTGAAAGCATCCGAAAATTGACGCAGGACAGCAATCATTGACAGTATGATAGTAGATTTCACCCCTGTGTAATGGTAGCGTAGCACAGTTCTTAACCGACAGTACTGGACTGTTTGGCCGTCCCTACCCTTATACGTTTAAGGATGAGTTGTGGCTGCTCGTCACAATCAGTGATTCAAAGTTCTCCTTAACCATCTACAATGCATATGGCTGTCGAGGGTATGTAGATTTCTTTTGCGAGCTTGAACAGCTAGTTGCAAGTGCCAAAAGCTTCACAGCATCTCGACTGAGGTTTGGAACTCGTGCTGTTGATGACGACAGGATGGCAATGTCTTCAGCGGCAAACAGCCCATCAAAGCAATGTTTGCTGTGTGTGCTTGTCCTAATATTTCTCCAGTCCGGAGCTCAGATAGTTCATAGCCTATAATTGCTTGTGGTGCCTGCAAAACGTTCCATCCCAGAATAATATTATGATTAAATTCAGCTAAAACGACAGAATGCATTCTGTCAATGATAGTTATTCTTGCAATAAGTGTTCCTATCAGCTGGATGTATTTCCTATTTGCGACCCTCAGCACAGTTGCTTTTATATCACAGACTTGTCGGATCTTCATCCATGGTGGCCTCACTTCCATAGATGGTCGCCTTGCTTAGTTTTCCTGAATTAGGTGGCAAGGCGAGATGCTCATACCTCTGTATGGGGACTGTGAACAGCTACAGTATATTTACTTGTAAATTATAGATTGCAGCGATCAGTCGTCCTTTCTAGATTTCGGCTAGAAGCTAGCCATTCTCAATGCACTATTATTTTCGCTCAATGCATGTAATACCTGTTGGTCGGGCTTCATCCACGGTTCGTTGAATGAGCATTTGATGGAATACTATTGTGTATAAATGTTACATTTGAGTCGAACTGACTGTGGCGTACTTCTGTTGACAACTTTATCAAATCGTGTACTTCATTGTTCACAATTTGGAACTTACATTCCACATATGGGGCTCCACCAATCTGTAGCCCCTGCTACTTTTTCTGTGCATAATATCTATGTGTTTCTTTCTTCAAAGTAATAATAATAATCGTACATCTGTAATAGCTGCTCTGTTGATCTAAGTGATTTGTTTGTGAAGGGAAACTGTTACCTATTTCTTCCTATGTTTTATTTGGAAATCTAGAAAGATCTCTTACTAATCATAACTAATATCTGATCATTTAACTAATTTCAAGATAGATCGTTATACATGGAAGTACCTTACCAATTTAGTTAAATGCTTTTATTGAATGAGACTGCAGCAGTTTTCGTGTTTTCTACTACACTCTTGAACTCATTTACAGTATCTATCAGCCACAAAGTATCCTCAAACGAAAAGTTTTGTGACCGCGAACGCTTATCACTCATGTTTGACCCACTATTTCTACAGAAGACGACTTAATAAATATGAAATGTCGTACATGAAAATACTCAGAATGCTCTTCAGCTGTTGCCATCTTAACTGGACATCAACGCTATTCTGGGAATAACAAACTGAGAAATAAAATGGTGATGTACATTGCGCACTGGAAGTTAACTCGTGATTAGTCCATATCTCGGTTAGCTTGCCCTTAGTGGTGCAACTTAGGAGATGCAACTTTTGTCATACCACAAAAAGTTCAGCTTGTTCATACCTTGATGTGCAACTTTCCTATCACCACTGCTCCCTGGCGGTGGTATTTCGGAATACGAGCATTCTGTCGTAGTTATCGTGCAGTAGTTGCTACTGTGATCTACTTTACAGTGCAGACAGCATTTTCATCTCTGAGTGTTATTTCTTGTATAAATGTGTTGTTTCCCTTGATTTATCCCTGTGCGAAGCCTATTTTCGGATTCAGCATTTGGGTTTCGTCTTTCTTGTATTTCACTCTTGTCACAGCTCTGAAGCCATAACCTGCACTGTAACATTCATACCCGCCCATATGATTTCAATTGACACCACATTGAAAGCTGGGCAGCTACATAGAATTTGTGGCGTCCTGTGTGAACGGTAGCTCACGATGCCACTACAGCAAGCCACAAACGGTGGTGCCACATTAGATGCGTGTGTGAACCCGGCTTTAGGTACAGTGTGCAAGCAAAATCCATGGCTGTAGAGGACACCGCCACTGTAAGCACCAACGTGACATGCCAGTCGGATGCCATTCTGTGGGTATAAAAGAGGGAACTTTGCCTGTCCATGTTCACGACAGTCAGTTTTAGCCCCTGACAAATATGGCGGAGGATTTCATCGAAATTTTGGAATTTTATCCGAATCTGAAGCGGCAAGTGAACCCAGAAATTGTTATACAAAAAACAGTTTTGTTTTGAAATTTCGTTTGATATTGTAAATCATCGGAATAGAAATTTGGATATGAAGGGCGCATATTACGAACAGCCTGGAGCCTTGAGAGCTACTTCATCTTCTATACTGTGAAATAAATCTCTTGTACTGCAAGTTCTTTGTTTTCCATATTTTGAGAGGCGATACTATGGATCAAAACAAGAAAAAACTGTCCACTAAACATGGGCTCTAAAGTGCATACCTGAAGAGCTATAAATACTTGTTCAGTGAAACACATCTTTCCTGCTGAACAAGTGATCACAGCTCTTATGGTATGCATTTAGAGCCCATGTGTACTAGACAAGTTTTCTTGTTTTACTCATAAAAGATTTGTTTCACAGTACCGAAGATGAAGTGCTCATAATTCTTAAGCTATGCATTTTAGAAGCCATCATTACTAGACATTTTTGCTTCGAAAGGTAGTTCCTGTCGTATCCCTCTATTCATTTAATACACTCTAAGGAAAAAAGGAACAAAAACAATGCACAACGAAAGAATTATCCAAGTTGTTGGGTTGATTTGTGGGAGGAGACCAAACTGCGAGGTCATCGGTCTCATCGGATTAGGAAAGGATGGGGAAGGAAGTCAGCCGTGCCCTTTCAAAGGAACCATCCAGACATGTGCCTAAAGCGATTTAGGGAAATCACGGAAAACCTAAATCAGGATCGCCGGATGCAGGATTGAGCCGTCATCCTCCCGAATGCGAGTCCAGTGTGCTAACCATTGCGCCACCTCACTCAGTGAAATTATCCGAATGGGATGGAAATCAGTAGATATGATGTACATGTACAGACACGCAAGCGAGAACAATTTAAGAAAAACTGGATGGTTTCTTCAAGAGAAAGAGCTTCACAAATTGAACAAGTCAATAACGCATTAATCCACCCCTGGCTGTTATGCAAGCAGTTATTCGACTTGGCATCAATTGGCAGAAATTTTGGTTGTCCTCCTGAGGGATATCGTGCTAATTCTGTTCAACTGGCACATAAGACCATCAACATCCTGAGCTGATTGAAGGGCCCTGCCCATAATGTTTCAAACGTTCTCAGATGGGGAGAGATCTGACGACTATGCTGGTCAAGATATGGTTTGGCAGGCACGAAGACAAGCAGCAGAAACTTTCGCCGTGTATGGGCGGGCACTATTTTGCTGAAACGTAAACCCAGGATTGTAAACTATGAATGGCGAGAAAACAGGGCGTACAATATTGTCGATGTACTGTTGTGCATTTAATAGTGTCGCAAATAATAACCAAATGGGTACTGCTATGAAAAGAAATGGCACCTCAGACCATTATTCCTGGTTGTCGGGCTTTATGGTGAGTGACAATCATGTTCGTTCCCACAGCTGTCTGGGGCATCGTCAGATACATCTTTGCTGGTCGCCAGGGCTCCATTCCAAGCAGGACTTATCACTGAAGATATTTTTACACTATTCAATGAGATTCCAAGCCTATTGTGCCAGTCACCACTGTAAACGGGCATGTTGATTTACAGATATAAATGATAGCACAAGGGGTGCTGAGCTCAGCCTCTTTCTTTGAGCCTTGAGTGGTCCTTGTGGTCACTGAAACACTAGTTGCATGCCGTATTGATGACTATGATGAATCCATGGCCTTGAGTGCCTCTCTGACGATTGCTCGGTCCTCACTTTCAGTCATCTTTCTAGGTCGACCGCTTCCTTCTCGGCGCTATGTTCAGCCATGGTTCATCCATTCCTGCATTGTCGAATAGTGGCTTTGTTCCTATTCAAATGTTGAACGATTTGTCGATTACTCCAAAAGGTTTCTTTGAGCCTCTTTCAAATGCTGAGATATGCGTATATTGTTCATCCATGGACCGTAGAGTATATGTTACAACAGATGTTCATGGGCAGCGGCATCATTACGTTGCAGAGCAGGAAGTATGTTATACTCCCTGTAACTACTGATTGCTGTCTGACTCATATGCAAATCATTTAAATATTCATGCATTATCTATCATCTCTGTATGTTGCAGTTTATGTTGTTGAAACCAAGGAGCTGCCCTCTGATGAATATCTGCAGCTGCAGTATGAATCAAATAATGGATTAATGAGCCATATGTACTCTAGATGAGATGAGAACAGAAGATGCTGACTCAACAGATCGCCAAGATACGACTGGCAAGAATGTGATGACATGGGTGGCGAAAGGTGGTATGTAGTATTTGTTAAGGTGACCATATTTTCTAGACTCAAATTCAGGACATTAACATATTTCCTAGGTCCAAATCCCGGACACATTAAAATTTTTGCAAAATAGGCTATATTTATTTATTATATGAGAAGACGGTTTTAATTAAATATAATAAATACAAAATATAAATTAAATTTGTTACAAAGAAAAGCACAGTCACATTTTATTAATGCCTTCTAAGATGAATAAGTGTGATCAGGACAACTGTATTTATCAGTGCTGTGAATTTTCTTTATCGAGTCTGTATTTTTCAACAACATATGAAAAAACTCGACACAAGTTTCATCATAATTTATTCTACTTACTAACATTGCTTTCATGGTTTCTACAGCCAACTGTGTTTTGTCACTTGTCCATATAAAGTTCATGTGCGAAAATACCCTTTCAGTAGCAGCATTAGTGCCAGGAAAGCAAAAAAAGAAACTCTACTAGCTTGAGTACATTTGAGAATGGCACATGATTCTGGCTGAAATGAGAAATCATCTCAACCCATCTTTGACCTGGAACAGTGTTGTTAGCCGTCCATTCAATGATTTTCTCAGTGGTTACAAACTGTTTGACACTGACATACTTATCATACATTACATTTTCTGCAAACTGAACATATGGCACAGTTTCGCTAACTAGAGAAGAAGTTCTTTCAGTGTCATCCCATACAGATATTTGATTCAAGGTAACCCAATTGTAGCAGTCCAAGTTCTGGAAACTTTTTTCAGTCCACTTTTTTAAGTAGGATAGAGCAGTTTCATAGAAAAATAATACAGCACCATGAAAACTCTTTACCTCTGCTGGAAGCAGACCTACCTCTGTTTCAAGAATTATTTTAATTCTTGAGGGAAGGAACTGGTCTTCAATTTTGGACGGCAATGTAGTTTTCAACTTACTAATACCATCAGCCACTTCAAATATAGTGACTGTCTGTCCTTCAACTTTTTTAACTGCTTCATGAAATGATGAAGCCTGACTGTGAACAAAGTATAGCCATACTTCAGCAAAGGGTTTTGAAAGAAGTTTTGAAGTAAATGGATACTTTTTTCAGATTGGAAGTATGATTTTAGAGGTTTAAACATTTTGAGGACTCGCTCGACAGCAGGCAACAGTGCTAACCATCTTGTTTGAGCATAACCCAAAACCATTGCAAAATCTTTTCAACAAAGCTGCAAAAGTCCTTCAGAGTTTCACCCCTCACAGTGTATGATTTGAAATACAGAAATATTTTGGAAACTACCATTTCTATATCTACAGGCAAAATATCAGTAGCTGCTCGAACAGTATTATGCAGTATATGAGCAGCACAACCAACCCCTATCAGTCTATGACCAAGTTCCACTTGTATTTTAGTAAAAACATTATTCTGACTTTTTCCTTCAGCACTTCCAAAATTGCAATTAGTATTATCAGCACACAGTCCAACAACTTTTTCTTCTAGGCTGTTTTTTCTGAGGCAGTCTTTTAAATAGCCACTCACAATAGTAGATGTTTTCCCAGGCAACGATTTTAATTGTAATAATCTTACTTTTACACCAGTTTTGTAATCAAAATATCTGACGAGGATAGCAAAGACCTTAATCTCTTTTTGGTTAGATGCATCAGTCAGAAGTGAAATAAATGTCACTTTTTCTAAATCACGTCGCAACATATCTAATGGATGACGAGCTAAAACATTCGCAATTATTGCCTCTGTTTTTGTACGTGCACAAGCAAATTTAGGCCCTAGTGTCGCTTGAAGAAACTTCGATGTACAGTCCATAAATCTGAAACTATGATTGTACTGAATTGTATGATACGTAAAAACGCCCTCAGTTGCAACTAACCTCTCCTCATGACCACGAAGTTTCTCTGATGTAAAAATTGACTTTAATGTTCCACTAGACGCTGCTGCAGAGACTGCTCTTTTATGTTTGTCACTTTTTAAATGTAGTTGTATATCACCATGTGACTTAGTGAGAAACTAGAAGCACATGTGTTGCACCTCACTTTTCCTTTTGAGTCCGAAGAACTAATGTCACTGACGAATGGAAATTCTTTCTGCACTTGTTCATTGAAGGAGCACTTGCGCTTCTTTGAACTCATTCTTGTGAAGAAGTATTGTTATTGTTATTGACGAGGAAAAACAACTAAACTTATCAAACGTAATATACCATAACATGACGTAACACAAAATTCAATCTGATATAATATGGCGCACACAGATGACAAATGGTAGTATTCTAGAGACCAGTATACACTGCGTTGGCGACGCCAAAGTCAACGAGAGCATATATTACTGTTCGTCTGTTCGAATTACTTTGCATTTCGTCTGCATGTTTGCCATAACCTCCTCTGCCTCTTCCATGGCTACCATAAAATATGCAGATTTCTTCCTTCTTCTGTTCGAGTTATGGTTAGAATCGTTTCGACCGCGCGAATGCGTTCGAGTGCTAGTTTTTCCCTGTTGCCGTGGTCTCTGATTGCCCATTACCTGTTCGAGCTGCGGCCAACACGTGTTTGCACAGTAGAAACAGTTTGATAACGGTTTCGACAATTTGTCGTACCCTCTTGTCAAACAATTTCCCACCATAACTAAAACTAATAATAAAATATACCAATACAGGTGAAATGAATGTCTAATTCGGGACAAATTGGGTCATGATTGTTAATTTCGGGACAAACAGGTGTCCCGAATTACCTTTGAAAAAATTCGAGACAGACACACAAAAATCGGGACTGACCCGAAAAAAACGGGACGGATGGTCACCTTAGATTTGTAAACTTTTTTCCTTTTAATTCATCAGTTTATTCACAATCGAAGACTTTTATTCACACACTGCAGTCTCATCAAGATACCAGCCGAGCATCTGGAGGTGAATTATTTAATAAAATTAGTTCCCAATCTTATGATTTGTACGATTTAGACTGTATTCAAACTTTAACGGATTCCTTTTAGAACTCGTGTGGATGAGCACACACTTTTAATTATTCTGAGTCAATTGTCACTTCTCGCACCATACATATATCTTATTTCATTTTTTAAAAATTGGTTTCCATATTCTGATGGATCAGTTAATTACCATGAACTGAGACCTTTTTGACAGGAAATCACGAATCCAGTCATCCATACAAAATTGGTTGACCATTCACACAACAGATGTTTACATACTGGTGTTATAACACTTAAAAAGTAAAGCTGAATGGGAAGGCCTTAAGGTCCGTAATATCTGTATTTTTGGAAGTCAATTAGAGCCTCACACAACCAGGTTTACAACTTTTAAGTTGCAACTTCTGCTGTATATCTGTCCAGAAATTTTTAAATTAATATTTTGACAATGGGAAAATGAAGTTACCTGAGATATTTTCGAGTAGTGAGTGAACAAGGAAAGAATATTACTCATCTAGTTTGGAAACTATGTATGGATCACATTTCCCTCACATAGAATGGGCCTATTCGTGTATAATAAATATGATTATATGATTTGTAATTTTATATGAAAAGATGGTTACTTATAATGTTGTGTCATGTGGTATAGAGAGCTATTACAATATGCTGCAGTCGGCATGGCTGGACAAAGTTCTTTAGAAATCACACTTGGCTAAAAAAAAAAAAAAAAATTGGTGAAGCGGTAACTAAAATGAGACGGAGATGGGGGAATTCCAGGTAGCAAGGAACAACTGGCAAAAACGGGACTTACCCGTGTTAAAATCCCGATGAACTGTCATCACTTGACCGATTAAAATATGTTCATATGGACCATGTCAAGCAGCCAAACAACGGACGATGGTCCTCGTAAATGTTATCCAGGAAGATATTGGGTTCTGGTGATTGAAGAATAAAAATAAAGGTGAAAAATAATTAAAGTAAAAAAAAATAATGAATAATAAAAAAAATTATGCTTTGGGAGCCACCAATGATCGAAAAGAAAAAGATTATGCTGAAGGTCAAACCTACCAGAATCCGACAAATTTGTGTGTGTGTTTGTCACCAACATAATAGCAATCGTAGCGGCTGACTACATAAGCTACAAGGTGTCCAATGTGTTGCTGGAGCGTACGCGGTGGCTGCCATCTGGGCGGTTAAGGAAATTAAACTTACGTGGGCAACACGGAAGGTAATAGAGGCACGCTGCTAACACTCAGCCGAGGGATTGGTGGTCACCATGTAAACTATTAGACACTTTATCCGTGTAACATAAGAATAGAACGTGGGTGATAAAAACACAACATTGTTACTAAGGTGAAATTTTTTTACACAATTTGATACTTATTTCCATAAAATTAAAACAATGTACACCTTAAATGAATGAGAATGACTTACTTGTGGACCAGCAGTGGGAGTAAATTTGGGTAGCGCAAGAAAACCGTAATAAGCCACCCAATTAGTTAGATGTTAAGACCCTATTCAAATAGTCAAAATTGGCCAATAAAGCTAAGTATCGTAATTCTGTTTGGCTGTTGAGAGTATTACCAGCGGACTGTCTTACGGACTTTATTATGTATATGTCCTCAAACATATTTCGAGCAGCACCATTGCGTTCTTTATGTAGTATCTCCAATTTATTGTCTCCAGTCATACAGCTGAGACGATACTCCATAGCCATGCAAATTCATTAGAAGTCACATCGTAGTCAAAAGGCTTCTGGAAATCTAGAAATGAGGTGACTTCTATCAAAACCAGCTAAGTTGCAAAATTGATGAAAAAGAGTTCACGTTATCAATTTAAGGTAGAAATGTATCAGTATCAGTTGAAACAAAAGTATGCTTCAAAAACGATTCTGTCTTCATGTTGCAGAGTACTGAATTACTGGTCATGCAACAAAATGGGTCAAGTCTTGGAGGCAGTGAATTCATAACCAGCCATGTCAAATGACCAAAGGCTTGATGTCACAACATATTTTTATCTGGAGCCCTGTGTTATTAGATTACACGACATTGTGACCATATCAGGAGACCAAATAATTCCTTATATCATATATTCTTTGAAGTCATAATACTTCATTTGTATGTTGGCCAGCCAATCCTTTCCACTCATTTCTGTATTTGCATGCTTGTTACCTTGACTGGCGTGAAAGCAGTCTGGATTCCTGATAAATATGAACAAATGTTATCTAATTATGAAACTGTTGTCCATCTAGTTGTGACTTGCATTACTGAGTCACAGGGTGCTGATGTATCGAAGCCACTTCCTCAATTGCATTTTGCTTTTGCTAAAACGATAAAAATTACTATGGAAGAAAAGAAAGAAACAGAAGGCACAAAATTCTGTCCATGTAAAATGTGAGGCATTTTACAATAATGATATTTGGCAGTACAAAAGTTTGTGTAAAGAGGAAAATCTCTGGCCCAAATGAAATTCACACAGTTATCAGAGGCATTCTTCCTGTGTCTAACACAAAAGAATAAAAAAATATCCTGCAGAAACACTTTAGCTCGATACTGGAAGATCTTCAGTCATCTTAGTTTGATAAAACAATATTATGTTTATATGTTTATTTATTAGCTGTTCAGTATGTTTACCATGCAATTGGCTTCGTCAAAATACATTTTACATATTTCATAAAAGTATAGTTATTTTTACATTATACATTATGCATACATATACATACATCTTTTTAGTAGTTAGTAATTTGTACATTTCACTCACATCATCATTTTACATATACATAAATATATATAAATACACAAACTTCTTACTAATCAATTTCAGCAGTAATCATTACACAGTTTACACTCAAGAATTAATTATATGGTTTTACAAATGGTTCAAATGGCTCTGAGCACTATGGGACTTAACTGCTGTGGTCATCAGTCCCCTAGAACTTAGAACTACTTAAACCTAACTAACCTAAGGACATCACACACATCCATGCCCGAGGCAGGATTCGAACCTGCGACCGTAGCGGTCACGCGGTCCCAGACTGAAGCGCCTTTAACCGCACGGCCACACCGGCCGGCTATATGGTTTTACACATTTAGTTAATGATAGTTACATTATTTAATTGTTTATACATGCCTTCCAAATTACTTCCAAGATATTCTTCAATTGAGTAGTATGCTATATTTTTGAGCCATGTGTGTAATACCTCGTTAAATTTAAAGAGGGTGAGGGTTTTGACAGATTGTGGCAGTTTATTACATAACTTTAAACTTTGGTGTTCGTGACTGTTGTGCGTCTGTGACAGCCTAGAATACAGCATGCAGATATGCAAATGTAAATTCATTCTCTGTGTAAATTGTTGTATATTTTCTTTTATGTATATTAAGCAGTTATAGAGACTTAGGAGTGTCATTATGTTTAACATACTGAAGTGCTCCTTACAGGTTCATCTTGGACCCAACCCTTGTATACATCTAATTGCTTTTTTTTTTTGTCATTTGAATACACAGTTTGTGCCTGGTGAATTATCCCAGCAAATCAGCTTGCTCTGGTAGTGAGAGTTCCAACACAGTTCCTGAAGTCTGCATCAATGGCTCACATAAAATGCAAAGAATGCTTTTACTCGAGAAGGATGCCGCAAACTATGGACGACAGGCAAATTCCATATACTTAGATTTCTGAAAAGCATTTGACACAGTGTCCCACTACAGGCTGTTAATGAAGGTATGGGCATAAGGAATAGGTTCCCAGATATGTGAGTGGTTCAAAGACTTCCTAATTAATGGAACCCTGTACATAGTCCTCGACGGTGAGTGTTCATCACAGACAACAACACTGACAAGAGTGCCCCAGTATTTTCTGCGTACATAAATGACCTGCTGGACAGAGTGGACAGCAATCTACAGCTGTTTGTTGATCATGATGCTGTTGTGTATGGGAAGGTGTCATTGTTGAGTGTAGGAGGATGCTAGATGACTTAGACAAAATTTCTTGTTGTTGTGAAGTATGGTAGTTAACTCTAAATGTAGAAAAATGTAACTTAATGCAGACGAGTTGGAAAAACAAACCTGTAATGTTCAAATACAGCATTAGTAGTGTGCTGCTTGACACTGTCACATCCTTTAGATATCTGCATGTAATGCTGCAAAGCAATATGAAACTGGGCAAGCCGTATAAGGATTATAGTAGGGAAGAAAAACTGATGACTTCGGTTTGTTGGGAGAATTTTAAGAAAGTATGGTTCATCTGTAAAGAAGACCGCACGCATGTAGGACACTAATGAGGTCTATTTTTGAGTACTGCTTGAATGTTTGGGATCTGCACCAGGTCAGATTAAAGGAAGACATCAAAGCAGTTAAAGGGGTGGGCTCCTTGATTTGTTATTGATGGTTTCAACAACACATCAGTATGACAGCAGTGTTTCGGGAACTCAAATGGAAATCTCTGGAGGGAAAATTGCATTCTTTTTGAGGAACACTATT
The DNA here is from genome assembly GCF_021461385.2 of Schistocerca piceifrons. Classification (NCBI taxonomy): domain Eukaryota; kingdom Metazoa; phylum Arthropoda; class Insecta; order Orthoptera; family Acrididae; genus Schistocerca; species Schistocerca piceifrons. The sequence goes on from NC_060139.1 coordinate 358,248,629, forward strand.
AGGAAAGTTTAAAGAGCTAGCATTTGAATCTGACTGCAGAACAATTGCCCTGCTGCCAATGTACACTTCACAGATGGACCATGAAGATAAAAGAAATTAGAGCTCATACAAGGCATATTGACAGTTGTGAATCCCATGCACTATTTGTGAGTGGAACAGGAAAGGAAACAAATAGTAGTGGTACAAGGTACCCTCCACCACACACCATACAATAACTGGCAGAGTATCTGTGCAGATATAGATATTGTAGGTCATCTAAATGAGAGCAAATAGAAGATTTAGAATTACAATATTGCTCAGTACAGTGTCTATCGTTATGATTCTATTAATATACTTGATTATTTCCAGATCATTTTCTTATTATGGTGTTCAAGATCCAAGCAAAATCCTGTTTCCTATTCTCATCAGTTTCTGACGTCCTTATCCGATGTGTGTTGAAATGCCTTTTTATTGCTATAAGCCTAAAGAAAAGTAATTACAGTTTCACTTTACTTTCATTTAATTGCTTTTTTCACAAGAGTTTACATTTTAACAAGAGTATAGTGTAAACCATTAATGGTGTAGCTATGAAAGATAGTGTTTATAACCATAATTGTTTTCTCTCTAGAGGTTTGTGATCCATAAAGAAAAATTTACCTTGTGTAACTTGGCCAGTTTTGATACTAGATGCCTCAAATATCTTTTTCTGCATCCATTTCTTCACTCTCTTCTTTTCACAAGTACTTAGGCCTTGAATTTATAGCAAACTTAATTTATTCCCTTACTAAATTGCTGTGTTTCATTCTCAGCATGATGTCAAGTAAAGCGAATCCTGTGGCCTTGTGGCAAACAGGATTTGTAATTCTCTTAGATGGCCCATGAAGCATAATTTTTATGGCAGTAGATCCTGCGCAACATATTCAGTTCTCTGACAACTCTTTTGCTCATGTTTCCTTCTAGGAAATAACCTTAAACTTTAATATGTGCCATTCCCCTATCAATTCATCAGTGTGCAAAAAATGGCTTGTTTGGACATGGAATATATAATTGACATGTTTGGTGCTCTGCAATGGCACTTTTAATACGTTCCACAGGACTTAAATTCAGATACGAAGTGTCATTACAGTGCCAGAGAGAGACAGTGCTATCCAACTAGTTAGACAATGTGCTCTATTGACACTACTGTTTTGACTGCATCTAATTTGGACAGTAAATATTTTCACAATTGTGCCTTTCAACCCACTGACCTGTGCTCGGTCATGTTTCTCAATTCTCCTGCCTTGTGTAGTAGACAATGTACAACCATCACTATTGATAATGGCTACCATCTTGCCTCACTCCAACTCCGGGTCACTCCATGACGGCAAGAACCTGAACATGCATGAGTCCAGCCGACCATTACCACTCTCAATGCTTTCATACCATGCCTATCCAGTTGTCTGATATACCATGACCTCACCCAACTGTCACTCATGAAGCCGGTATCCCCTCCCCGTTGTGTCAGTTGGCTGTGATGTCATGCCTCCATCTGAATGACAACAAAATGATGTGACTTGGCCCAATCACTACTTTGTGAGGGGATGACACTTCCCTACACTGGCTGACTGACGACATAATAACTTGTCATGCAGCAGATACTGATCTCCCGCCACGCTCTACATGTCTATGCTGGTTCCACAATTGTTTTGGCTCTCCCACACCAAAGTGATGATGGCCACACACACTTTGCCAATGTGTTGCGCAACCCACATTGCACATGCTTAATTGCAAATGCTACCCAAGGCGCTCACTTATTGGATATGACGACAATACTAATGACATCATGCTGCAGGGTTTGTTCAGCCTGGAGAACAATGTTCCTGCATTGAAAAAGATGTTCCTGCAACGCAACCAGGCAACATCCAATGGCATGATGGGCAGTGGTTATAATGTTTTGGCTTATCAGTGCACTCACTTTTGTTAAAGTTAACTACTGCCGTAAAATTTGCCATTTTAATATACCAAGCAATATTTATTTTGAATGAGTACAGCTCAGGCATGAATTCATTCTTCGACAAGGAAAGGAAAATAGACAAAACAATCCTTGCCTTTTCTTTTAAGGTAGAGTATAGACAGCAAACATCCAATAATTTTTTTAAATTATGTAATTCTTCCAGTGATACACTTTTCCTTTTTGTTGTTGTTTTACAACAATTTCTTTTGTATTTCTATTTATCATTTCTTGGCATTTACTAGATATATAATTCATGACACAAATAAAAGAAAGTCATAACTATGTGACAACACAAAGTTTCATATATCATGTACATAAAATTTGAATATAAGGTCAAATCTATTTTCACCAAAGTAATGTAACCTTTCATAAAAGAATGAACAAATTGAAATACTTGTACTTAATTTTTCCAAAGGCTAATTGTTCAGAAGGTGGATACATCACAGAGACCACTGGAGAAAGAAATATGTGTCTTTAGAATAACAATTTCCAATTTAATTAAAAGTCCTACACTCTGTCCAAACAGGCCTTGGAAGGCCCAACAGTACCGGCCAACCACCATATCATCCTCAGCTAATAGGCATCACTGGATGCAGATATGAAAGGGCATGTGGTCAGCATACTACTTTCCTGGCATCTTTCATTACAGGAGCCATGACTTCTCAATCAAGTAGCTCCTCAATTAGGCTCACAAGGATGGAGTGCACCCTGCTTGCCAACAGTGATTGGCAAATCCCGGCAATTACCCAAACAAGTGCCAGCCAAGCCCAACTTTGGTGATCTGACAGGAACTGGTGTTACCACTGTGGCAAGGACATTGGCAATTAAATCTCCTACTTTGCCAAAATGGCTCTGTTACCTGCCAGTCTCATTCTTTCCTTTGTAGTCAGATGCTAATCATTGTTGGGAGCAGAAAAGCTTGGCGACAGTGAAATATGATAAGATGTATAATGCAATAGAATAATGCGTAGTACACAAAGAAAAGACAGTAATTGGATATTGTGACAAGAAATTTATAATGCAAGGTCTGAATTATAGAAAAATGCTAATGTACATGTGATGGTGCACAGATGCTGTGCAATTGACATGTCACCAAACCAATCACTTTCCAACATTATTATGAACTGGAACATGAAAAGAAGCTTTACATATCATTAGGAAAGAATGGTGGTGCATTTTCTAATAAATCAAAACATAGCTCAGATTAATTACTTCTGTATTAATGACAAACTACAGAGATGTGGGACAAGAGAGTGTCAAGAAGGAGGCCATATTCCTTACATTGTTTTGAAACAAGATGATCATCAAAATTCAGTCATAAATAAATACATACAGTGCAATGATATGAGATTAGTACCTCAGAATGATTGGCTCAAAGAAATTATGAGATATATTACATTATTACAACACCTACATTTTGCCAAGTGGACACACAATGCCACAATTGTAGCTCAGCAGGGGGACTGGGGTGGGCGTTGTGTCAGGTGGAGTTGCTGGAGGGAGAAAGAGGTGGGAAGCACGGCGAGGGGTTGGGAATGGGTAGCTAGTGGTGTGGAGGAAGGCAGCAGGTGTGCAGGTCAGGAACACAGTGGGAAGGAGTGGCAGTTGTATGAGCTAGGCACGTGACATGAGGGTACCAGAGCCACTTGAGGTGCAGCACACAATGAAAATGACATTGAGGCAATGACTGGAAGGGGTTGGCAGGGAAAGTGGAAACTGTTATGTAGAGCATCTGAGGACAGTGGGGTAGTGAAGATTAAGGCCAGGAAGATTACAGGAGTGAATTATGTGTTGCAAGGGTAACTCCCAGCTAAGTAACTCAGGAAAGCTGGTGCTGGAGGGAAGGTTCCAGATAGCATGGGTTGTGAAGCAGCCATTGAACTCAAGCATGTTGTGCTTAGCAGCTTTGTGTGGCACTGGGTGGTCGACTTTCGACTCTATGCTTGGCTTCAGTTTGGTGGTGACCATTCATTCTGGTGACCAGCTGGATGGTGATAATGCTCACATAAAATGCTGTGAATAGTTGCAGCATAGCTGGTATTTGACATGGTTGCTATCACAGGTGGCCTTGCCTCTGATGGGATAGGACAATCCTGTAACAGGACTGGAGTAAGATGTGTTGGGCAGGTGAACTGGGCAGGTCTTACACCTGGGTCTTCTACAGGGATGTGACCCATGTAGCAAAGGGTTGGGAGTACAAGTGGCGTAGGGAAGGACAAAGATGAAGTGTGTGTTACATGGGCTATGGAATGTCACATTGGGAGGTGCAGGAATGATTGTGGTTAGTATGTCCCACATTTACAGGCACGATGATGTATAGTTAAGCCATGCCAAAGGATATGCTACACTTGGTCCAATCTGATGTGATATTGGGCATTGAGGGGGGGGGGGCTGCTCCTTTTCACCTGATTCTTGAGAGTGATGGAAGGATTAAGTATGTGTGAAGATATGGCATGGGAATTCTGTCTGTGGACTAGGTTTCAGGAGTAGTGTTTGTCTGTGAGGGTGTTTGTGAGACTGGGCAAGGTCATTCTTGGCACTGCATACACATTGTCCAACAGGGAGCAGTTTTTTGGTGTGGGAGTGGCGACAGCCATCAAAATGCAAGTAATATTGGTGGATAGTGGGCTTGGGGTTTTGGGATGCTACGAATGTTTCCTCTAGATGGCCCATAAATGGGTTGGCATAGGAGGGTGACATGCAGGTTCCCATGACAGCCATAGATTTGTTTATGTACCTGCCCCTCAAAGGATAATAAGTTGTATAGGGATATAGTTGTTAAGGTGTCCAATGAATGAGATATTGGATTTGGAGTTGGAAGGACACTGGAAGAGGTAGTGTTTGATAGAGGCATAGCATGGGTGTGAGGGCAGTTGGTATACAGTTTTAGGTAGGAATCTATGTGGAAATGGGGTGGGGATGGTCAAGAGTCAGTGAAGAAAGTGGTTTGTATCACTGATATGAGAGGATAGGCTTTGGGCAATTGGCTGGAGGTGTTGGTCAACAAGATTAAGAGATTCTTTCAGCAGAAGCACACTAACTTGTTACAATCGGGCATTCAGGATGACTGAGTTTCTGGATTTTGAGAAGCATGTGCAGGGGGTGATTGGGGGGAGGAGGGAGACAGGCTGAGGGGAGAGACTATGGAATCAGCCTAAGGAATTGTAGGCTATGTTGGACTTCTAGGATGGCAGAGCTTGTAGCTTGAGGAGTCTCTCAGGTAGTCTCTGCAGTACATCATGAGTGTGGTGGAGTCTTTGTCCACAGGGAGAATGTTTAAATCAGGCTCTGTTTTGAAGCTGAACAAGACTGTCCTCTCTTCTGTTGAGAGGTTTGTACTCTTGAGAAGAGGCTTGGGCAAGCATAGTAAGGCCAAGCTGGAGTTAAGGAATTCCTGTAAGTTGATCAGGGGGTAGTTACAAGGGAGGGGTGAAGGTCATGGGTGGATGATGGTGTGAACTGGGAGAGGCAAGGTTCAATGTTCGGATTACACTGGCTTTGGATGGAAGGGACTGGTATCAAAAAAGTGTTTACATTGCAGGGATTGGTGGAGTCCAATATGGTACAACTGGGGTGGGCCTGAAGGTGAGGCCTATGAATAGGACTGAAACTTCTGAAGAATTCAGGTTTTTGGTGAAAAGGTTAACAACAGTGTTTAAGGTTTGTTTGACTTCGGGATTTTGTGGAGTGTTGGGAGGGAATTTTGGAGAACGTGTGAAACTGGAAAGATCAACAAGGCAGGGTCTGGTCAGGTTTTTGAGGGTGTTCACTGTGGTTATGACAAGTGTTCATGGATAATGGTGTTCTACAATGGGAGTAGGATGTCAACAAGTTCGATAATTTCCAGAGGTTATGTCTGGTGGACTTTTCCAGGTGTTGGAGGGTAATGGTTTCAATTGTGAACATGTGAATGTAGTTAGGATTGCTTAGTAACAATATCTTGCAGAGCGATCAGAGGTGGATCTGGGATGCCTACAACATGAAGATGTGTTTGTGAATTACCAGATTTATGAGAAACTGAAAACACGAAGATCATATTGAAAGGAGAGGTGGAATCCAGAGAATGGAATTTTATAGTAAGGTCAGTGTGGGAAATGGACAAATGGAAGCTTTAGATAGCTGTGAGGAAACTATGGACAGCAATGTATGAGTTTGGGGAGTGGAAAAACTGGGTGTAATTATGCTGAAAGCGGAAGGATAGTTTTGTGATGTGAGGATATTCCGATCAAGTGTAAGTTATTGTTGTGCACTGAAAAGATACAGAAAAGTTGCATTGTGTGAGTAGGGGTGGGTTGATTTGGAGGTGAAATGTAGTGTTTAGTTGCTAATTGTGGTTTGGCTGATGGGTCGTTCACAGGATGGCATGCAATGTAGTTGAAACAGCAATGACCAATGCTACAGGATGTCGTAAAAGTCACGTGTGACCATGCTGGTTTGAGTTGGTGATGCATACTCATAATAAAGGTGAGAAGACAGAAAGATGTGGACAGACAATGTAGAAGAGACAAAGTATAATGTGGCCAAGAACAAAGTTGACTACCCAGAGGCACAACACACTGCTGAGCACAATATGCTTGAGTTCAAAATGGGTCAAATGGCTCTGAGTACTATGGGACCTAACTTCTGAGGTCATCAGTCCCCTAGAACTTAGAACTATTTAAACCTAACTTACCTAAGGATGTCACACACATCCATGCCCGGGGCAGGATTTGAGCCTGCGACCGTAGCGGTCACGTGGCTCCAGACTGTAGCGCCTAGTACCGCTCGGCCACTCCGGCCGGTGATTGAGTTCCATGACTGCTTCATAACATGTGCTATCTGAAAACTTCCCTCCAGCACCATCTTTTCTTAACTATGTAGATGGGAGTTATCCTTGCAAAACATCTTTTGCTCCCATAATCCTCCTGGTCTCATTCTCCACTAACCCACTGTCCCCACACCCTCTAAACAACAGTTGCCACTTCCTTTGTCCTGCCACCCCACCTCAATCCATGCCTTCATGTCATCTTCATCTTCCACTACACCTCATCAGCTTTAGCACCCACGTGTTAGACACTTAGCCCCTACATCTGTCTCTCTCCATCTCGCATTCCTATTGTGAACACCTGCTGCATCCCTCTGAGTCACTAGTCACCAACCCCACCTCCTGCTTCCCACCTCTTCCTCCCTTCCTTCTAAGCACAATCCCCATGCCAGTCAACCTGCTTGTCCAGTCGCACACCTCTCCCTCTCTTCTTTCTAAGCACAACCCCCATGCCAGTCAACCTGCTTGTCCAGCTATCTTTGCTTACTATATTTAAAGAATGGCTTTACTTTGCATGGGCTCCAACTCAACAGGAGATGATCCAACTAACCTGTGGGGGTGGTGTGCCACCAAAATCTGTTCTTAGAAATCAATTAAGAGAAGGAAAGTTATTTTGATGAAGTGGGAAATTTAAGAATTCTCTTGATAAATTGTCGCAGTGTGATACAAAAAGTGGAAGATTTCTGGCACCTGCTAGAAATGGATGAGCCCAGACTGTGACTTATGTGCAATCTAGCTTAACAGGTATTATATGTACTAGTGAGGCCTTTGCAGCTTCTTATGTGGCGCATCATGCAGGTGTACAATACAAGCTAGACCCTGAGGAAGGGGTTGGGGCAGTAATTATAGCTCAGGACATAAATCTGCCTGGGGTAAAAAAAGCAGCAAATCGCAAATATTCTGGTATGGAATGGAGGTTTCAAACAGGTGCCAACAAATTACATACAAAAACAACAAATTTTGGATGCAGTTTTGGAGAAACTATCTACATCTACATCTACATTTATACTCCGCAAGCCACCCAACGGTGTGTGGCAGAGGGCACTTTACGTGCCACTGTCATGGTCAGTCATGATAGAAATTAGGGTGATTGGCAAGCATTTTGGGCAACATATAAAAATGGCATTATAATTACTACTCAGTGGAAGTAGTGAAACTATAACTATTTATGGCGTATGTAAGAGGTATGTGCTGCCTGCGATATGTAAGCTATAAGAGAATCTGAGACCAAAGAGCAGTGTTGACTGCAGTACGAACTGTGTAGCAGTAGCAGTAAGTTGTTGCTAGCGAGCAGTCGCCTGTCTGCGCTTGTCAGTCGAGTCTGGTGTATCATGTTGGCTGGGCCGGTCGCGGTGCAGCGATGCCGGAGCCTGAGTATTATTGTATAAGGTAAAAAAGCAGCCTCGCACATATCTAGTAATATTATGTAAACTCACATGTAAATCTTTTAAAAATGTCCTAATAATAATCTTTGTCTAATTTCTAACAAGCATTCATTTCAATTTAAAGAATTTAATATTTTTTTAATGCATGATCATTCCAATTGTTGCAAAAGAAAAATCATTTGCTTCCTTTCATAAATAACAAATGTATAGGCCAGCATTGCACAGAGCTGTGCCGGAAAAGAGCTATTGTAAGAGCAGATAGTTGCCGACTTTATCGAGGTGAGAATTTTTGCTTTTTATTCAGAATGATCTTACAGGGCCATGACGCAGCACTGCTGTCGTCCATATGGTGTCACCACCAGACACCACACTTGCTACGTGGTAGCCTTTAAATCGGCCGCGGTCCATTAGTATACGTCGGACCCGCGTGTCGCCACTATCAGTGATTGCAGACCGAGCACCGCCACATGGCAGGTCTAGAGAGACTTCCTAGCACTCGCCCCAGTTGTACAGCCGACTTTGCTAGCGATGGTTCACTGACAAAATACGCTCTCATTTGCCGAGACGATAGTTAGCATAGCCTTCAGCTACGTCATTTGCTACGACCTAGCAAGGCGCCTTTACCAGTTACTATTGATGCTGTAAAACATGTACCGTCAAGAGCGATGTTCACCATTTATGGATTAAAGTTAAGTATTCCACAGCTACGTCCTTTTTTGATAGTCTAATTTCCTTGACCTGTTCCAGACCTCACGCCAGCCTGCGTGAGCTAAAACGCGTGCCTTTCGGCTTCCTCTCATACTGGGTTGGCTCTCTTGCCAATCCACAACATTTGGCGTCGAGGCCACACCGCGTTCGTAACTATACTGCCCTGATTTACTTGTGTAATGGCTTCGCCACAATCTCCAGATGTACTGTCTGAATTTTATTGCTTACAGAATCAACAGACGCAGGCCTTACTGGATGCCCTTGGACAGCTCATCCAGGGTCAATGTGCAATGCAAAACGATGCGGCAGCAGCCGCTCCACCGCTAACGCAGCCACCACATGCAGTTGCACCAACTTTTCGTCCTTTCGATGCTGCACTGGAAAGCTGGACGGAGTGGTCACGCCAATTTGGATTCCATCTCGCCGCCTACAGAATTCAAGGTAATGAGCGGCAGCCTTTTCTCCTCTCTTCTGTCGGGGTCGTCACGTACCGTGTGATAGTCAAATTATTTCCCCGACGCGACGTAGCAACTCTGTCCTACGATGAAATTTTGTCTGCATTAGATGCATATTTCAAAGAATCAGTCAATGTAGTTGCGAAAAGGTATACCTTCTTTCGTACAAAACGTACGGCAACCTTGCAAGGCCTTACTAGGGATTGTGCTTTTGAGTGTCAATGTGGACTCCCTTATTCAGATACTATGGTACGTGATGCAATTGCACAGAACGTTTCTGATGTTCGTATACGGGAACAGGTTTTGAAACTAGTCAATCCCTCCCTTCAACAAGTGATGGATGGACATATTGGATCGGCAGGACACACTTGACTTGCTCAGGAATCATTTGAAACTTCGCCACCCGTGTGTCAGGTTAATCGGCTCGCCAGGCGAGCTGCACGGAACAGTAAACAGTCCTCACGCCCGACCGCGCCAAAGTCGCCAAACTCTCAGCCACGTGTACCGCGTCGGCAAGCAAATGCAGTGCTAAAATCATGCCCGCGGTGTGCTACTAGACATTCACGTGAGAATTGCCCATCACGCCAAGCTATTTGCTTTTTCTGTAATAAAAAAGGACATGTTCAAAGTGTTTGCCAGAAAAACCTCAGATCGGAAGCTCAAAACCATTCCAGGCCCTTTGCTTTGCGCCGGAATCGGAATCGAATCAAGGATACTCAGGCTCACGACACTTCACCCATGGAAATTCATATAGTTCATGCCACTCCGCCCAGTGCCACTCTCTCTAACAGTGACTGTATTCGTCCCACAAGTAGTGTGCGTCGACATCGTAGGAACTCCCGTCAAGTCACAAGTGATTTTGTACCAGTGTCAGTTCACGTTGCACGAGACAGTCGCTCTTGTTGTCAGCAGGACAATAAACTTTTTGTGGACTTGGACATTAACGGCAAAGTGATACCATTCCAGCTCGATACCGGGGCTGCAGTTTCACTGCTCAATCAAGACACATACAAACAGCTGGGCACACCTCCGTTGCGTGCCACAAATGTTAAGCTAACTAGCTATTCCGGCCAGCATATCCCTGTGTTAGGACAGTGCAGCCTTCGTGCAACATACAAGGGACAAACAAAACTTGTGTCATTTTATGTCCTTCGTTCTTCTTCTGCAGTGAACTTGTTTGGTTTCGATTTATTTCAGTTGTTTAACTTGTCTATAGTAAATCAGGTCCTATCAGTGAACCAGACTGTGCCTTCCGACAGTGTTTCTCATCTATGTGAAGAATTTGCAGACATTTTTGCACCGGGCCTCGGTTGCACTAAGAACTATAACACACATTTGGAACTGAAAGTAAACGCGCAACCGAAATTATTCAGAGCGCGCAATGTTTCCCACGCATTGCGTGATGAGGTCGCAAAAACATTACACGATTTGGAATCACAAGGTGTAATTGAACGTGTGCAGGCTTCTCTCTGGGCATCACCCTTAGTAATTTTGCCAAAACCTTCCGGAAAATTGAGACTTTGTGTGGACTTCAAGGCAACAGTGAATCCACAACTAGTGACTGCAACTTTTCCTTTACCCCGCCCGGAAGATCTTTTTGACAAACTGTGCCTGGGTAAATATTTTTCGAAGTTGGACCTAGCAGATGTGTACTTGCAAATACCGGTGGACGAAGAATCCCAGCGCATTTTGGTGGTTAACACGCATCTTGATTTGTATCAATTCAAACGACTGCCATTCGGGTGTGCATCCGCCCCTGCATTGTTTCAGCAATATCTACAAACTGTTTGTGCGTCGGTCCCTACTGCAGCAAACTATTTGGGCGATATTGTGATCTCCGGAAAGATGGAAGGAGAACATTTAGCCAATCTCAGAACATTATTTCAGGTCTTGCGACAAAATGGTCTTCGCTTGCGGAAGGACAAATGTGTGTTTTTTGCTCGTGATTTGCCATATCTGGGACATGTACTCAATGCCCAAAGCATACATCCCAGTCCAGAGCACCTCCGTGCCATACAAGACTTGCCTTCGCCGCAGAATTTGAAGCAGCTACAGTGTGTGCTGGGAAAAATTAATTATTATAACTGTTATATCCCACACCCCTCTTCCATTTCAGCTCCGCTTCATCGCTTACGCCATAAAGGTGTTCCGTTCGTCTGGACGACGGAATGCAAACGCGCCTTTCACCAGTTGAAATCAGCGTTGCTTTCCAATACTTGCCTTACGCCATTCGATCCCCGGAAGCCCCTTTTGTTGATGGTGGATGCATCGGATTTTGAGATCGGTGCTGTGCTTGCGCACAAAGATGGTTCGCATGATTGCCCTATTGCCTTTGCGTCCAAATTGCTGTCGTCTGTGCAAAGAAATTATTCACAGATCGAGAAAGAAGCATTGGCTCTCGTATTTGGTGTTACAAAGTTTCATGATTTCTTGTATGGTCGTCACTTTACCATCATCACAGACCACAAACCTTTGACATCGCTTTTTCATCCGACCAAGCCTGTACCTCCACATACAGCGCAGAAATTCATTTGCTGGTCTATTTTCCTCTCACAGTACCGCTACGATATCTTGTATCGGTCCACTGATAAGCACGGAAACGCTGATGTGTTGTCCCATTTGCCTGTTGCTGAGGATAGAGCATTTGATCCCTCCGAACTTGCTTGCATGTTCATTGATTCGGAAACCGATGACGTAGTCGAATCGTTTCCAATTGATTTTCGTCACGTAGCTACAGCCACAGCTGCCAACCCTGTCCTTGCTACCGTTCTGCGTTTTGTTGCTACGCAATGGCCCTTGTCAAAGTCACGGATTGGGGATCCGTTGGTTCGCCGATTTTATGCTCACCAGGAGAGACGTTTTGTACGACGTGATGTTTTGCTGTTGCATTCTGATAATGATCAGTCCAGGGTCGTGGTCCCACGTTCGTTACAGTCCTCTGTCTTATGGCTTCTCCACCAAGGACATTGGGGTATAGTGAGAACGAAACAACTTCCTCGTCAGCACTGTACTTTGTTCGGAATCGATGCCGCGATTACGAATATGTGCTCTTCTTGCATGGTGTGTGCCGAACAACAATCAGCACCACCGCGGAAATTTTTTGCATGGCCAAAAGCCACTTCCCCTTGGCAACATTTACACATCGACTTTGCTGGTCCATTCTGGAATGCTCGATGGTTGGTTGTGGTAGATTCATTCAGTAATTTTCCTTTTGTTGTCCGGATGTCTTCCACGACGTCATCTGCCACCATCCAAGCGTTATCCGCTATCTTTTGCATTGAAGGTCTTCCACAGACTATTGTTTCTGACAATGGCCCACAATTCATGCCCGCAGAATTTCAGTCATTCTGCAAGGCCAATGGTATTCAACATCTGATGTCCGCGCCATTTTTGCCACAGTCAAACGGTGCCGCTGAACGTTTGGTCAGAACTTTCAAGTCACAGATGTTGAAGTTGAAAGAGTCACATTCTCGGCAGGAAGCGTTATTGCTCTTTTTGTCCTCGTATCGCTCTCAGCGCCGAGATGGTCGCTCGCCAGCTGAGTTGCTTCACGGTCACCTTCATTGCACCTTCATGCCTTTGGTACATCCGCCGCCTCAGGTTCTTGTGCAGCGGCAGACACCTGCTTTTGCCCCAGGCGATCTTGTCTACTACCGCAACTATCGATGTTCACGGCGTTTGCTCGAAGGGCGCATTCTTCGCTGCCTCGGCCGCGCTATGTATCTGGTTTTGGGGGCCTCTGGTGAGGTGCATCAGCAACTCAGTCAGCTGCGCCTCTGTGGTCGCACGGGATCTGCCGCTCCCTGTCTGCTTTCAGCGACGGTGCCGTCCGGTCAGCACCCTGGGGACCCATCTACTGGCTCGCCTCAGCCCCAGGTGTTACCGACACTGCCTTCCATTTTGCCCCATGGCGACGTGCCGCCGCCTGTTCTCCCGCCGGCGACGCCCGCAGTGGACGCTTCGCTGCAGCCGCCAAGCGCCTCCCTGGGTCACGCGCCGCCGATCACTTCCCGTGACCAGCTGTCCTCCGACATGGAACTCTTGCCCGCTCCGGACCAGATGGCGTCTTCGCCCGTCGGGTACCCCGACGCGATGGAGGTCGACCCTTCGGCCCCTCCTATCTACGGGCGCATACACCGCATGTTGGCGTGCACCCTGGACTAGGTTTTCAGGCGTTTCCTAGCTCCCCTTGGACCAAATGGCCGGGTGCGGGTGGCACAGCCTCGCCTGTTGTTAGGCTCTCCACCTCGTCGCATACGTCAACATGGGGTCCTCCCCACGGCGGGCGGAAGCCTTATAACACAACCGTACGCCGATTTGCGGGGGAGGAATGTGGTGTCACCGCCAGACACCACACTTGCTAGGTGGTAGCCTTTAAATCGGCCGCGGTCCATTAGTATACGTTGGACCCGCATGTCGCCACTATCAGTGATGGCAGACCGAGCGCCGCCACACGGCAGGTCTAGAGAGACTTCCTAGCACTCGCCCCAGTTGTACAGCCGACTTTGCTAGCGATGGTTCACTGACAAAATACGCTCTCATTTGCCGAGACGATAGTTAGCATAGCCTTCAGCTACGTCATTTGCTACGACCTAGCAAGGCGCCATTACCAGTTACTATTGATGCTGTAAAACATGTACCATCAAGAGCGATGTTCACCATTTATGGATTAAAGTTAAGTATTCCACAGCTACGTCCTTTTTTGATAGTCTAATTTCCTTGACCTGTTCCAGACCTCACGCCAGCCTGCGTGAGCTAAAACACGTGCCTTTTGGCTTCCTCTCATACTGGGTTGGCTCTCTTGCCAATCCACAACAGTCCAAATTTTACCAGGTTACTGAATTTATTTTTTATTATGAGGTTTAGGAATTTTTCTGTTTCGAGCTTATATTAAATGAGAAAAGAATTTTGTGGGTACATTAAATGGGAACCAATTTTGTTCAGAGGTTACACAAAAAATTGAATCATATTATTATTATTATTAATTAAGTTTTTTTGTGAGGTTACACAAAAATTAGAATCATTAACCAAATAATATTTATTTAAATTATTTCGTGTGGGGAGGTTACACATAGTCATGAGGTGTGTGTAGAGACTGGTGTAATTATATATGATAATGGAAAAATTTACAGAACTGGTCAACATAGAGCAAAAACAGTGCATACCATGTTGGATATGATATGGGAACAGATCCATATGAGAAAAAGAAAAGTTTTTATAACTATGTAAGATATGTAAATGGAAGTGACAACATTCCAACTGACTCTGAGAGGGAGGGGAGACATAACTAGTTACTGCTGAAGAGTGTGGATAGACTATGAGGTACAAACCAATCACAATAGAAAAAAAAAAGATTTCAACTTGCAACTACTGATAGCAGGAACTTCCAGACTAAAAATAAGGAAAATCGCAAAGATGCTTAGAAACAGCAGTATGCGGGAGGCATGTTGGCCTGGCAATGTGACTGTTGATATGCTGAAAAAGGCTGATGCAACAATGGTGTCCTAGCTGGTAGAAGTTTTTAAGTTTGGCTTGAACAGAGGGAAAGTAATAAGACAAGCAGTTGTCTACAAAGGAAATATTCTATGTGACTATCTGATGCAGAAAATTATAGAGCAGTCATTCTAATGTCTATGATTTGCAAGAAAGACAAATAGCCAAATGAATCTATATGACGTGCAACTAAGCATACTGACTTAGGGAAATCCAGCATGTTTTACATACACTAGACAAGGAAGAATGTGGGATTAGACGAAATTACTCTGGTAATTGATTGAACTAAACAATGCATAGGGTAATTCAGAAACTTCATTTTCTGTAACTAATGCTCGAAGCTGACACCAAAACTCCGATGAATATTTGTCATCAGTAACCTCACTATTTAAAATCTCTTGTATGTGTTGTCACCTCAGTTTACATACATGTCAAAGAACACTGTCTTGAGGTGTTCATATTTCTGCACAGTGGGGTGTTGTGAATAGTGGCTGACAATAATAGGAGTCTGAGTGTCCAGTGGCAAGTATAAATTGCAAATTGTCATCATCACACACGTCATAGGCAGTAAATAAATAGTTCCAGCAATTTGAATCACAGGTCTGGCCAGTGTGGCATGCATAGTAGAATGATGACATTGTAAGTGGTGTGGAAAAATGGTACAGGCAACTGACAAATGTTCGAGAGCTGCTCAAAGCCCAAAAGTTCCAGTGAACATACCTCAGTTGAAGCATTTGAGACCTATTATTTATAGTCAGTCTGTTTGATTTGTTCAATAATGGATCTGGATCTGGTGACGTGGCCTCTGTTATAGCTGGAACCACAGATTCACACTTGATGTGTTTCTCATTATCCATAGCCGATACAAGACATATCCAGTCACAGTAAAAATAACATATAACTTCTGCAGGTGAAATACTGCAATTTATTACTGTACACTTGCAAAAGCATTCAAGAAGGAGAATATAAAACACCAACCACGTAGGCATAAGACAAAATGCATGACGACAAAGGAACAGAACTAAAGATATTACACACTATATCCGTTCAATGAATGTCTTGTAAGTGTTTGATTGTGTTGCCACAAGCTTATTTATTACTTATTGTACATGATATCCACAGATTCATATGTGAAAGTAAGTCATCTCGATGCAGAACAAGACTGTACATATAATACTGTAAACAGAAAATAAACAGTAATGAGTAAAAAATTATAACAGAGAGTAGTAGTAATAAACTTTACAAGAAGTGTTATGTTCACCATTACTTACTGCATCAGATTAAAATACATATTGTTAATCAGTAAAGATAATTCAGTACCACTAATAGCTTACAAATTATATACAAGAAGAAAATGATTAATAGGAGTTTCTGTTTAGTATGCTATAGTATGGATTTAAAGTTTTTTTTCCATTTACTTCAGTTTGCACATAAATCCTTGCTTTAAATATTTTATTTGATACTGCAAAGGAGCTTTTCTATGTAATAAAATTGGGTGTCAAACTAATTATTTTTGAGCAAAGAAATATTACTTCTTGAGGGTTTAATATTTTTATTATTATTTTTCTTTATTTTTGATAGACCCAAGACATTTGTTACTCTGTTACTTATTTCCATATCCAATCTCTTGATTGTTATGTTGTTATGAAAGAGTTTTTATTATTAAGTATCAATGCAGTGTCTCAATGAACAAAGAAAACTAAAGTTTCATCAACCAACATTTTTATTTTGCTCACTCATACTTGACTGATGTACAACAATAAAAAATAGTAAAGAGTAGAGCAATGACAACCAGTGAAACAAGCTGGTAGTACAGCAGCAGTTTAATGTCCCCATCTTTGACATCTAGAACACTCCACATGACATGTTATTGATAGTCCCATGGATCCTTAATCTGTACACACACGTGTAGTTTGGATTTCCATGATTAGAATGAATCCTCATCTCAGTCATCGAATATAACTTAGGGCTGTAATTCTGTTGGACGAAAAGATTATTCTCATAAGTATTTTAATCTCATTAATTGTTTGTATAAGGGGCATTAAAAAGAAATGAGCTGGAGTCTGGAATACGCAAACCAGTGACAGGAGGATATTATCATGGCATGTGTAATGAGGTGTGGTTCCGACCAGAGTGTGGAAGTTCACAGCCTGTCACTAGAGGGAACATGTGCACATCATGTGAGTATACAGAGCTAGCAGCAGCAAGCACCAATCATCCAATGCTGCCAGTTGCATTGGAAACAGTGACCTGGAGGCATCAACAGAAGAGCAAAGAGGTCGTGTTCATTTTCTGACAGCTGAAGGAGTAGGAGGAACGGACATTCATTGAAGAATGTCACAAGTGTACGGTGAACACTACATGTCTTGGAAGTGTCAAGGCATGGCACAAGCACTTCAGGGAAGGACGGGTATCGTTAGCCGATGTAGCACAGTCTGGAGCATCACAGTGCATTGCCGATGACATCGTCCAGCTGGTGGATGCACTCATTATCCAGGACTGCCGAGTGACAGTGAAAGCCATAGTTGCCATGGTCAGATTGAGCGTTGGAAGTGTTCACACCATCATTAACGAACGACTGCACATGCACAAAGTGTGTGCCCAGTGGGTGCCCCACAGTCTTCAAACACACCAGGAAGCATGTTGAATGGCCTACTGTGTTGCTCATCTGCAGTGCTATGCTCAGGAAAGGAATGTGTTCCTTGCCACGAGTGGTGGCTGGAGATGTGTCAAGGTGTCATCACTTCGAACCAGAATCAAAACGACAGTCTCCAGTGGAAGCATCCAGGGTCACCACCACTAAAAAAGAGCCAAGGCCATCCACATGAGTGCAGGAAAGGTTATGCTGACATTTTTTCTTTGACCAAGGTGGTCCCCTTCTGATTCATTTCCCGCAGCATGGGACAACAGTGAATGCCCAACATTACTCGCAAACCTTGACCACCCTTCGCCAAGCAATCAACTCAAAACAACCAGGCAATCTCACCCATGGGGTCATTCTGCTTCAAGACAAAGCAAAGTCTCATGCAGCCAACACTGTCACGGCACTCCTGCAGAAATTCAAATGGGAGGTTCTCATATACCCTCCATACAGTCCGGACCAATCTCCCTGTGATTACACCATTTTTGGCCCCCTTACAAAGGCTCTGAGGGGCAAATAATTCACTTCAAATGACGGCATCCAGCTGTATGTGCAGAACTGTTTAACATTGCAGCCCCGGGAATTTTATGAGACAGCCATTCACCGCCTTGTGTTACAGTGGGACAAATGTCACAACAGCCAGGGTCAATACTTCTACCATACAGGTACTGGTTTCTGTAATTATGCCTCTGGCTCAATTCTTTATGAATGCCCCTTGTAATATGACTGGTACAACTTAAAAAATATTAACAATAGAATGAATGAACAACATCCTTAGTTCAGCACTCTAGTTCACATACACACACTTTGTTGATGTTTCCAATAGTATTTCCCTTAATTAATTTACTCTTTAAATCGTGCATTTTGTCACTTTTGGAGTAGTGTTTCCTTCAATCATTTATTGATTCATTCATCCATTCATTCATCATAATCTGTAGATCCTATCATGAAGGAAGCTGTAAGGGATATGAAATGAGTCAAGGTCTACATTAACAAAGTGCAGAAGCTGTTGGAATCTACATTAATAATGAACTGCCCTTAAACTGCTATAATCTTTTGGAGCTTACTCTAGCTAAACTTAAAAGAGTAAAATCAATGGGAATTTCAACTCAATGAAACTCTCTGGCCAATTCATCCAGTAATAATTAACTAATTTAAAATATGAAGGGGGAGGATGACTGTGTACTAATACACTGACAGATCATGCAACAAGTTGTGTTATATTACTGCATTATTATACATGTACTGGAAAGCTAAATAAAGAGGATCTGTTAGCAATATTACTACAAAACAGGGCCAACAGTACCAACTTTAAAGTAAAATGTCATCGTGCCAGAATAACTGAGCTTCATGCCACTCTAACTGAAGTATGAGTCTGACCTTATTCTTTGTAAACAAGTATATACCATAGTATTATTTTTTTCATAATTTTTTATGTCTGATCCTATTCCCATTTACAGTGCTGTGAATAGGATTACAAATGTTATATTGAAATTAATTCTTTCCCCATACTTGGTACAAAAAATTACACACATATATTTCTCTTACTTTGAATGATTTTTGAGAAGTATTCATGATTTGTGGTGACTATTGGGGGTGCTCAGAAGAGGTTTGGCCTTAACCTCAACTACATAATTAAGGATAATGTAAGACCCGTCACTGAAATTGTGAAGACGGTTCTTTAAAAAATGCGACGAGCCTAGGATGAAGTGTTCTGTCAAAAAATAAATGTGGAATGGAGAGGTGACTGGAGAGGTCCCTCAAGGGAGCATGGCTGGTTTGTCACTCCCTTACAAGGTTGCTCCACACAAGCTATAGTCTCAATTTTTCTGATAAGAGTTTAGTTGTATGGCCAATTTCCAGAAGCATTCACCACAACCAGAGCACTTTTGGTGCAACCCCTGTTAGGTTCCAATATTTTTACTAGATCATTTTTAAAATAAATGTTTCCAGAAGCAGAGATTCCAAATAACTGCAGACAGAGTAGAAACAATTAGTGAAAAGGCAGCTTGGACAGTACAAAGAGTAACATTCGTGTTACATTTAGACTTGTCCATCAAAACAAAATAAATTTGTTAATTACAAAAGATAGCTAGTTTACTTTGCTTATTTTCATCCTATTATCTCCTAAGGTATCATATATTGTAGTAATTTGTACCCTCACCTGTAACACTGTTACGGTTGTCACATAGATCTACAGAGTCAGTTCACAAACATGGTGGAGGTCAATGTTCAGGTATATCTGAACTCTAATTTTGACAGTATTATGAAAAGGATATTGTTATTATTCCTTCCTGGGTTTTCTATTGCTAGAACTCTAACTCTGTCAATCCTGTACAAATACTCCATCATGAGATTTCTTGCTGACACTGATGACTCATTCGGAAGAAATGAACACGATGATCTGTTCTCATAGTTCACTGTATGCGCCTAGTACAATCTTCTTTTACTTACTATTTACAATAAACTGCATTTTGTTTCACAACATATGATGTGTGACTTTGCTGCATCGATTTCTTCCTTTCCCCTTGTGATGAAACTAAAGTTGTTACTGTTTCTTGATTTTTTCCATTCTGTAGTTTTCACCACTTCTTCAGCATTTTTTGTTGATGAGTACCTTCCTTTGTTCTTTTGATTTAAAGTCAAAGATAAATTGCTGGTTGTTCATCAATTATAAAATCAAATTTTTTCTTGAGTTTTTGCAGGAGATTTTTCATTTGACAGATGTCTTCTCCAAACAAAATCTCATCATCAATATGTATTGCAAGACACATTTCCTTCTCAGTATCTGAACGATAAACACATTGGTTAGATTTCAGTTGGAAGCCATTCAGTTTCTTATTCTGTTGTAAAGGAGCTTGTTTCAACTCTTACAATGCGTTTTTGAGCAGAGAAATTTTCCCATGTGCTTTGTATCCCTCTCAAAGTTGCATGAAAAAATGTTCTTTTACATTACCTTTAAGGAAGATCATAATTGTCAAATCTTCTTGTGCATTTCATGCAGATAGGAATCTCAGGGAATTAATTTGTACAACAGAAGTAAAAATTCTTTTAAATTCAGTTTTCTTTGATATTGGTGACATCCTTTTGCAACTAGCTTAGCTTAATACTTTCCATTATCCTTTTTCTTGAAGATCCATTTTTGTGTAATTATTTCTTTTCCATGAGCAGTTTGTTTATTCACCAGAGTCCATGTTTCATTTTTATTCCATGATTCTTTCTTTTCATTTATAGCCTTAGTAGCATGACATAATTGTCACATCTCTTTCATAAATTTATTTGACATTTTAGTCTCTGATATGTTTTTTATCTTCTTCTGAAGTTTCTATTCTTTTCTCTTCCTTCTTCTTGAAAAAACATTATATTCTATACAACATAGCCACAGTCTGTATATGCTATAAAAATGCCTTTTCACCTCTTCCATTAAGTTTTTTTCTGAATACTGCAACTCCAAATATACCCAATCATCACAAAGATGATGATCTCCCACACCACATCTGAGCTGGAATCACATGAACAGTTGTTGTCAGACTTCTGTTCATGAGATAAGCTGCAGTCAAAATTGCACAGCCCATTTTGTTTCCAACTTTTGAATCAAAGAAAATGCAGCTTGTTTTTTTCATGGTAGTAAGATTTATTCCTTCTGCCTTACTATTAACTTGAGGAGACTTTTTAATTGTGGAGTCAATCATTAAACTTTATTTTCACACCACTCCTTAAAATCAGTACTTCCATCCTTCTGTGTCACATCTTATTTGTTCTCTCTTCAGACAGAAACAAGCATCACTTTCATTTACATATTCCTTGATGTGACCTTCTGTTTCATCTTTTGTGTTTCAAAAACATACGTACAATCAGCAACCTTTTCTCCCCCATTCTATTCAGCTCCTCCTCACTAGTTAGTTGATCTACCCATCTAATCTTCAGCATTCTTCTGTAGCACCACATTTCGAAAGCTTCTATTCTCTTCTTGTCTAAACTATTTATCGTCCATGTTTCACTTCCATACATGGCTACACTCCACACAAATACTTTCAGGAAAGACTTCCTGGCACTTAAATCTATACACGATGTTAACAAATTTCTCTTCTTCAGAAACACTTTCCTTGCCATTGCCAGTCTACATGCTTGTTTACGTGTATTTTGTTGTGTTTATTGAAGATGATGAAACGTAAAGGCATTTTCAAGAAACGACAATTTAGAGCAATCAAGTTTAGAAAGCTTTCTGTACAAGAGGTTATGTCGCCTGGCAACGACGTTTCTAATTGTAATTCTTCAACAAGTGCATCATCATATCCTCTCTACTTCAACCATCATCAGTTATTTCGCTGCCCAAATAGCAGAACTCATGTACCACTTTAAGTGTCTCATTTATAAATCTTATTCCCTCAGCATCACATTACTTAATTTGACTACATTCCATTATCATCATTTTGCTTTTGTTGATGTTCATCTTATATCCTCCTTTCAAGATACTGTCCATTTTGTTCACCTGCTCTTTGAGGTCCTTTGCCATCGCTGACACAACTACAATGTCATCAGCAAATCTCAAAGTTTTTAATTCTTCTCCATGGATTTTAATTCCTACTCCAAATTTTTCTTTGTTTACTTTACTGCTTGATCAATATACAGATTGAATAACAGTGGGTATAGGCTATATTCCTGCCTCAATCCCTTCTCAACCATAGCTTCTCTTTCATGCTCCTCGACTCTTATAACTGTCATCTGGCTCCTGTACAAATTTTAAAAAGCCTTTCATTCCTTGAATTTTACTCCTGCCACCAGCTGGGTTTAGGATACAACCCCGCCTCACTCCCTTCTCAACCACAGCTTCCCTTTCATGCTCCTTGGCTCTTATAACTGCCATCTGGTTCCTGTACAAATTGTAAATAGCCTTTCGTTCCCTGAATTTTACCCCTGACGCCTTCAGAATTTGAAAGAGAGTATTCCAATCAACATTATCAAAAGCTTAAGTCTACAAATGCTAGAAACATATGTTTGCCTTTCCTTAATCTATCTTCTAAGATAAGTTGTAGGGTTAGTGTTGCCTCATAGAAGAAGTGGACGGTGTTAAATTCTTGGGATTACAGCTTGATAATAAATTCAACTGGGAGGAGCACACCACAGAACTGCTGAAGCTTCTTAACAAATCTCTGTTTGCAATGCGAATTTTGTCAGACATAGGGGATATAAAAATGAAAAAGCTGGCATACTATGCTTACTTTCATTCCATAATGTCATATGGGATTATTTTCTGGGGTAATTCATCAAGCCAAGCTAAAGTTTTCCGGGCACAAAAACGTGCAGTAAGAATTATATGTGGTGTGAACTCAAGAACATCCTGCAGAAGCCTGTTTAGGGAACTAGGGATACTAACTACAGCTTCCCAATATATTTATTCCTTAATGAAATTTGTCATTAAAAATATATCACTTTTTCAAACCAACAGCTCAATTCATGGAATCAATACTAGAAATAAGAATAATCTTCACAAGGATTTAAAGTCACTTAGTCTTGTACAAAAAGGTGTGCATTATTCAGGAACACACATTTTCAATAACTTGCCAGCAGCCATAAAAAGCTTAACAACCAATGAAATTCAGTTTAAGAGAAGCCTAAAGGATTTATTGGTGGCCAACTCCTTCTACTCCATTGATGAATTTCTTAGGAAAACCAACTGATTTGTATATAAGTACAACATAACTTCTGCACAATTTCAGTGCAGTAATGTGTTCACTGAAAATTTGTGTGTGTGTGTGTGTGTGTGTGTGTGTGTGTGTGTGTGTGTGTGTGTGTGCTTGTGTGTGTGTAAGTGTGTAAGTATAATCTAACTTCTGCACCATTTCAGTGCAGTAATGTGTTCATTGTAAATAAGTATTACAGTAGTTGTATTACATGTTTCTTACCTTATAAATAAATAAAAAACTTTTTTATTTTAAATTCAGTGCAATAGTATTTGTAAAATGACTCTTAGTGTTCATTAAAAAATGACGATCATTCCACTTGGGACCTGTGGAATGATACATTAGCTTATTTGTTTTAGTTGTAAATATTTGTCATGTATTGTTGTTTTTCTGACATGTTCCACATCCTGGAGGACCTCACTACGGATCAATTGGAATGAAAGTAAATCTAATCTAATCTAATCACATGTTCCCATATTTCTACAGAATACAAATTGATCTTCCCTGAGGTCAGCTTCTACCAGTTTTCGTCTATAAAGAATTCATGTTAGTATTTTGCAGCTGTGACTTATCATACTGATAGTTCGGTAATTTTCACACTTGTCAACACCTGATTTCTTTGAGATTGGAATTATTATATTCTTCTTGAACTCTGAAGGTATTTCGCTTGTCTCATACATTTTGCTCACCAGATGGTGGGATTTTGTCATGGCTGGTTCTGCCAAGGCTATCAGTAGTTTTAATGCAGTATTGTCTACTCCTGGGGCCTTGATTTGACTTAGGTCTTTCAGTGCTCTATCAAATTCTTCACACAGTATCATATCTCCCATTTCATCTTCATCAACATCCTCTTCCATTTCCATAATATTTCTCTCAAGTACATCACCCCTGTATAGACCCTTTGTTTGCTCCTTCCACCTTTCTGATTTCCTTTCTTTGCCTAGGACTGGTTTTCCATCTTAGCTCTTGATATCCATTTTAGCTCTTGATATTCATAGTAATGGTTCTCTTTTGTCCAAAGGTCTCCTCAATTTTCCGGTAGGCAGTATTTATCTTACCCCTAGTAATATATGCTTCTACATTGTTACATTTGTCCTTCACCCATCCCTGATTAGCTATTTTGCACTATCTGTCGATCTCGTTTTTGAGATTCATTTTTGCCTACTCCAGTTACTGCATTTTTATATTTTCTCCTTTCATCAGTTAAATTCAGTATCTCTTCTGTTACCCAAGGATTTCTACTAGCCCTTGTCTTTCTACCTACTTGATCCCCTGCTGCTTCACTATTTCATCTCTCAAAGCAGCACATTCTTCTTCTACTGTATTTCTTTTCCCCATTCTTGTCAATCATTCCATACTACTCTTTCTGAAACTCTCTACAACTTCTGGTTCTTTCAGTTTATTCAGGTCCCATCTCCTTCAATTTCCATCTTTTTGGAGTTTCTTCACTTTTAGTCTACAGTTCACAACCAATAAATTGTGCTCAGAGTCCACAGCTGCCCCTGGAAATGTCTTACAATTTATAACCTGGTTCCTAAATCTCTGTCTTACCATTATATAATCTATCTGAAATCTTCCAGCATCTCAGGCCTCTTCCACATACACAAACTTTCTTTCATTATTCTTCACCCAAGTGTTAGCTATGATTAAGTTATACTCTGTGCAAAATTCTACCAGGCAGCTTCCTCTTTCATTCCTTCCAGTCCATATTCACCTACTTTTCCCTCTCTTCCTTTTCTTGCCGTCTAATTCCAGACCCCCATGACTATTAATTTTTTGTCTCTCTTCACTATCTGAATAATTTCTTTTATCACATCATATATTTCTTCAATCTCTTCATCATCTGCGGAGTAGCTGGCATATTAACTTGTACTACTATGGTAGGCATGGGCTTCGTGTCTATCTTGGCTACAATAATGCATTCACTATGCTGTTTGTAACAGCTTACACGCGCTCCTATTTTTTTATTCATTGGTAAAACTACTCCTGCATTACCCCTATTTGATTTTGTATTTATAACCCTGTATTCACCTGACCAGAAGTCTTGTTCCTCCTGCCACCAAACTTCACTAATTCCCACTGCATCTAATTTTAACCTGACCATTTCCATTTTTAAATTTTCTAACCTACCAGCCCGATTAAGGCATCTGACATTCCAAGCTCTGTTCCGTAGAACACCAGTTTTGCTTCTCCAGATAATGATGTCCTCCTGAGTAGTCCCCACCCAGAGATCTGACTGGGGAACTATTTTACCTCCAGAATATTTTACCCAAGAGGACGCCATCATCATTTAACCATACAGAAAATCTGCATGCCCTTGGGAAAAATTACAGCTGTAGTTTTCCCTTGCTTTCAGCCGTTCACAGTAACAGCACAGCAAGGCCATTTTGGTTAATGTTACAAGGCCAGATCAGTCAGTCATCCAGACTGTTGCCCTTGCAACTGCTGAAAAGGCTGCTGCTCCTCTACAGGAACCACACGTTTGTCTGGCCTCTCAACAGAGACCCCTCGGTATCTACAAGCGATTGCATGTCAGAAGACCTTTTGCAAGCTGGTTGCAGTTTATTTCATGTAACAAGAACTTTACAGTTTGATAGTTGTATAACTAATGAAAGTCATATTTTGTAAGTTATGTGATATGGTATCTATGTTAAAGAGTATCTGTAAATACATGTATAGTAATGTTAAGTTAAGAAATTAATGTCATAGAACTACAGATAAATGTAAGTAATATTTGTCATTACCATATTTGTTAAATACTTGTTTTAAATTGTAATACATAGACTATATTTTATCACTTCAGGATAAACTGCTGACTTGTCCACTATGTGCCAAATGTGATCAAACAGAACAAAGTTAAATCAATCACTTAATCAAACAATTACAGATATAAAAGTTCACTGCCACAAAATATCCCTAAATCTAACAAAATACCTGATCTTAAATGTTTGGATTTGATAGTCTATACAGTGTATCCTGATTATGTGGTGACTGAAAAAAGGAGGTCTTAAATACCTTGACCTTAAAAGTCTGTACTGGTGGTCCTTTCAGATCATACAAAAATTGACCAAAACAAAAAGCATCTTCATCACTGTCTACTGAAGTAATACCCTGTAGAAAGAGATGTTGTTATAGAAGATGCCAAACTGCAGGAGATAATAATAATAATAATAATAATTATTATTATTATTTTACTGTCATTCAGCCAATAAAGCAATAGACAATATCACACATATTATAATTTAAAAGAAACAACAGGATTGTTATTAGTGTTATAATATTCTATTACAGCTGAAATTTTCAGTTACATCATAGACTGGCAGTATTTGCTTGAAAGCTTGTACAGGTAATTCTTATACAGATTGTGGAATCTTATTAAATAATTTGTGCCTCACGAGTTCATAATCATTCAGTGATTTTGACAGTCTGTGGTATTGGATATAAATACATCTGTTCTCTCTTGAACTGTAACAATGTACATTTTCTCCGCATTTTGTTTCTGGTAACTTCTTTTTTTTGTGTAAATTACAGCATACTATAAGTTTATTGCAGTCATGATCTTTCATTCACAAAAAAGCAGTTTACAGTGTATCTTACAAGAAGAACCAGTAATTACCTAATAGCTTTTTTCTGCAGTATTAAGATCTCATGCACACAACTATACTTCCCCCATAAAATACCATATGTTAGTATGCTTTGGAAGAAAGAGAAATATGATGTTCTAACATACTTTATGGGTACACAATCCATAAGTCTCCTTAACAGATAAATTACTCTTGACAGCTTACACTAATATATTGTACATGTTGACTCCAAGGTAATTTATCATCTAAATATACCCCCAAAAACTTAACATATGTGCTGTGTTTTGTTGCCATTCAATAAGAAGCCATTTTCTTTAAACCAGTTTGAAGCTTGGTCCACTGTCTTTGCAACACAACTTTTAAGGCTGCTGAGATCATTACTACAATGAACTGTACTAGACTTCATAAATGATGGCAGATCATTGATCATTATTAGGAACATAAAAGGGTCCAGTGTGTATCCTTGGGGAACACCTACCTTAACTTTCCTATTCTTGACATTTCCTTGCCAACACAGACAATTTACCTATGGTCCTGTAGATATGAGTTTAATAGTTTAAGGCTGTTACCTTCACAGCCATAGAATCCAATTTTTTTCCAGAAGTGGTGTGTGCTCTACAAAGTCAAAAGCTTTACTTAGATCACAAAAAGTGGCTTGAAAAAATACTTTTGTCCTCAAACACTTGATGTATGTATTTGACTACAGAGTCTATAGCATCAACTGTTGACAAATTTTTCCTAAAACCATACTGTGATTCACTAATTATTCCTAGTTTTTCAAAGTAAACATATAATTGTTGGTAAATTACACATTTCAGTACTTTAGAAAACACTAGGACTATAGAAATTGGCGTGTAACTTGAAAGTAAGTCAGTATATCCTTCTTTATGTATCGGAACTACCCTACACACTTTTAGCTCATCAGGGAAATATCTCTCAGCTATGCACTTGTTTATACAATATGCTAAGGGATACACAGTATAATCTATTACTGTCTTTAGTACATTACAAGATATGTCTTATACATCTACATTGTCTGCTGGTTTTAGCTGTTTTACTATCCTTGGAGAGATCTCAGAGAAGGCAGACATGCGTGTATTAGCTCGTAGTTTACAAACATTTTTTGAAAGAATCTCTGATGGACTAATATCAGGTTTGATAAAAGAATTTCCTACTTCCTCAATTCATTTAACAAAATAATCATTAAATTTTTGGAGGCATATATAAATTTTCTTGTTTCTTTCATTTTTAGCAATACTATTTATTAATTTCCATGAGGCTTTGCACTTGGTGGAATCCTCAATACTGCTGAAATTGTCTGCTTTTTTGGCTTCTGCAATGAGTTTTTTATGCTCATTCCTATATTTAAGATAGGCTAATCTGGCATTGTCAGTATTCAGACTTTCATATACATTGCGCAACAGCATAACTTGGTTTTTCACATTTGTTAGTTTTTCACTATACCATGGATTTGTTTATTCATGGCCTTGCTTTTGAGGCCTTTGCCTATTGCTTTGTGAGAATGTCATCATTAAATTATGTCAAAAATGTTTTAAAGAACCTTTCAAATGTTATATTTGCCTACAAATCATTGCAAAAGCTATAATGTGTGTCACCATAAGACTGGCCAAATCAGTCTCTGTCTGCAAGGGACTTACGAAACCTGACAATATATGTTATGTACATACAACAATAAATTTACAGCATGCCACAAAAGGTAAAAATCATAAGAAATATTTTTAAAAATTTGCTAGTGCTTACTGGATATCCTTACTTGAACCAATTGAAGATTACCTCACCTTGGCTTCTAATGAGAAACTGACTCTTCTTAGTATGCGGTGTTGTGAAGCTAACTCAATTTTTGGAAATCAAAATATAACTAAATGGACTATTTCATAACTATGTAGAGTATGTTAAGTACAATAATACAATCTGTTTGTGAGCCTATATTAGAAACTATCCAGGATGTCTGGCACATTAATAAAAACCTACTGGGAAACAGAAATATTATCCTGGCTGTAGTTTGTAATGATTCAGATTTAACACATAAATTTGCATTCTTTTCATAAGCAGTTATCCCATAAGAGAACCTCCTGAAGCAAAACTTACATTACTAAACGAAATGCCATTTTGAGTGTGATGAAGGCAAGTCTACAATATAACCATAATAAAGAATGTGTAAAACTATTGCAATGTGTGAAGGAAAATTACACAAAAATTCTTCATTTTATATACTATATCTGAAACTAACAGGCCAGACTATGAAACCAATTTACCATGCAGTATTTTTAAGAGGGAAACTATCATAGAATGTAACAGTGTTTATATTCATTAAGAGAGAGACTGTCATAAATCATGGCACTACTTCTGTTCAAAGAATGAGAATGCATAAATAATACTTCACATGTAACAGACATCTATAACAACATAGGTTATATTAAGAGAAGCATTGATACGTTGACACCAAACATACTAAAATGTTTGAATATAATTACACTAAATTTGCAAGGTTTGTTAAAATGTATGTACATGCATGTGCACTAAAGGACATCTCAAGAAGTTCACATAGTGTAGAACACAACAACAAATTTGTCTGGTATAGGCATGTGAATGTAGTGAACATGCAGAATCCTCTCACAGTACTGCCGAACATTTAGAATGAACTAATGAATAAAGATAGCAGTTTTCAATTGAGTATGGCCTGGGACCAAGCCTTGAGCATGATTAAAGAACAGTGGAAATCTGCTCCCATCATAGTAATTGAAAGGACAAAGGATTATTGTCACAGCACTGGCAGAGGCCCGCTCTGGTGCCGGTAGCAGTGTGATTGAGAACAATGGATTGAGCTGCAGCCACATGATTCCCTCACAACTGCATCATTTCCACACCCAGAAACTGCCAGCTAGAGGCTGTGGGCAATGGGATGGGATATAAAGACAGCACTCAGTGAAATACAGTCAGTCATCATGAAATCCTGAAGATGGCAAGAAGTTGGCTTGCCAAAATACTGCACCTTCCTAATAATGGCATCTGGCTGAATGCCCAAGAAATATTCAAAATAACTTTAATTATCATCACTGAATATCTTTTAATTTCAGGGCTTATTGTGCTACAAGTGTTGTAAGTCCCCTTTAATAAATGAACCTACCGTACCCAAGAAAAAGACTTGGGTTACAATGAGAGAAAAACTTGGAAAAAAGATTTACTGAATAACTGAAGCTAACATTGTGTCTTGAACTTGTGTTGAGGTTCTGCTGACAAGGAGACTCAGGTGATAAATGTGAAAATAGTTGAAATTAATAACAAATGTGGATAATGTACACTACTTTTGAAGGGAAAAATTAAATGAAACATGATATGACGATTATAATATGTTCTAAACACAATCTTATGCCACAGCAGTCATCATTGTATGAGCTAGATTATCTTGTGCACAATTTAATGTCACTGTTACAAAGAGTGCATTTATCTGTATCTATAAATAGGTAGCACCACAGTTGTTTCAAATGAAAGAAAAGAGATTACTGAAATAAGTTGATGCACTATCTACAGCTGAATTAACTGCACCATGTTGATGCCTCTTGAACTCATATATAAAGAAAAGGGAAACTAATAAAATAGAATCACTAAATGTGAGTGGCAAAACCATATGTAGAACCAAAGAGGAGTGCAAAATTCAATATATGAGGGTTGGATCTGTAATAGTGGCAACTATTTATTTACAGCTTGTACAAAATAGATACATGTTTCAAACATTTGCTGACCTTCAAATTAGTCACCAGAATTGTGTGTAACCTGTTGCCAGCAATGTGGAAGTCGTAGGATACTCTTAGCAGTGCCAGTTGTGTTGACAGTTTGAGTGTCGTCGTCTATTGCCCGACGAATTTGTAGCAGTTTTGAAGTGAATGCCATGAAGTGTTTCCTTCAGTTT